>NC_071097.1:29319252-29631252 GCF_027358695.1 Spea bombifrons | reverse complement strand
AAAACTAAAGTTTCATTTTTAGAAAGGCGTCTTTTTCTAAAATGGGAAGATTTATGGGTTTACTACAGGGAGAGCCTACCAAACTAACTTAAATAATCTGAAATGTTTTCTAACAAACTCACAGCAAGAGGTACAATAACCAGATCACCACTCATTGGACTCATCAGCATGAGGTTGTGATACTGGCTTAATATTTGAGGTGTGGGGTAACCAAGAAATACCATTACATAAGTTATGGTGAGTAAAGGTGATGGAAAATCCTTCCACTAAAATTAAGGGGGTAGTAGAAGCATCATTAAACATCTCATCTACATACACCAGACAAGCCAGAAGGCTGGTTTTTCCCTCAGAAATCTCATGGTGCTGCCACAACCATACGGGAATCTGGGTAGGCACATGCAAATAAGGTCAACAATTATCACCTTTTGCTTCTATATCCGCTTTATACGTGGATCCCCTGAAAGTAATTGCCCGCTGTACAGCACAGCCTTTTGATGAAGCTCAGGACAAGGCGCAATAACCAGATCACCACTCATCAGACTCGTCAGCATGAGATTGTGATACTGGCTTAATACTTGAGGATTGGGGTAGCCAGGCAATACCATTACATAAGTTATGGTGGGTTAAGGTGATGGACAATCTTCCACTAACACTAAGGGGGTAGTAGAAGCATTATCCAACACTCATCTACAGACACCAGACAAGCCAGAAGGCTTGTTTTTCCCTCAGAAATCTCATGGTGCTCCCACAACCACAAGGGATTCTGGGTAGGCACATGCAAACAAGGTTAACAATTATTACCTTTGCCTCTATACCATTTTATACATGGGTCCCTTGAAAGTAATTGCCCGCTGTACAGGCCAGCCTTTAGACAAAACTCGGGTAAGCGATGCAATAGCCAGTTTGCATGCGCCTACCCAGAATCCCTTGTGGTTGTGGCAGCACCATGAGATTTGTGATGGAAAAACGAGCCTTCTGGCTTGCCTGGAGTCTGTAGATGAGTGTTTAATAATAATAATTCTACTATCCCTTAAATTTAAGTGGAAGGGTTTTCCATCACCTTTACCCACCATAACTTGAGTAATGGTACTAAAAGTTAGAAATCAAGCATTGCGTCTGGTGCTAGTGCTTTTAATATGAACTAAACTATGATTTATTCATTGAAAAAGTTGGCATCACCTTTATAAAAAAGCACACATAAGAGTCTGTTGATTGAAGTGAGTGGTTTCAACTCCTTGACTTTATTATGCATTATGAGGGCCCATTCAGAATAAGCTTCTGCTACAAGAAGGGTTTGGTCAGCCCTGTGTAATGTATAGTTAAATGAGTAAGATTACTCTTAAATTGAATTATGTGTGATCCAGGGCCAGGCCAGCCCAGCCCTAACCAGATGAGCCTGCCATTGTTGACCCTTCATAATAAATAGCCAAGCGAGGGAGATGAAACCATAACTCTCCTTCCTACTCTCCCTTTAGTGAATGGACCCCAAAGAGTTTCCCATTCCCATTACTGCATTCCCTGCTTGGTTCCACACATACCGAAGAGCCATTTAGTGGCACCCAAGTATTCTATGCCAAGAACCCCATGTTAATGCAACTTCAAGAGCAGCATAAAGTGTATCTACCTGTGTAGATCTTAGAGCTGGTCACATCTGAACAGAGGAAAGCGTCTATACATACACCTGGGGACCAACTTATCTTTGAGTTACCTTTCTTCAAGCAAGAAGAGGTAAAAGTTATAACTGTACAACATTTGTTTTGTTTGTTCTAGAGAAGAATTATGGTTATATGGTTGTGGTTGTAGTTCAATAACAGCTGTGAGTTCATACTTGACAATGCCCATACAACCCTTTGGTATGACAAAATAGAATGAGAAAGGATCATGCTAACATTTCACAACGCTATAGCAGCTACGGGAGATCTTAGCAATTTGTCTCCATGGATACAGGAAGATTTTAAACATTCATACATACATCCAGCATACCCAAAAGGCTCAAATGATTACATCGTACCAGGGTTCATTTATTTGTGTAAGACCCCCTCAAAACTCAATTTATGTATTATGGATATACTTATTTGAGGTAGACAAGACACATTGACACTTGCTATGTTATTAAATATCGCACCGGTCAACCTCATATTGGTGAGCTACAGCTCAGTGGGGAGACTGAGGGTCACATATATTGATGTAAGAGGCCCATAGGAATCTGCAAAAAAATTCAATTTCTGCTATTATTTGATGGCTGATTAGGATGAAAAAACCGTGAACAAAACAAAAAGATATAAATGAATACCTATGTAAGTCTTAAAGGCCTATTGGGGATATCAGAGATCCCCTTGTATCTGACATTCTCGGGAGGACAATGCCCACTAGAAGGGTAAACCACAATAGGATAAACAAGGCAGGGAGCGGAGAGCGGGCAGAATCAAAAATCGAATAGGTAGAAGCAAGTGACATTCCTCCTGCCCAAGAGCCGGGTAATCAGCCATGAAAATGTGTCTTCACCATTCTCAATCCATAGCCCATCACTGCCAGGATGATTACAAAGGGGTTTGAACTCAGAAACACAACTTGCAGGAAATTTAGAGCACCCAAGTTAACAATAAAGGACAATATATTCCAACTCCTCGGAGCTTGCAATTCAGTGGTATCCCAGCACGTTCCCCCATGAAAACAACCAATATACCTCTTTCAAATTGGTTAATGGTTAACATAAAATGGAAAAAAAAGTGTCCTTTATTTTCCGGTCAACGCGCCCTCTGGTGATTTCAATGACTGAAAAATAGCAAACTGAATGGGCCAACTGTTCCATTTTCATTATCTATGTATATATATATGTATATATATATATATATATATATATATATATATATATATATGTGGCAAGTCATCTGAAAGTCTATATGCACTTATAATTGATTTACAAACTTCTGGAAACAGCAATGCTGATATTGTTAATTTCTGTACTTTGTACAAATTGTGGATTGCATAACCCAAATTGATATACATACATATCAAACAGTTCAAATATGGATATAAACCTGGTCGTTTATATATTCATTGCCTAAAAAACATTAGCGTTTCACTGCATAAACAAGATTAACATGGCTTATTTTGAACTGGGATTTCTGATCCCAGATAATGACTTAAATTCATGGCGCTATTATTAACGGAGTATTCAAGCTGTGAATATAAATGTCCCATATAGTACTTGCTTCCTTTACCTTGCAAATTCAAATTACCTGCTTTCCTTAAAATTGTTCTTACTGTGGCAATTTCCATGGCAGTTCCACATTTTGAACGTCTCTCGGTGTGCCATTTCATAGGCTTTAAATATACTTTAAATAAAAAAAGACTCGAGGAGCTTATTTCTAGCTAAAAACTCCAGTACGTAGGAGAAACCATGAAACAAAACTAGAATGGAACAGAACCATAAGATAGCAATGGCACTTGTTTTGTTTGCCCTAAAAGCATTCATACATGCAACATATATCTTTTACTTTTACCGTTCTTTTAAGAATATTCACTGCAACCCTTTAAAGAACCGTTAATGTTTAAATAAAACATTAGCTTCACTGAACAAAGCCAGACGTATTGTTAAGATTCTGTTGGAATTGCCATAATTCTCCATGTTTTCTGTAGTTGATGATTGACATCCGATCACAGCCAATCGCTTTCATATAGTAGAGCAGATCTTACAGGGCTGGCCGAAGACTTAACGCCGCCTGGGGCGAAGTTTAAAATGACGCCCCCCCCCGCCGACGCGCGGGGAGGCGACATTTTAAACTTCGCTGACGCCATTATTTCCCTCCCCCCCGGTACTTACCTTTAAAGAGTCCTGCTGGCGAGTCTCCCTGCTCTGCCACGCTGCCGGTTTGTAATGCTGAGCGCCGGAAATTGGCACCACTTCCGGCGCTCATCATTACAAGCCGGCACCGAGACTGAACAGGGAGACTCGCCGCAGAGGAGAGAGAGAGGGGCGCCGAGCGGGTAAGCGAAAACTACTCGGCGCCCCTCTCTCTCTCCTCCGCTTCAAAACAAACAACCAAAAAAAACGCTTGGGGCGGCAAGGTGCCGCCCCTTCTAAAGTGCCGCCTGGGGCAATTGCCCCAGTCGGCTCCATTGTAGGGCCGGCCCTGAGATCTTAGTAAGAAGAGACCCCAATGTACAAGATGCTTCATGAGGATCCTCACTTCCGACAGAGAGGATCCGACGGCACATTACAGACACTGCCGGCGAATGTACCATCATCAAGAGAAAGCAAGTGGCAGGAATCGATAACTGGTATAATATATAACGTTGCCTTTTCTTACTCAAACATTTAAGATACCAACTTGTTTTTCATACAAGTAAGTTTTATTTAATCATTTTTTAAGTGTTAAAAGTAAGACCTACTGACTCCTGAAGTATTTAGAACGCCTGAAGTTTATGTTACAAATTTAGTGGCTTTCATTGTGATTACAAAGAAAAAGGCTGGGAATTCAGCTTTAAGAGCCGCGAGTTAAATTCTTAGCTCCTGGTATAAATAGCACACATGATTCAGACATTATCTTCGGTGGGTTCACAGCAATTATGGACTGGTCACTGGGGGAATGTGCGAGATATTACGCTATTGCCAATCACTTTGACTGGAGCAATAGGTTATTATAGCGTCTTGTATATAAACAGCCCTTGAGTGGAGAGATTAGACCCTCTGGGGGGCAGAAGATGAAACAAATTTTTTTTTCTGTCAATAAATATATTGAAAGAACCGTTTTAATTTAGGAGGCTATAAAGTAGTCATCTAAGGGCAGGTATTTTTGGAAATTTTAGAAACCCAGTCGTTATTCTTTAGGAACAATTGTTAAATCAGCTACAAATAATACATCTAGATGTTCCTAGTTTTTTTCCATTTTAATAGATAAAAATCCCACCAGCAGTAAATATGTTTGACCTAAATGAACAAGTTTCTGCATATTATAGGTTTTAGTTATATATGTTTTTTTTATTCCACTATGATAATAATTACCATTTTGAAATAAAAGCTGTACTAGATACAGAGGTAGAAAAGTGGTCTTATCACCATGGCAACCAATGAAACCATTCAATCAGTGAGAACCTCCCCTTGGTTGCAGCACAATCACGCTTTTTTTTTTTTGTTTGTACAAATATTAAGATTTAGCATGTAACTGTTAAAAAAAAATGCCTTTAACATACATTTGCCAATTATTTATATTCTATATATATTCTATAATTATTATATTCTATAATACATAAGATCTCAGAGGGACCTAAGTTCAGGGTCACAATATGCTTGCAAATGTGGAAGAGGCACAAAAAGAAACATAAAGGTTTTATGATCTTTTTTTTGTTGTTGTAAGTTTTGTGTATTTTTCTGCAATCTTAATAACGATTATTAGGTCTTAAACGTTGGTTGCTATCCTGGTATCACAAATTAACTTTATTTCTAAAGGAAATCATTGCAGCCACACAAACTTCAGAATTGTCGATAGTTGTAAGTCGGGGTGCGATTGTAGAGAAGATGGTTTGCTAGACCAGTGCCTCATAGTGTTCCTCCGGCCTGCCAAGCACTGCCGCTCTCTGGCAACTGTATTGTCCTTTCACAAGCCTCTCCCATTTTATTTTATATCCTTCCTCACATATGTACCCCAATACTAGTTCTAGGGTCTCTTGGTCCCCGATTACTAATATTTTAATATTTTTAGTGTTTTCTCTCTCCATAACTCCATAAGCCCATCAAAATCTTCAGCTCCAGGCCTACAAATACCTTTATCCAGCACTTCTCGAGAGAATGTTCCATAAAACCATTAGCTCTATAATGAACATAAACTCCTCTCAGATTTATGGAGATTGAGTCTGTGAGTGTTTGAAATTCAGGGAAGGATTACAACATTCCCTTCCTACGCAGAGAGGCAGAATGGATTTTCAGGTTAAATACAATGCAAACCCCTGGAGCTGTGCATGGCGAGTTTAATCGTTTATGCTTCTTACGCACATACTTAATTCATGGACTTGAACAGATTTATTTTCTTATTGGCCACTGATTTGTTTGTATGATTTTGTGCAACTGGAAAACACAATATGTGATTTAATACAGGTGTGAAGACTTGAAAAGCAAAAGCTTGAAGTAGAATACTAATCAAGTGACACTTTATAGAGCAGTAGGACTTCTTGACATGGACACCAGACTCATCCAACCATGTCTTTACGGATCTTGCTTTATGCACTGGGGGGCAGTGATGCTGGAATAGAGAAATGCCTCCCCGAAAGTTTCCCGCAAAGTTGGAAGCAGAGGATTGTCCAAACTATCTTGGTATGCTTCTACTTCTAGGAGAACTATATAGGTACGAAGATATTTCCCTTCATTATGAACAGTAAATGGGATGAAGAAGGTATTATAACTCATGTTTAGTGAATAAACCCTGATATGACTTCAGATCATCATAGCATATCTTTCCTAAATTGGGAAGCAGTCTTAATAGCATTCACATCACAAACAATTATTTGTTAATTGGATATCATAAGCTTGTTCACAAAAAAAAACGTAATTAATATGAAATTAATTGAGAAGAAAAAAATGGCTCATTTGAATAGCAATTAGAAGGCAGCATATGTAATCATTGTTGTTTGGAATGTGCTGTCAGTAGCTAATTAGGCAAAATGAGTACATAGAATTGTCTTAATGATTTTTTTTTTAACAAAAGCAAATTGCAGTTGTGGATATAATCTATATAATCTAGGAAGTGCGTTATTCAGATTTGATTAACTGCTTAATTTAGCGATTAGCAATTCTGTTAATTTTTTTAAAAATAATTTAGATTATATGTAATGCATTAATACACATTTTGAAGAAACGATTGTATAAACATGTAATGATGTGTTTTTATCATATGTCAAGTTGTCAAAGATTTATTGCACAATAAAAAATATATGCCAAAAAAATTAGATCATAGGTATAAGCAATGAACAGCATTTATTGTCTTATTTTTTATGATTGTTGCACATTTTTGCATCTACATAATGTTGTGCTATAATCCCACATATTTGATGTGTCTGGAAGTCCACCACACTTTAGAAAGCATTCTGTTGGTTGCCTGATGTTACATGAAAGTAGCCAATAATATTTTTTCCTTATGCAGCAAACTGTACAAATGTCAAAAACTATACTTTCCTAAAATCTATAAACAGTAATTTCTAATAATCTTATATATAAACACTGAATAGTTGGATAGTTCTCCCTCTTTTCTTGTTCTGTTGATTAAGGGCAAGTACCATCCATCAAAAGGCTTGATCTAATTCCAAACACGAGAGCCTCTAAAAGGAAGGGGGTATTTTCTTTAGCGCCTTGGTGGCGCCACATAGTTTACTTTCTTTTGGAATAAAAAAATGGAAACAGGGGAATGTATATTTGGTTGACTGATGGAGGTTACTTTCTCAACCTTATTATTACTCAACTGTGTATTTCAATGATGGACCCTAGGAGAGCACCCAAGTCATAAATCCTAGAATGCAAATAAAAATGATACATATTGTCTGCCGTGGAAAACTTGTAACACAAAACATCAATGAAATTAATCTCATAGGTATATGATGTCATATCCAGAAGGAGGTCTTTTAGCAGAATCACAGAAGCACCTGGAAAGGCCAATGGACAAAAAATATAATGGCAGGCAGGGGACTTTGAATCGATTCAATCGATCCTGAATAGCAATCAACTCCCATTCATATCTGTTTGGTAGATTTCTTTTTGGTAGAATGTGCCACAGAGTGACTTAGTGCCCTAAGTTGATTACCTTGAGTAGGTACCCCGTTGCAGAATATATCTACCAAACAGAAATCTGATTAGGGACTCGATTTCTTTGGTGCTTTTGGAAGCCGGGATCACTTCTTCTGGCAGATGGTTCATCCTTTTCATCACCTCTTTGCTTAGGCAGCTGTTTTGACTCCGTATTGTGTTTTGTAGACTCATTTAAAACATCTCTCCTTCCCTGCTATCCATTAACATCATTATCTTATTTTAAACACACGTTATTTTTCACACGCACTTCATACTTAAAGAAACGGTAACATTAAAATACATCCAGTATACAGTATATGTTACATAATTCACAATGCTGCGTTCTGAGCTTTTATAGTGATTTCCATTTTTTCCGCTAAATATTTCATTTTAGCAAAAAAAAAAAGTTTTCATTTTCCTCGCCTTTCCTTTTGAATTCTTCCTCATTTGTGTCAGTAATGTAACAGGGAGAAGAAAGGAAACATAAATAATTCAATTATTTTGGATGCCAGGTTTTATACGTGTGAATGTTCTTTTCCCCCTGACAGTTTATATTATATGAGAAGGAACCTGCCAGCATCCCAGCTGCTCCTCTCTCTGCAGGCAGGTATTTCTACTGAACCAGAAGATAACCTGCCAATTTAGCATTGTGTCTCATTGCACTTAAGAAATATACTTTAGATTATTAGGTGACAGAAAATATTAGGCGCTCGTAAAGAAAACTAAAGCAGACAAACAATAGGCATGGTGGGACATTCATCACCATTCAAATGCTTGGAAATAATAAATATATATATATATATATATATATATATCACTGATCAAAATATGATTTTGTTTACTGGGATATTACAAATATACAAACAAGAAAATAACAGAAATCAGTAACCTAAGATAAAGAAAAGAGGTAGCCAAGGACAGGAGGTTATAAGGGCAATTCTGTGAGATCCTAGTACCCTCTTATGGCTTCGTAGACATTTTAGTTTTATTTTTTATTGAATGGTTTTTTTTCATTTTTTCCACCAAGTTCCCAATTTGGCTAATCTATTAAGTGTTGCCTCTTTTGCTTTAGACTGTCTTACATATGTTCCCTCAAATGAATATTTCTAAACGTGAAGGGTAATCCATTTTGTGGTAGGACTGTTGGTGTTGGATGACCAAGAAAACCCAAGAAGCTCTGGTCTTCAGCCTATAACAGTCACATCATCTTTGTTTGAGCTTCCAAGTGGCATGACTGCCGGGGCTGAGCAGCTTCTCTCCGAGCAACCAAAGCCTAAAGGAAACCCAAATCAGAGTTGAAAAACAATCCGAAGCCGCGGGCCAGGCCGAGCATGTGTAGTAAGGTTGAGGTCAAACACTGGAGAGACAACATCAAAATAAGTGAACTTAACATGACCCACATTAGGATCATTATACAGGGGAGAAAGTGAGGACAGAGTCTGCAAAAAAACTGATATTGTGGCCATGTTCATCATACACCATTACGAACAGAGCAGACAGAATTGTTACATTTTAGTTGAAACATTTTTCCATCTGGCAAAAGGCTGATAAGTAGGAGGAAAAGCTAGAAAAACACTCGAGTGATTAATGGTTTTGTCATAATGTCACTTGTCCTGTTTAGATTTTTTTATCATGTAAAAATGCTGCTCCTTAAGATAAGTTTGCACTGTTACACAAAGCAAGGGAAGCTCATTTAAGTGCGTTTGTCAATTTGCAATTACTAGCCTCGAATTAGCTTTTGTTTATGAAACTGTAATGGCGGGCGAAAGAGTAAAATGTATTGCAGAAAATAATAGAAGTGTTGAAAGCTTTTTAAAGTTTCGTAATTGCTCATTTGTTTTTACATCATAACATCATTATCGAGACACTCTAATATCTATTAGTGTTCATCAAGAAAATATCGCACTAAAATTCAACGCACTGTTCCTACCTACAATTTTATATTTCATTTAAAAAAAGAAAAATAAATATTTAGCATTTTGCTATTTTTACTGCAGCTTTAATGCATGATTACTTACTAAATTAATAATAAAAAATATATATTTTATGGATTTATATGTAAAAATGCTAAAAATGGGACTTATAATTCCTACTGTGTTTATATTCTTTTTTGGTTATAATATAGCTAATAAAACCTAACACGGCCATCTAACACTTAAAAGGACACTCCAGTATCCCAGACAGCCTCCTGAACAATAAATATAGAAAAAGGGGAGCGTACAACCCAAAAAGCATAAAAGGCATACACAGCCTTGTGAACAATAAATACATAGTTAAGTACTTCTATAGGCATTTATCAGATGAAATACCTTAACTTTAAGTAAATCTGCAGCTCCAGAACTCTCTCTTCGCATTGTAGCATTTCACACTACCGATTGGTTGCTTAAAACAGCCAATTAGTGGCAAGAATACATTCCCAATGAAATCAATGGGGGTCTCCTTAGATCCTCCAGAACTCTTGCCACCCTTTCCTCACTCCAAAGCTACTTGCCAAGGAAGTAAGGAAAAGGGGCAAATGCATATGAGGGGATCCTAAATTATTAAGGTTTCTTTAGGATTCTAAACATGCACCACGGTTAGTGTTTGGATTCCAGTATAAACCAGTATAGTTGACTTAACGTGTCATGATGATGGGTAGTGTATTTACATGGTGGTTGGAATTGGTATATGGCATTATAAAAGATGGTATGTTTACTTGCAGGGCCAGACTGGGGATGACTAAGTGGCCCTGGCACTATAAAGCCAGAAGTCGCCAACTGATGAATACTTTTATTCTTTCTCACATATCTAGCCAGCGGCCACAAAGTGCGAGATATGGTCTGCCTGTTGGGTGTTGGAAGGAACTCTGATATTGTTGTTTTGACTCAAATCACAGGTATTTGTGGATATTTTCACATGATTTTTTACATGTTAAAAACACTTTTTTGAGACATTGCATACAATGCAAAGCAAGTTATTGTAACGGGAACCAAGGAGTCTGGCGGAATGTCCCTGGCCATCAATGCCTTCTTCGTTATAGCGGAACCCGGCTACATGATAAGTAGCCACTTCGGTTCTCAGAGTAAGGGTGCTCCTCTAGGGGAAAAAAGGGTCTTCCAAAGAACCGTACCACTTTATTGGGAAAGGATTAACATAATTAATACAAAATCTAATGGCATGAGATTACACAGATGACATCTGAACCTGACTAATCTCACCACACTTACGATGGTAGACAATATATTATGTATTCTTAATAAATGTCAGCATTTATTAAGAGCACATGGTAGATCTCATGAGAATGATGGGAGTATTAGTCCAGCAACAGGAGAGATTTAAACTGCATTCTGCCGATGCTTTTAACATTGAGCGTTGCATTCTATTAGGCTGAACATGACCTCACTGCGGGTGATTGTGTGTTCCCATCAATGCAAATATAGTTAAAGATTCAATGCAAAACACATTTTCAAGCTGCGCAATCAAGCTTCGGACTTGGACTTGTGATGTGCTAATGTTCTACGGGTAACTTCCTAATTGAGTGGTAACAGCAGGCGTTAAGCTACACTCCTGAGTGAAATATATGTCTTACTTCGTGCCTGGCGCCCGATGCTTTATAAATGTGTGATATAGAAATTGAATGCCAATCGGGAAACCGTCATGAAAATATTTTATGGAATAAGGTTTCTGATAAAAGTAATTAACTTTTATCACGATCTCTCCAGGGACGGAACCCTCTATTAGGGAGAGTTTTTTTTATTACTCCAGCACCCATGCCCACTAACCAGCTATAACAAAACAAAGGGACCCGAGACTTGCAATGCAAAGGAAACACCGATCAGATATGTTTCTAGTTCCTTTGCTATATGTTTCACAATATATAAGTGGGGCTCTTATGCAGTGCTTGGCGTTCTGAAGGCATCATAACTTAGTTATTCCCTCTTCCCCTGACAAGGAACAGCTGTTTAGGACTTAAATACCCAACCCATGTGTCCTGTCCCTACAAATACATGTGCGAATAAAGACATGAAGACGAGGTTCCATTATACAGAGCCCTATGGAGTCTTATCTGTTTCTGTGCCATATGTTGAAAGATATAGGGAGACTTTGTATGCCTGCACATTTGGGGGGGGGGATACTTTATTAACCGCAGACCCACAATACTAAACAATAAAAGATCTATATAACAATGTGTTTGCACTTGGAGATTTGCTATGTGGTTCTTTCAGCTAATTAATTTTCTGAAAAATGTCTCGCCAAAGCAATGCGATGCTCCAGTTCACATCCATGTAAATTAATATTTAACTTTTAAAAAAAAACAATGGTGGTTTCCCTCACAGAGTGGGAATTTTTCAGTTTATACGATCTCCGCCAGTCTCTTCTTTGATGATGTTCTCCTTTGGGTCCAAATCTGTTCTTAGCCTGCTTTTGACGCCCTGATGTCTCGGGAATTATCTTTTGGGCCTACTTGTCATGGTGTCAAAAGGTAGAGTGCCCGAGGGAGTATAATGCTGTACCCTTTCAGCACTGTAATCAATTTGAGAATAACAACTCTCTATTATTTCACACCAAAAGTGCCTCTTAGTGTTTTCTTGTCTTTAGCCTCTACCAACAGCGATCAGAAGCCTAGTTGGGGTCTTATCGACACTTATCAATGGCTTTGTTGCCTCGCAATGTGGAGGAGATGGATCTCTTACACAAGACTCTGATACAGCAACCTTATAAATGGAGAGAGGAATTACTAAAATAAGTGTGGTTACCGTGGCAGTCACAGCAAACGCAAAGCACTGAACAATCCCTTACGAAAAAATTACTGCAGTTTTTCTGAAGTAATATTGCAGTTTTTTGGACATGAAAAAACTGCAATACTGCACTTTTACTGCAGTATTACTGCACATTTATTGCAGTTTTACTGCATTTGTACTTCACTGTACAGCAGTTTTACTGCAGTTATTTTTGTAAGGAAGTACAAATGCAATAAAGCTGCAGTACATTGAAGTACAACTGTAGGTTTCCAATATAAAAAAAACGGCAGTTAATGTGCAATAATACTGCAGTAAACGTGCAGTGTTGCCGTTTTTTCATGTCCAAAAAACTGCAATATTACTTCAGAAAAACTGCAGTACTTTTTTTGTAAGGGATGTATTATAAGCCCCCGACCTGCTATGACACAGGGCTATTCCTTTAAATATCCTTTAGATTGACAGAGCCAAGCCGAGGACCCCGCGCCACAGCCTTTGATTTCCCGCAGCTACGCGGCTTTGTTCTATTGTATAACGTGGCTTCGCAAATGGCTTCTTAACACGGCGTTTGGCCTGTAAAGCTCCCCATGTTTCTTTTACGCGGCATTCGGCTGTGAAAAGATCACGTATTCTTTCATGTGTAATGTAAAGGTTTCCTGCGTACAACAATAATGGCAATTAATCCGCTCCCCATACGATATGTCACGAATAGTACGCCGCAGACGGAGAAAACCAAATCTCGTGAATTATTTTTAATGATTGAGCTGCTGTACGTTCGCCCGTTATCGAGCACGGAAAGAATGTAGCAGGCACCAGCTAATCAGTAAATTCATTTTGACTGGCACATTGAGACGCAGCAGAGTAGAAGGAAATTGTTGCTGTGGGGTGTATGCAGAAAGGTTTCTGTATCCTAAAAATAGCACAACTGCACAAAAAAAGGGTAATATTGCAAAATATATTGTCTTAGCAACTGCTATGTAGTGATTGTCAAATCTCGTTTTCTAGAAAAGGGTTTTATATCAGAAAAACACATCAGAAACCTCAACGTTGGAGATATTTGTATCACCAATAATTAACATTCTTGTTTGCATATTATATTTTTTATTTAATAATCATTTTTTTTCATTAATAACAACAAAAACCCTTCTGGAACGTGAAATTACAAAATGATTCGGATTTTATTTTTTAATAAGAAATACATGGTGCATTTTCATTATCTCTTTTAGAACCTTGTTTTTCTATTTTGCAAAACAAAAACGTTCAAATTACTATTTTTTTTATTAATTTATTTTCCAGCACGAGTGTCTCTAATGCCTTGAAACACCTCGGCAACTTTGTTATCTCAAAAATCGCTGATTTATTGGGTGGAAAACAACAAAACCAGCAAGCTCCAATTTACGCTGTAGTTATTCTCATACACAGTTAAGGTTCTATTATTAAGCTTGAGCAATTTATGGTTTACCAAATGTTGCTAATTTTCATGATATTAGATAGATATTTAGCAAATGACAAATGTGGCATGTCATCGCTTGAATCTGTTTAGAATAAACACAAGGAGTAAATGTTATTCAGATCTCCGTACATGCCTTCCCCTGATAATTTGGTTTTCTAGACTCTCTTAGGTGAATATGTGCCAACCTACAGTGGCATGTTCCAGCCTAAGCCTAGGGGCCGGTTCCAGGGGCCCAGATCAGAGATGTCACAGATCAGAGATGATCACTGGCTCAATGGTGAACTTATCTTTAAAATGCAGCGCACCACACTATGACCTCATATCCCGCCAAGATGGTAATTGGTGGAGGACAACTAGGGAGCATCCCTTGGGTAGGCACCTAGCCTACGAATGCCTACCTATCCTGCCAATGATTTGCCATGAAAGTATGATCCAGTTAAAGCCGTAGAGGACAGTTGAGTTCATTTGACATAGCATGTTAAGTGGAGTGTTTTTGTATATAAATGATATCGGGTTGATAAATGTAATCCAATCAAACCCACCAAAGCACTTCTCAAAGCTTGATAATTACGCATAAAATTAGGCTTTCTCTATGAAGAATGTTCCAACGGGAAATTTGCCATTTCGGACAAACAAATCCTTTCTTGGTGGTATGAATATTGTACAGATCAGCGTAAAACACTAAGCTTTATTTCAACTATAACCTCGAGTCTCAGCAGATCGGCAGCAGAAATGAGAGAACAGAATGTCGTCAACGTTTCTCATAATTATAGCCCTAGAACCCACAGTCAAATGAACACATTTCATTAATTAATCAAGGCCATGGAGGAATGGTAATGTAGAAAAGAACTTAAAATTATTTTTTTACACTATCTACACAAGCTTTCTAATTGGGGCTCAAGCAAAGGTGGCTGAGCTTATAATATAAGCTAGAGCCAGAGCTAAGACTTTAGCTGAGCCTGGATCTTCAGGAGCGAGCCTTCAGGAGCTAAGCCCGCTAAAACATCTTGTCACTTTTTGTCTTCAGGTCATGTTGACGACCTTTCATATCAAGTGGACAGGTCTGGCTCCTCTTGTGCTAAAAAAAAAGAGCCAATTGGCACCTGCTGAATCTGTCTAAAATTATTGATCAACACATAGTTTTTTTCATTTCTGAAATTTTCTGAAGGTAATAAAAGGTAATAAATCTAAATCATCACAAAAATAAATAACACATGGAATGGGTATTGCATAGGTTTAACCCTTTTACATGTGTTTACAATGCATAGGTTTAACCCTTTAGTGTCGATTCTTTGGCTAGTGATGTGACATACAAATGGTTAAGGGTTAACTGTGAAAGATATTTAACGTTTTTTTAATAAAAATCCTTTTTTTATATTGTAATTGAACAACATACTTTTCAGTTATTTTTTTAGTGAGACAATTACTTTTCTACCAGCTTTGCATATTATTCTAAAAGTGTTAAGTCTTGAATGTCTTAATGTGACACCTGTATTTTTATCACCCACTAAGGAGGTAAAAATATACATCAATTATACGAATGCCTAAAAGAAGTCTTCTATTTTGGAGGGGAAAAAATAATTTTTCCGTTTGTATTTTTGTTCTGCAGGTGATTTTTGGATTAAATGTAAAATTAGAGTTTAACTATGTAACATATACATTAAAAAACAATAAATAGGACATTTGGAAAGGAAAAGTCTGGGGTGATGGTCCACTGGTTGGATGGCAATTAAACAATGACAAGGCTGTCAAAAGCTCACAGTCTTCAATGACAGATAATGGACGTAGGTAACCTTTGCTAGTCAAGATTCATCAAGATGGGTCTGCTCCTTTCTGCAATGTTTTAGCCATTTAACAATTAAACCCATGGGCTGTTGAAGAACATTTCACTGCACCCTTTTCCTTCACTTTTTTCACTTTATGCTTTATTGGTTTATTTACCCTGCTTTCTGGTGAGCACTGTCTTAGACGATTTATAGTGGAATAGACAAGATGTTCACAGGGCACCGCACCAGCTGCATACGCTGTTGTCTTGTAGAAGGCTTTGACAGGTACCAGGCAGGTAGAAGCAGACAGCTAGAACATCAGGTGGCACCTGCAGCTTATATTGTGATGAGCCAAGGTTATCAAAAGCTCAAGTTGTCCCCGAGGATACAATCTGTAAGACAGTATTTTATTTGATTCTGCAGCTGCTAGTTTATTACTCTTGCAGCCTCACTGGTCATCAAAAACATTCATGTAGGATCATGATGACATGCTCAAATTCTCTTAGCTCTTGAATGAATAATATTTTAAAAAATCCTAGAGCATTTTGTGTGTATATATATATATATATATTTATATTTATATATACACGATATATATATGGTCATTACATGGCTTGTTTGCTCCTCGGCAAGATCCTAAGTAGTGGGATGTAGACTTATGTCAACGTGTCTAAACAATGTTATTCACTACTCTGTGGAGCCACAATGACCAAGAGTTGCTAGTATACTCCTGGCCTTCAGTGAAGTCACATTTATGAAGCACATTTTGGGGGTAAAGATTTATATGTGGGGTAATCACCATGGAAACTAATGGAATGTTTCTGCTGATTGCTCCACATTCCACACTTCACACTAAGAGTTGTCTTATATGAAGGTGACCATAAGATTCTATAAGCTGGATATCAAGGACGACATTTAAAAAAAGTGTTTTACTTAAATGTTAACGTTTATTGTATAGTGTCTATTTTTCCTATTGTCTACGTTAAAGAAAAGGTACTCTTGATTTTTTGGCAGAGAAAATCTAGTGTTTATACCAGAAAAGTTAGCTACTGACAGACTGATAAATTACTATAATATTCAAACTGCAGAGTGACAAAGAAAAGAAAATGATTTTAGGATTACCTATGAATTGCCGTTTATTGTAGGACTCTTTTTATCATAGACCTGACCATTAAGGACTGTCATGCATGCTAGTTCACATTTGAACAACATTTTAATTCCAATATTCTTTCAGTGAACGGTCCTCAGCTGTTAGAGCAGATGGCGGCTCATGTCCTGTGCCAAATATGCCATCTTGGCAATCAGTGTGTTGAGCAAAAGGCACCAATGGTGGATATTAGGCACAGAGCCTGTGAGACTGAGATGCTTTAAATAAATTGGTAGATACAGAATTGTATAGAATTGAACTCTAAAATCCAGCTCTATAATTATCCTTCTTCTTAAATTCTAAAGTAGAATTAAATTACATTTAATTATGTACTCACATTTGCCTTGTTTACAGTAATATGTTGGTCACAGATTGGCTTAAATGTTTCCAAATGGTTATTAAGAATTTAATCAGTTCAGCCTTATTTTATTTTATTTTATTTGCACAATAGCATTAGTTTTTGTTTTAAGGAATGGCCTTTGTGGATATCTTTGTCAGTATGTGAAAGTACTACTTGGTTGGGCAGACTGGATGGGCCTAATGGTTCTTATTTACTCCAAAAGGCCAATTTTGGAAGGGTTTCACAATAGGTTGTTTAACCAATGGGGTTTAAGGGAACCATTAGAATTTGCATGATGCATATTAGCCATCATCCATATAGGTTAAAGTTAGGGTTGCTATGTTCCCATCTCCTTGTAATTTCCAGGTTGAAATACCTCTTGATACCTTTATATTGTACTTGGAAGTCAACTGACTTTATTGAGATTTTCCTTCCAACCATGTCAGAGGCCAACTGAAGAGCACATTCTCCTTGAGGCAAAGTCTCTGTCAGGCTTGCTTATGTGCTCAAAAACCACATGGTTACTCATCCACGTGTTGACCAGGATGATGTTTGCTCGGTGTCCAAGAGCTGAAATGATTGTGCCCCTTCAAACTAGGTTAGCTGTAAGCAGACACCCACCTGGTTACAATGCCCCCCATGGAAGGCAAAGTTAGCTGTAATCGCTGGTGTGGCTGATATCCATGAAAGCCTAAATAACACACTGCCGGTCAGCATTCTCGTGTTCTGCCAGTATCTTTGAGATACTTTGTTTATTGTCTCCTGACCCTACTTTTTAGTTCTCTGAGTTATTGACCTTTTGGCTCGAATATAAACTCCTGAACCACCGCCACCTGCCCTGACTGTCTTGAGAATGCTTCTATCATCACCTCTTTCCAGGACATTCCTTCTTGGATTATTGTCACTGTTGGACTTTTCTTGTGAACTTGATTACCACTTTTTCTGATACAGCTTCGGGTCTACTTTCGCAAGCACCTACTTTCCTGCTCCTGGACTAGCGACTATCTGCAGGTAAGTCCTCATTCTAACACTCTCACAGTTTGTGTTGGTTTTCAATGATCATTATTCCCCTGCAAGTCATCAAAAACCTCTTTAAAGTATTCTAATTATTTGATTCTCTAGGATCGGTGTGGCTACATCCATTTTTGGATTTTTCAAACAACAAAACGGTGAGTACAATCCACCAAAGATTCTGGACACTGCTTCTCCTACAGGGACTACGATTGTAGTCCCTTCTTCCAGAAGGCTGTGTCTGAGACCACAGTGTTCTAACATTTTATTTATAAGTGTATATTTTAAAAGTCTATTTGTGTGACAGACCGCGGTAGAATAACAATGATAAATCACAAGTTTAAAGTGACCTTATAGAAAGATTAACAATATTGTTCCGTACTTTTTGTTAAACAGAAGCAATAATAATTCACAGCAGGCGTTCCCCTTTAAAAGTAAAACTATAGTTTTGTGCCTTATTATATGTCACAGTTACAATATGGTTTAGAGGAACGCTCATAGGTTTTCTACTCTCTGTAATACAATTTGCTTTATTAGAACAGTTCCGCTGTGACAAAGATGTATCTTTTTGGTAGGATTTTGCTTATTCCAATCATAAATGCGCTTTGCTGAAATACTGTTTTACCATTTGCGTGTTTTCTTGCAAAAAAAAATAAAATCTAATAAAATATATTAAAAAAATATATTAAAAGAATAAAAAGTATTAAAAAAATACAATAAAACGTATGGATGTCTAAAGCTCTTATGTTATGCCAAAAAATTTGCTGCATCACCAACCACTGATTCACCCTAATATGTGTGGATGGAGATGGTTTATTGGCAAGGCTAACAGCTGCCGTTATTGAGGCAGGCAGATTATCCTCATGGAAGTTCAGAAAGTATTACCTAATAATGTGTTATGTCAGCCATAACAAAAATCCGTAAGCGCTTGTTTGATAGGCAACACTTTTTTCGTAGGCAGCCAAGTACCCTACATTCTTAAAATATTTTTTAAAATCAGATTGTACTCTTGAACTTGTCAAGTCCTACCATACAAAGGAAGGGTAAATGGGAGAGTCATGCCCCATTATTTACTGGAAATCGGTGAAGCAAAAGTTGTTAATATACATATGTCGGGGATCTACCAGTATTTAGATTCCACAGTATCGCATTCACTGCACGGGCAGACAATTGTTTTTACCTTTATTGAGTTTTCAGCATGTCATAGATGCACTTCAAATGGGTTTGATCTTGGCTTTTTAAGTTAAAAAAAAGGCATCAACCAATGGAATATTCTCGCTGATTGGACAATTCCATTGTTTTTCCATGGTGATAAAAACACTTTTCAGAATTTGCACCAGAATATAAATATATATCAAATATATTTTTACATAATCTCCACTGTGTGTTAATCAATCTTTAGGGACAGTTTGGGGAAGACCTTTTCTATTCCAGCACGACTGCGCCCCAGCGCACAAAGCAAGCTCCATATAGACATGGTTCGATGAGTTTGGTGAGGAAGAACTTGACCTCAAACCCATCGAACACCTTTGGAATGAACTGAAACGGAGATTGTGAGCCGGGCGTCTCATCCAACATCAGTGGCTGACCTCACAAACGCTCTACTGGATGAATGCGTAAAACTCCCACAGAAACACCCCAAAATCTTGTGGAAAGCCTTCCCAGAAGAGTGGAAGCCGTTATAGCTGCAAAGGGGGGGACCAGCCACATATTACTGTCTAAGTATTTATAATGCAATGTCATCAACATCCCTGTTAGTGTAATGGTAAGGTGTCCCAATACTTTTGTCCATATAGTGTATATATAATTACACTGGGAAATAATAGAAATGTACACATATTTATTATAGTTTTAATTTGAATTTTGCATAGTTAATTAGACATAGTCATTTCAATAACCCACATATGAATCAATATAGAAAACATGTATAAATATATATTTTTTATATTTGCAGCCAAGAGGAAACAAATGCACAAAGCACTATTACATTTAATAAATCATTTTCTAGAGTACAGTAATAGTTTTAAGGCCACAGGGGCAATTTCTCTGCGTTTCGTACTTTACAACATCTTTCCTCTCTGGATGCACTTGCGGTACCCTTGGGATATTTAAACAATTCTCAATACAATTTAGATTTTTTTATGAATTGTATCAAAAACAACCTTGTGCCCACATATCTCCTTGTGTGCTTTAATGGGACTCCAGAGCCATTTACAGCAATGTTACTGATTTATACCAGACTTTGGGATTTGATTAAGCCATTTGCTCAAGGATATGCGCTGTATTCTGTTTAAATACAATTTATAAATGGGTGTTAAAAGGGATAAAGCATGGGCAAATATAGAAATGTTAATGCATTTTATGCTTTTTTTCTGCAATTATTATATTAATATTTTAAAATGTACCTTTCTGCAAATGCTTAGTAAAAATGATTTCTTATATAACCAGAGGGATTTTTATCCGGCATTTACTACATTAATAATATAATTGTTCAAACACGACCACATCTTTTGGACAGAGCCAGAATGGGTTGGAAAACCAGCCAAAAAACTTCCGCCAATATCCGAACTCACGGGAAGCAATCCTTCTACATGTGAAGGCGGGGAGACATTATGAGACGCAAAGACTGGTGTGTGTAGAAGGCTTGAAAAAGTCTATAATAATCCTTACAGGGATTTGGCCAATTGTGTGTCACAAAGCCTCCTGTTCGACAACCTTTGGGGATCCATCAAAATACAGTGGCTTCTGTGCTTATATAACTTTACTTTACTTTATACAGCATTGCTGGTATTAATTATCACATAATAAGTTTTTTTATCATTGGTTTAGCTCAACTTGGAAGCACAACTAGAAGACCAATGGCTTGTGTTATGGTAACAACTAGAACACCAATGGCTTCTGTTGCGGTCACAACTAGAACACCAATGGCTTGTGTTATGGTCACAACTAGAACACCAATGGCTTGTGTTGTGGCGTTCCTCCTTGGCATGTAAGTAGACACATTTTATACAATAAATGCAAGGGTAATGGGGTCAACTTTCTCCAATCTCTGAATTACATATGTAGGGCAGGAAATCATTATCACTTAAGATTAATGTTTATCTCTTATTTCCAGAGGGAACAAACTAAAGTAACTGTTAGGAGGGTAATTGTGAGATATCATTCATTTACAATTCATAGGAAGCACATTTACTACCACGGTATAAAAGTTTCAAACCGTATTTAGTCCTTTGTCTTGTTGTATGTTCGGAATTGTCTTATGCCTATCCCATGCTGGTTGTGTCTTTTTAAATATAGTATATATAGGTCAACTATGAACACCTGCCCCTTGGTTATGATCCTTAACGCTCATTAACTGTTGATTACTGTAGGTTGCATGTTGCAATTTACTAATAGACTGAATTGATCGCCCAAATACTATTTATCTAATAAAACTCTGCCTTTCACTTCGGATCCAGATGTTTTATGCCGACCTTCTTTGTTTCCTTCTGTCTGTTTTGTCGCTTGTTTTTTTTTGTGCTGTATTGAGCTTAATGTTATTACGTGTCATACAATTATCCTCTGCCATATGGAGAAAAAAAATGTAGACATTTTCACCAAGCCACTCTTTTCTGACATATGCTTGCTATATACAAATCCATATGTTCAATCAACTTGATTATGTCTATATATGGACAAAAATAACCGGAATCCCTTGATTATGAGCGTTCTTATCATAATGTGCAGCTGTATGTTTATTATCTAGAGGTCATAAATGCTCTCCCCCCTATCCCCTAATTGCCAGGGTACAGTACCTTGTTACTGGCTTATATTAGCCTACAGAAAATTGTATTGATAAGGATTTTGTCTAAAAAAATGCAAAAGGTAGAAATCAATAAAGCACCAATTCATAAACTGAGCGATACCCCGTTGAATATTGCTGTAAGGTGTTCCGTAGTAAATCAAATGATTTTCAAAGAATGGCATAGTCCTAAAATTGACAGATAAGTAATTTAGATATACTATGTGGGAGTTTGCCGATAAGGAGCTGAATAAATCCTATGTTATAGAATAATTTGTCTTGTCTCAATCTAAGGAAGGTCGTCAGGTTTCAGGACTTTAACCCATGCAGATAGGAGTGAGGTGAGAACACTATCGCTTTCCAATGACCCTCTGGAGTGAATACGGTTAGTTACAGCCAAGATTTTATTTTAATTGGATTTTGTGTAGTGATGACCTGCCTGTCTCCATTCTATTGTGATTTCATGTGCTTGTGTCTTTTATCCTTAAAAAAGCACATTAAAATAGGATATCTAGCACTTAACATTTCACAGAGGAAAGACCAATATCTCTTTCATTCTGCCAGTATAAAACGTTATAAAAAATCAAGATCTTCCGACTGTTTCCAACTTCATAAAGCCAGCATAGAACACAAAAAAGGTTTATGAAAAACAAATAGTTTTGTTAGCAATCATCAAATGGCTTCCCTTCAGAGCCAAATTAGCATCCCAAGTACCCCAGAAAGATCACTACAACCCCCTTTCACTGGGTGACCCAGCTTAGCACCTTAAGAATCAGAAGCAGATCAGGATTTCTCGACATTCCTGCTTGATCACAGATGGATCCACGAAAATGATGAGATTGGATATAAATGTTATATTGGATATATCAAGGAGCACAATAAATAAATATTGAGACACGATAACAGTATTGGTTTCCAAACATAAGTAAAAGCATACAAAATGTATAGACTTAACCCTTAGATCATCAGCTTTATAAAAGGGAGTGGGTGAGCTCTCAGGACAAAGAGGGTCTAGCAGGGCTGGCCCCAGAACTTACGTGCCCAAGCCACATATATAGCAGAGCTGGCCTATTAACCCTTACAAAAAATTACTGCAGTTTTTCTGAAGTAATACTGCTATTTTTTGGACATGAAAAAACTGCAATACTGCACTTTTACTGCAGTATTACTGCACATTTACTGCAGTTTTACTGCATTTGTACTTCAATGTACTGCAGTTTTACTGCAGTTATTTTTTGTACGGAAGTACAAATGCAATAAAGTTGCAGTACATTGAAGTACAACTGTAGGTTTGCAATATAAAAAAAAAGTGCGGTAAATGTGCAGTAAATGTGCAGTAATACTGCAGTAAAAGTGCAGTATTGCAGTTTTTTCATGTCCAAAAAATAGCAGTATTACTTCAGAAAAACTGCAGTAATTTTTCGTAAGGGTTGTGCCTCATTTGGAGCTGAGCCAGATTTGCCTGCGAGGACCAAAATACGGAGAAGCGCCTAAGCCGGCACTCTTCACAATCTGTACAGAGCCTGTCACTGGGCTTGACCTGACATTGACTTGCACAGCTATTATCATTTCAAACTAAGTGACCAATAAAATGGAAATTAGATGCTCCCGTTTCGGCCAGTTTGGACACGTTTTGAACAGTTTAACTTCCAGTTGACGGCCATGTGTACGATAAAATGGGAAAATTAGAACAATTGTCCTGCCGTTGAACTGAACCTTCCATGATGCATTGGCTGGGGCCTAGAATGTGATGTAAATAGAACAATCAGTCGGCTTTTAGGAATGGTAGACGAACCTTTCTGATCATACATAATAGTGTCTTTAAGGACATGCTCAACTCCATTTATACTTCACAGCACTAGTTCCATAGAAAACAGTGTTTTATTAACTAGGAACTGACTTGTTTCAGCAATGCTGTGACAGATAAATAATTCTTATTTACAAAACCAGGACATTTCATAGACTTTTCTTACCAACAAAAGTGAGATAGAGAAAAGAAGATAAAAAGAATACTCTTCCATGGAGACATCTGTGGATGGATTTAAATATTCCAAAAACAAATCCATGATTCTTCTCATCCCACAAAAAATTAAACGTCCAAATGGTAGGCAAATCTAAATTTATATACAATTCCAGACTGTGAAGTTCTAGTAATATTGTGCCCTTCCTATGGACGGATCCTTCTGTTCTTTTGTGAGGACATCATGCTGTTTTTTCTCGAATGACAGCATTACTTTTCTAACAAGAGCTGCCTACCTTGTCAGAATCCCCCGCTGTGATAATAAATAGCCTATTTTAGACTGTTCTGGTATGTTAGCCTGGTTTCATGCCTCTTTCAATAGAAAAATGCACGGTAACTTTCAATGGACTTTAAATATAGAGCCAATATCTTCTGGCATCAAACGTAAAAAAAAAAAAAATGATAAAGCAAATAAATCATATAAAAAAATATAAAATAAAAATAAATCATCGCCAAAACAAAGTTCTAAGTTTTATTGATTTAATGGGGACACCAGTAGTTTCAGGACCGGACTGGGGACAACAAGGCGGCTCTGGCACCTGAGTTGTGTATACAAAATTAAGAAGTAGACATGTCGATTTAAAAAAACATTCCATAGTAAATTTATAACCTTAAATAAAATCTTTGTTAGAAGGCCTGTTCATTTATAACATAATATGCAAGTTTTAAGAATAGGTATAGAAATATCTCAGGAGCTCAGACTAAACACTGGAATATTTTTGTGAATGTTTTCCCTGCCTGCTTTTTATTATTAATTTATAGGAGAAAGTGTTCACAATATACGGTGGTTTAGTAACTATAACCCCTCTTGGTCTAAATGTTATCTCGCCTTTTAACAAAAAAAAATGCAATAATTTAAAGGGACACTCCAGCCATCATATGCACTTTAATGCATCTGATTCCATACAGAGATTCTGCCAAATCTTTCCATATGCATTTACCTCTTTCCCTACCCCCATGCTATTTGGGTGAGGTGTAATGAAACCCCTGTGCGTTTGGGCAGAGCTTTCATTGATTTATGGAACTAAGTTAGGGATTCTTAGAAGCATCAAAGACTACCAAGTGCATAGTGAACATTTATAAACGTGTAAAAGATAAGGTAATCTTTCTTCTATTTTGGAATTGCTGGATCCTCGATTATTATTATATGGAAAAAAAATATTAACCCCTTAAGGACAATGGGCGGTCCCTAAACCCATTGAAAACAATGCATTTTGCCACTTTGTCATTAAGGGGTTAATCATACGCATTGCTTAAATGTTTCCTTAGTATAACCTACAGAGCAATTATTCAAGTGAATAGCCATGGTATATTAATAAACTCTGTTAACCCCCATACATTTTAATAGAACTTGGAATTACATAATGTATATACTTAACATGGTATGCCCTTCAGTTTGTCATGCATTTAGACCATACAGAATATACACCTACTTAAAAGTTGTGTTTTCTTTACGATATTAATGAAATTAACTTTTTGCCTTATTTTTATACAAACGTGTTAAAAACAATGTTACTAAGTCAACTGCTTGGATTTTTTTCTGAAGGTGAGAAGAGGAGAAGTTGGCTCCGTTCCCAGACTGCTGTCGCTGCCCGAGCAACATATGTGGAATCTGTAATTGTTCATTATGGAAGTTTGTGTACTAACGGCTAATCTAAATGGATACTTTTACTAAAATGGCCGCAATTATTTATGAAAGTTTTTCGGCCAGAGATGATATGAATAATTTTGCAGTATTTCTTTTTAACATACTACAATTTCAGCATTAGCTTGCGCTGGGATTGTTCCAAAGGAACAATAATAATTTTTTGCAAAGTCATTAAGTGCAGACTTAATTAACAAGTTGTATAAGGACGCAACAATTAAGGTGTATTTTAAGGAAATCATTCCATCAATCCACATTTTCCCATAATTGCTTTGAAGTTAAGAGTCCAGCAGATTATTATTGTTAAGCGTGAAGATATTACGCAGTGCTGTACAATTTAGAGATGAGGTGCTTCACCAACACAAAGAAAAAAATATACATTTACATATATATTCAGACATGGGAGTTGCCCATGAGCATGCCACCTAGCCTAATGGTACATTCAAAGGTCCTGGTAACAATGGTGGGCTCTTGAGGACCCCGCCAGTCTAAAGGATCTGGTTTTCCTGTCAAAATGAAGCTCTTCCAGTAGTTCTTCTAATGGGGAATTTGAACTCATAGTCAAAGGATTTTGACTTCAACATGACCCAACATGTCAGCTATCCAAAGCCCCTTAAAGACATAATTTGGAATTTCTACCAAACTATATATATTTCAGACCAACTTGAAATGGTCCAACTGTGTTATTTTGGAGAATTAGGGTAACTTGGTTTTGGATGGTTTAAGGAATTAAGGTAACTTGGTTTGATGCTCACAAACAAGGACTCAGCTTGCGCTTCCCGACATCCTCGCTTCCAGCGAGTTTAAAGAACACCCTATTGATGTGCTGTCATCAAAATCCAGTTACATGGCGCTTTCCTTTTAAGTGTTAAAACTGATTTCAGCTAAGCTTGGTATTATAAAGTCAAACTAAACCTGGCAGCTCCTTTTCTAATTATCACTGACATCTGCAGGGTCCAAGGTGCGGAGATTCCACTGGGAAGTCTCTATCAGGAAATACATATTTGAGGTTAGTTAAAGGAGCGCCGTGGTGTTAATTGCAGCATTTGTACCTTATAATTAAAGGAACAAAATCAAGGTTGACCTACAGATTCTTTGGACAATCTGCGTCGGAGATGTTGTTCCATTAGGCAAGGACTTAGCAACTATGTAACTATAACACTGCTTATTTTATTATTATTTTACATTTTATTGTTCATGAAAAAGGCATTAAGACGACTATCCAAAACAGCTCTATAAAACAGAGGAGAAATACATACTAAGATCCACATTTCTGATGTTGCCATCTTGTCTAATTAGCGACAAATCTGTACGGTTTTCCCTAAGGTAGCAGTTAAGAATGTTAAAGATGCCTTCGACAGCATACAATTATAATTACTTCCATCATACCTTCCCAAAGGATCCTTTGTAAATCTCAGTATCATTTCTGCGATAGCTTCAGCAGTTAACACACACAGAAGATTTGCATTTCCGCACGATCCTTTCATCTGCGCAAAATGCATATGTAATAAGACTTGTGAAATATTTATAGAAGAAAAAGGAGAGTAGAATAAAACACAATTTCTTTATGATCATATTATATTATATTATTATATTATTATAATAGCTTTGACAAAAGCTTTTATCTCATTTTGTTCTAACTAACTTTGCTTGTCTGCAAATTGACATAGTTGTCAGTCATTTGAGATATTGGTTGACTTTATGGCAATGGTAATGAGGTCCATTTCTCCATAGAGTTAGATAGTTAGGAAGTCCAACTGGGTAATTAAGACTGAGGCATTTTATTGTTTGCCATAGTTGGTAGCTGTCTGAAAACAGTATATTATGAAAAACAGCATAATAACATAGTCAATTAAGTTAAAAAAAGACTTAGTCCATCAAGTTCAGTCATTCCACAAACCCAAATTAGCTCATCCAGAAGAAGGCAAAACCCCCCACAAAGCCAGTAATGTCATCTCCAATAACTACATATGCTTTGAAAAATAAATATTTTTTAAATATTTTTTTAAAACTTATTTTTAATTTAATGCTAGTAATAAAAAAATTGTAAACCTGATATAACTCCCTCATTTGCTACCCATGCTACATTATACATAGCTTTAAGCACTGGGTTTTCATCACTTAAGCCAGAAGCTTTCACCCACATGCGGCTGTTTTAGTACAGTATATACAGTACAGTATATACAAGAGACATGAGTCACTTTAAAGTTTTAATAATTATTTTATTTTTGTCTACATAAGACTTCTAGAGCCTATAGACCTCTTCCACCTGTTATTATTTCATGTTTTAGCGTGTGTGAGGATGCAAGGAACAAGGAAATATCGTAAAAACCTGCTCACATGGATTCATTAGGCAATGTAACAAATACTTTTCTTAAAGATAGATAGATTAGGTAGGTAGATTTCATTAAATATACCATGGAGAATAATTGTATATATATATATATATATAACTACAGTATATTTTCAGGTATTTATAGCTCCTGACATATGTCACTGCCAAACACCACCCCAAAATGTGTTCAGCAACATTGAGTACAGTGATACTATGTATGCATAGGTTTGTCAGGTTTGGGGCTAAAAAACCAACATTTGGGACATGAGCATTTCAGTTTTTCAACTTGGAATTTTGACACCTGCCCTCTAGACTCTTTCTTTGCCAGGATTTTTTGTGAAAACACACCGCTCATAAAAATAAACTCTTTTTTTGTGCACTTTTTTCTTTAGATTTTGTTGGGACTGGATGGTGCCCCTAATGGTAATACCACTGGGGAATAGTTCACATGTTACCACATTTTAATTTAAACACTGCACCTGTAAGGAAAGTTTATGCCACCATTTTCCTTGGACACCATGCCCAAATACTAGGCAGTCCGGTTTAGAACGTTTCGAATACGTGCACCGCGGTTCTTTGTCATTAATAAAATAAAAATATTATAAAGAATGAAGTAAAATGCGAACATGAGTTTAAGACTCTTTTAATGCTATCTTAACCAACTATCTTAACCAACTATCTTAACCAGCTATCTTAACCAACTACTATGAACTATGTTCAGTCCGCATCATTCCGTGATGATCTCAAATGGAATGTGCAAAGTAAAGTCATTGAGTAGGGAGTTCAGGTTCCTCAGCATCAAAATACTGGCCGTGTTCATCCGCAAAATTCTCTGCAAAATCCCCGTTTCTGGCCGCTTCATAGCCGGTCAAAGGGACGTGGAATTCATAAAATGCTGCTACGTTGGTATTTTTCAGAAGCTCTTCCAAAATTCTGTTTGCCTGAATCACATCCTCTTGGTCTTCTGGATGGCTGAAGATTTTATCTATCATCAGGATTTGTAACAACAGCAATGAAAGCACAAGTGTTGCTACCCAGAATTTGAGTTCCTTGTGCGCAGCCTCAATGCGGTTCATTCTCTCCTCCAGTTCCTGTTGCTGAATTTTGAGGTTCTCCTGTGCAGCCTCAATACAGTTCATTCTCTCCTCCAGTTGTGTATGCTGAATTATTAGGTTCTTCACATGCGCTCTGAGTATCTGTATGAGGACCTCATCAACCACAGTGTCAATGTCACTTGCGAAAAGTAATGGGTGGTTGACAATGGCGCAAACCAAAAGTGCACACACTTTAAAAATAGCGAAAAACATGCTGGACCTAGAAAGAGACCAAAAGGAGAGAAAAATTGGCCTAAATACCATAGATTCTATATCTAACACCATACAGGTGGCCACACTGGACGCTTCATTTAACAGGAAATTTAGATGAGAAATAGGTGACCTCTAATAAAAACAGGAATCATGCTGCTAAATAATGGAAGAATATCCGTATTTATCAGGTGTCACCACAGGAGGCGTAAATCCACTCATCACAGACCTTCCCCTCTGTATAAAGGGCATTACCAGGTACAAATTAGGCTGCACTTACCTTTCCCTACTACTGTAAATGTAGAATAAAAGTCAGGGAGATGCTACTCAGTGCCCCTCCGCTAGGGGGCACTAACAGGCTAATTAGCTCTGTACAATCTCCGACTCGTATCTCCTCTCGCAAGTCAATTGTTTTTCCTCTTGCAAGTAAATTGTATCTCCTCTCTCTCTAGTACTGCTCGGTAAAGTGTTGCTAGCAGTAGTGGTGAGTGGCTGTGTGCTGCTCCTGTTTAGAGCTTCCTGCCTCTGTGACATCATAGAGCATGCATGCCTCTGTGACATCACCGAGCATGCCTGTAATGGTTGCTATGATACGGAAGGAGCACAAATCCAGTAGGGTAGAAAATAAAATTCTGTGCAAGATTTTCAAAATTGGCACAATGTGGCAGAAAACAAAGTAAAGGTCAACTATGAGTGCTTTTTAGCTGCTTAGAAGACAGTGCCTTATATGTTTAAGTACAAGTAACTACATGGACATAGTCAACTAAGTTGAAAAAAGACATATAGTCCATCACAAACCCAAATTAGCTCATCCAGAAGAAGGCAAAACCCCCCACAAAGCCAGTAATGTCATCTCCAATAACTACATATGCTTTGAAAAATAAATATTTTTTAAATATTTTTTAAAAACTTATTTTTAATTTAATGCTAGTAATAAAAAAATTGTAAACCTGATATAACTCCCTCATTTGCTGCCCATGCTACATTATACATAGCTTTAAGCACTGGGTTTTCATCACTTAAGCTAGAAGCTTTCACCCACATGCGGCTGTTTTAGTACAGTATATACAGTACAGTATATACAAGAGACATGAGTCACTTTAAAGTTTTAATAATTATTTTATTTTTGTCTACATAAGACTTCTAGAGCCTATAGACCTCTTCCACCTGTTATTATTTCATGTTTTAGCGTGTGTGAGGATGCAAGGAACAAGGAAATATCGTAAAAACCTGCTCACATGGATTCATTAGGCAATGTAACAAATACTTTTCTTAAAGATAGATAGATTAGGTAGGTAGATTTCATTAAATATACCATGGAGAATAATTGTGTATATATATATATATATATATATAAAACTACAGTATATTTTCAGGTATTTATAGCTCCTGACATATGTCACTGCCAAACACCACCCCAAAATGTGTTCAGCAACATTGAGTACAGTGATGCTATGTATGCATAGGTTTGTCAGGTTTGGGGCTAAAAAACCAACATTTGGGACATGAGCATTTCAGTTTTTCAACTTGGAATTTTGACACCTGCCCTCTAGACTCTTTCTTTGCCAGGATTTTTTGTGAAAACACACTGCTCATAAAAATAAACTCTTTTTTTGTGCACTTTTTTCTTTAGATTTTGTTGGAACTGGATGGTGCCCCTAATGGTAATACCACTGGGGAATAGTTCACATGTTACCACATTTTAATTTAAACACTGCACCTGTAAGGAAAGTTTATGCCACCATTTTCCTTGGACACCATGCCCAAATACTAGGCAGTCCGGTTTAGAACGTTTCGAATACGTGTACCGCGGTTCTTTGTCATTAATAAAATAAAAATATTATAAAGAATGAAGTAAAATGCGAACATGAGTTTAAGACTCTTTTAATGCTATCTTAACCAACTATCTTAACCAACTATCTTAACCATCTATCTTAACCAACTACTATGAACTATGTTCAGTCCGCATCATTCCGTGATGATCTCAAATGGAATGTGCAAAGTAAAGTCATTGAGTAGGGAGTTCAGGTTCCTCAGCATCAAAATACTGGCCGTGTTCATCCGCAAAATTCTCTGCAAAATCCCCGTTTCTGGCCGCTTCATAGCCGGTCAAAGGGACGTGGAATTCATAAAATGCTGCTACGTTGGTATTTTTCAGAAGCTCTTCCAAAATTCTGTTTGCCTGAATCACATCCTCTTGGTCTTCTGGATGGCTGAAGATTTTATCTATCATCAGGATTTGTAACAACAGCAATGAAAGCACAAGTGTTGCTACCCAGAATTTGAGTTCCTTGTGCGCAGCCTCAATGCGGTTCATTCTCTCCTCCAGTTCCTGTTGCTGAATTTTGAGGTTCTCCTGTGCAGCCTCAATACAGTTCATTCTCTCCTCCAGTTGTGTATGCTGAATTATTAGGTTATCCACATGCGCTCTGAGTATCTGTATGAGGACCCCATCAACCACAGTGTCAATGTCACTTGCGAAAAGTAATGGGTGGTTGACAATGGCGCAAACCAAAAGTGCACACACTTTAAAAATAGCGAAAAACATGCTGGACCTAGAAAGAGACCAAAAGGAGAGAAAAATTGGCCTAAATACCATAGATTCTATATCTAACACCATACAGGTGGCCACACTGGACGCTTCATTTAACAGGAAATTTAGATGAGAAATAGGTGACCTCTAATAAAAACAGGAATCATGCTGCTAAATAATGGAAGAATATCCGTATTTATCAGGTGTCACCACAGGAGGCGTAAATCCACTCATCACAGACCTTCCCCTCTGTATAAAGGGCATTACCAGGTACAAATTAGGCTGCACTTACCTTTCCCTACTACTGTAAATGTAGAATAAAAGTCAGGGAGATGCTACTCAGTGCCCCTCCGCTAGGGGGCACTAACAGGCTAATTAGCTCTGTACAATCTCCGACTCGTATCTCCTCTCGCAAGTCAATTGTTTTTCCTCTTGCAAGTAAATTGTATCTCCTCTCTCTCTAGTACTGCTCGGTAAAGTGTTGCTAGCAGTAGTGGTGAGTGGCTGTGTGCTGCTCCTGTTTAGAGCTTCCTGCCTCTGTGACATCATAGAGCATGCATGCCTCTGTGACATCACCGAGCATGCCTGTAATGGTTGCTATGATACGGAAGGAGCACAAATCCAGTAGGGTAGAAAATAAAATTCTGTGCAAGATTTTCAAAATTGGCACAATGTGGCAGAAAACAAAGTAAAGGTCAACTATGAGTGCTTTTTAGCTGCTTAGAAGACAGTGCCTTATATGTTTAAGTACAAGTAACTACATGGACATAGTCAACTAAGTTGAAAAAAGACATATAGTCCATCACAAACCCAAATTAGCTCATCCAGAAGAAGGCAAAACCCCCCACAAAGCCAGTAATGTCATCTCCAATAACTACATATGCTTTGAAAAATAAATATTTTTTAAATATTTTTTAAAAACTTATTTTTAATTTAATGCTAGTAATAAAAAAATTGTAAACCTGATATAACTCCCTCATTTGCTGCCCATGCTACATTATACATAGCTTTAAGCACTGGGTTTTCATCACTTAAGCCAGAAGCTTTCACCCACATGCGGCTGTTTTAGTACAGTATATACAGTACAGTATATACAAGAGACATGAGTCACTTTAAAGTTTTAATAATTATTTTATTTTTGTCTACATAAGACTTCTAGAGCCTATAGACCTCTTCCACCTGTTATTATTTCATGTTTTAGCGTGTGTGAGGATGCAAGGAACAAGGAAATATCGTAAAAACCTGCTCACATGGATTCATTAGGCAATGTAACAAATACTTTTCTTAAAGATAGATAGATTAGGTAGGTAGATTTCATTAAATATACCATGGAGAATAATTGTATATATATATATATATATATATATATATATATAACTACAGTATATTTTCAGGTATTTATAGCTCCTGACATATGTCACTGCCAAACACCACCCCAAAATGTGTTCAGCAACATTGAGTACAGTGATACTATGTATGCATAGGTTTGTCAGGTTTGGGGCTAAAAAACCAACATTTGGGACATGAGCATTTCAGTTTTTCAACTTGGAATTTGGACACCTGCCCTCTAGACTCTTTCTTTGCCAGGATTTTTTGTGAAAACACACCGCTCATAAAAATAAACTCTTTTTTTGTGCACTTTTTTCTTTAGATTTTGTTGGGACTGGATGGTGCCCCTAATGGTAATACCACTGGGGAATAGTTCACATGTTACCACATTTTAATTTAAACACTGCACCTGTAAGGAAAGTTTATGCCACCATTTTCCTTGGACACCATGCCCAAATACTAGGCAGTCCGGTTTAGAACGTTTCGAATACGTGCACCGCGGTTCTTTGTCATTAATAAAATAAAAATATTATAAAGAATGAAGTAAAATGCGAACATGAGTTTAAGACTCTTTTAATGCTATCTTAACCAACTATCTTAACCAACTATCTTAACCAACTATCTTAACCAACTACTATGAACTATGTTCAGTCCGCATCATTCCGTGATGATCTCAAATGGAATGTGCAAAGTAAAGTCATTGAGTAGGGAGTTCAGGTTCCTCAGCATCAAAATACTGGCCGTGTTCATCCGCAAAATTCTCTGCAAAATCCCCGTTTCTGGCCGCTTCATAGCCGGTCAAAGGGACGTGGAATTCATAAAATGCTGCTACGTTGGTATTTTTCAGAAGCTCTTCCAAAATTCTGTTTGCCTGAATCACATCCTCTTGGTCTTCTGGATGGCTGAAGATTTTATCTATCATCAGGATTTGTAACAACAGCAATGAAAGCACAAGTGTTGCTACCCAGAATTTGAGTTCCTTGTGCGCAGCCTCAATGCGGTTCATTCTCTCCTCCAGTTCCTGTTGCTGAATTTTGAGGTTCTCCTGTGCAGCCTCAATACAGTTCATTCTCTCCTCCAGTTGTGTATGCTGAATTATTAGGTTCTTCACATGCGCTCTGAGTATCTGTATGAGGACCTCATCAACCACAGTGTCAATGTCACTTGCGAAAAGTAATGGGTGGTTGACAATGGCGCAAACCAAAAGTGCACACACTTTAAAAATAGCGAAAAACATGCTGGACCTAGAAAGAGACCAAAAGGAGAGAAAAATTGGCCTAAATACCATAGATTCTATATCTAACACCATACAGGTGGCCACACTGGACGCTTCATTTAACAGGAAATTTAGATGAGAAATAGGTGACCTCTAATAAAAACAGGAATCATGCTGCTAAATAATGGAAGAATATCCGTATTTATCAGGTGTCACCACAGGAGGCGTAAATCCACTCATCACAGACCTTCCCCTCTGTATAAAGGGCATTACCAGGTACAAATTAGGCTGCACTTACCTTTCCCTACTACTGTAAATGTAGAATAAAAGTCAGGGAGATGCTACTCAGTGCCCCCCCACTAGGGGGCACTAACAGGCTAATTAGCTCTGTACAATCTCCGACTCGTATCTCCTCTCGCAAGTCAATTGTTTTTCCTCTTGCAAGTAAATTGTATCTCCTCTCTCTCTAGTACTGCTCGGTAAAGTGTTGCTAGCAGTAGTGGTGAGTGGCTGTGTGCTGCTCCTGTTTAGAGCTTCCTGCCTCTGTGACATCATAGAGCATGCATGCCTCTGTGACATCACCGAGCATGCCTGTAATGGTTGCTATGATACGGAAGGAGCACAAATCCAGTAGGGTAGAAAATAAAATTCTGTGCAAGATTTTCAAAATTGGCACAATGTGGCAGAAAACAAAGTAAAGGTCAACTATGAGTGCTTTTTAGCTGCTTAGAAGACAGTGCCTTATATGTTTAAGTACAAGTAACTACATGGACATAGTCAACTAAGTTGAAAAAAGACATATAGTCCATCACAAACCCAAATTAGCTCATCCAGAAGAAGGCAAAACCCCCCACAAAGCCAGTAATGTCATCTCCAATAACTACATATGCTTTGAAAAATAAATATTTTTTAAATATTTTTTAAAAACTTATTTTTAATTTAATGCTAGTAATAAAAAAATTGTAAACCTGATATAACTCCCTCATTTGCTGCCCATGCTACATTATACATAGCTTTAAGCACTGGGTTTTCATCACTTAAGCTAGAAGCTTTCACCCACATGCGGCTGTTTTAGTACAGTATATACAGTACAGTATATACAAGAGACATGAGTCACTTTAAAGTTTTAATAATTATTTTATTTTTGTCTACATAAGACTTCTAGAGCCTATAGACCTCTTCCACCTGTTATTATTTCATGTTTTAGCGTGTGTGAGGATGCAAGGAACAAGGAAATATCGTAAAAACCTGCTCACATGGATTCATTAGGCAATGTAACAAATACTTTTCTTAAAGATAGATAGATTAGGTAGGTAGATTTCATTAAATATACCATGGAGAATAATTGTATATATATATATATATATATATATATATATATATAAAACTACAGTATATTTTCAGGTATTTATAGCTCCTGACATATGTCACTGCCAAACACCACCCCAAAATGTGTTCAGCAACATTGAGTACAGTGATGCTATGTATGCATAGGTTTGTCAGGTTTGGGGCTAAAAAACCAACATTTGGGACATGAGCATTTCAGTTTTTCAACTTGGAATTTTGACACCTGCCCTCTAGACTCTTTCTTTGCCAGGATTTTTTGTGAAAACACACTGCTCATAAAAATAAACTCTTTTTTTGTGCACTTTTTTCTTTAGATTTTGTTGGGACTGGATGGTGCCCCTAATGGTAATACCACTGGGGAATAGTTCACATGTTACCACATTTTAATTTAAACACTGCACCTGTAAGGAAAGTTTATGCCACCATTTTCCTTGGACACCATGCCCAAATACTAGGCAGTCCGGTTTAGAACGTTTCGAATACGTGCACCGCGGTTCTTTGTCATTAATAAAATAAAAATATTATAAAGAATGAAGTAAAATGCGAACATGAGTTTAAGACTCTTTTAATGCTATCTTAACCAACTATCTTAACCAACTATCTTAACCAACTATCTTAACCAACTACTATGAACTATGTTCAGTCCGCATCATTCCGTGATGATCTCAAATGGAATGTGCAAAGTAAAGTCATTGAGTAGGGAGTTCAGGTTCCTCAGCATCAAAATACTGGCCGTGTTCATCCGCAAAATTCTCTGCAAAATCCCCGTTTCTGGCCGCTTCATAGCTGGTCAAAGGGACGTGGAATTCATAAAATGCTGCTACGTTGGTATTTTTCAGAAGCTCTTCCAAAATTCTGTTTGCCTGAATCACATCCTCTTGGTCTTCTGGATGGCTGAAGATTTTATCTATCATCAGGATTTGTAACAACAGCAATGAAAGCACAAGTGTTGCTACCCAGAATTTGAGTTCCTTGTGCGCAGCCTCAATGCGGTTCATTCTCTCCTCCAGTTGCTGTTGCTGAATTTTGAGGTTCTCCTGTGCAGCCTCAATACAGTTCATTCTCTCCTCCAGTTGTGTATGCTGAATTATTAGGTTCTCCACATGCGCTCTGAGTATCTGTATGAGGACCTCATCAACCACAGTGTCAATGTCACTTGCGAAAAGTAATGGGTGGTTGACAGTGGCGCAAACCAAAAGTGCACACACTTTAAAAATAGCGAAAAACATGTTGGACCTAGAAAGAGACCAAAAGGAGAGAAAAATTGGCCTAAATACCATAGATTCTATATCTAACACCATACAGGTGGCCACACTGGACGCTTCATTTAACAGGAAATTTAGATGAGAAATAGGTGACCTCTAATAAAAACAGGAATCATGCTGCTAAATAATGGAAGAATATCCGTATTTATCAGGTGTCACCACAGGAGGCGTAAATCCACTCATCACAGACCTTCCCCTCTGTATAAAGGGCATTACCAGGTACAAATTAGGCTGCACTTACCTTTTCCTACTACTGTAAATGTAGAATAAAAGTCAGGGAGATGCTACTCAGTGCCCCCCCACTAGGGGGCACTAACAGGCTAATTAGCTCTGTACAATCTCCGACTCGTATCTCCTCTCGCAAGTCAATTGTTTTTCCTCTTGCAAGTAAATTGTATCTCCTCTCTCTCTAGTACTGCTCGGTAAAGTGTTGCTAGCAGTAGTGGTGAGTGGCTGTGTGCTGCTCCTGTTTAGAGCTTCCTGCCTCTGTGACATCATAGAGCATGCATGCCTCTGTGACATCACCGAGCATGCCTGTAATGGTTGCTATGATACGGAAGGAGCACAAATCCAGTAGGGTAGAAAATAAAATTCTGTGCAAGATTTTCAAAATTGGCACAATGTGGCAGAAAACAAAGTAAATGTCAACTATGAGTGCTTTTTAGCTGCTTAGAAGACAGTGCCTTATATGTTTAAGTACAAGTAACTACATGGACATAGTCAACTAAGTTGAAAAAAGACATATAGTCCATCACAAACACAAATTAGCTCATCCAGAAGAAGGCAAAAACCCCCACAAAGCCAGTAATGTCATCTCCAATAACTACATATGCTTTGAAAAATAAATATTTTTTAAATATTTTTTAAAAACTTATTTTTAATTTAATGCTAGTAATAAAAAAATTGTAAACCTGATATAACTCCCTCATTTGCTGCCCATGCTACATTATACATAGCTTTAAGCACTGGGTTTTCATCACTTAAGCCAGAAGCTTTCACCCACATGCGGCTGTTTTAGTACAGTATATACAGTACAGTATATACAAGAGACATGAGTCACTTTAAAGTTTTAATAATTATTTTATTTTTGTCTACATAAGACTTCTAGAGCCTATAGACCTCTTCCACCTGTTATTATTTCATGTTTTAGCGTGTGTGAGGATGCAAGGAACAAGGAAATATCGTAAAAACCTGCTCACATGGATTCATTAGGCAATGTAACAAATACTTTTCTTAAAGATAGATAGATTAGGTAGGTAGATTTCATTAAATATACCATGGAGAATAATTGTGTATATATATATATATATAACTACAGTATATTTTCAGGTATTTATAGCTCCTGACATATGTCACTGCCAAACACCACCCCAAAATGTGTTCAGCAACATTGAGTACAGTGATGCTATGTATGCATAGGTTTGTCAGGTTTGGGGCTAAAAAACCAACATTTGGGACATGAGCATTTCAGTTTTTCAACTTGGAATTTTGACACCTGCCCTCTAGACTCTTTCTTTGCCAGGATTTTTTGTGAAAACACACTGCTCATAAAAATAAACTCTTTTTTTGTGCACTTTTTTCTTTAGATTTTGTTGGAACTGGATGGTGCCCCTAATGGTAATACCACTGGGGAATAGTTCACATGTTACCACATTTTAATTTAAACACTGCACCTGTAAGGAAAGTTTATGCCACCATTTTCCTTGGACACCATGCCCAAATACTAGGCAGTCCGGTTTAGAACGTTTCGAATACGTGCACCGCGGTTCTTTGTCATTAATAAAATAAAAATATTATAAAGAATGAAGTAAAATGCGAACATGAGTTTAAGACTCTTTTAATGCTATCTTAACCAACTATCTTAACCAACTATCTTAACCATCTATCTTAACCAACTACTATGAACTATGTTCAGTCCGCATCATTCCGTGATGATCTCAAATGGAATGTGCAAAGTAAAGTCATTGAGTAGGGAGTTCAGGTTCCTCAGCATCAAAATACTGGCCGTGTTCATCCGCAAAATTCTCTGCAAAATCCCCGTTTCTGGCCGCTTCATAGCCGGTCAAAGGGACGTGGAATTCATAAAATGCTGCTACGTTGGTATTTTTCAGAAGCTCTTCCAAAATTCTGTTTGCCTGAATCACATCGTCTTGGTCTTCTGGATGGCTGAAGATTTTATCTATCATCAGGATTTGTAACAACAGCAATGAAAGCACAAGTGTTGCTACCCAGAATTTGAGTTCCTTGTGCGCAGCCTCAATGCGGTTCATTCTCTCCTCCAGTTCCTGTTGCTGAATTTTGAGGTTCTCCTGTGCAGCCTCAATACAGTTCATTCTCTCCTCCAGTTGTGTATGCTGAATTATTAGGTTCTTCACATGCGCTCTGAGTATCTGTATGAGGACCCCATCAATCACAGTGTCAATGTCACTTGCGAAAAGCAATGGGTGGTTGACAATGGCGCAAACCAAAAGTGCACACACTTTAAAAATAGCGAAAAACATGCTGGACCTAGAAAGAGACCAAAAGGAGAGAAAAATTGGCCTAAATACCATAGATTCTATATCTAACACCATACAGGTGGCCACACTGGACGCTTCATTTAACAGGAAATTTAGATGAGAAATAGGTGACCTCTAATAAAAACAGGAATCATGCTGCTAAATAATGGAAGAATATCCGTATTTATCAGGTGTCACCACAGGAGGCGTAAATCCACTCATCACAGACCTTCCCCTCTGTATAAAGGGCATTACCAGGTACAAATTAGGCTGCACTTACCTTTCCCTACTACTGTAAATGTAGAATAAAAGTCAGGGAGATGCTACTCAGTGCCCCTCCGCTAGGGGGCACTAACAGGCTAATTAGCTCTGTACAATCTCCGACTCGTATCTCCTCTCGCAAGTCAATTGTTTTTCCTCTTGCAAGTAAATTGTATCTCCTCTCTCTCTAGTACTGCTCGGTAAAGTGTTGCTAGCAGTAGTGGTGAGTGGCTGTGTGCTGCTCCTGTTTAGAGCTTCCTGCCTCTGTGACATCATAGAGCATGCATGCCTCTGTGACATCACCGAGCATGCCTGTAATGGTTGCTATGATACGGAAGGAGCACAAATCCAGTAGGGTAGAAAATAAAATTCTGTGCAAGATTTTCAAAATTGGCACAATGTGGCAGAAAACAAAGTAAAGGTCAACTATGAGTGCTTTTTAGCTGCTTAGAAGACAGTGCCTTATATGTTTAAGTACAAGTAACTACATGGACATAGTCAACTAAGTTGAAAAAAGACATATAGTCCATCACAAACCCAAATTAGCTCATCCAGAAGAAGGCAAAACCCCCACAAAGCCAGTAATGTCATCTCCAATAACTACATATGCTTTGAAAAATAAATATTTTTTAAATATTTTTTAAAAACTTATTTTTAATTTAATGCTAGTAATAAAAAAATTGTAAACCTGATATAACTCCCTCATTTGCTGCCCATGCTACATTATACATAGCTTTAAGCACTGGGTTTTCATCACTTAAGCTAGAAGCTTTCACCCACATGCGGCTGTTTTAGTACAGTATATACAGTACAGTATATACAAGAGACATGAGTCACTTTAAAGTTTTAATAATTATTTTATTTTTGTCTACATAAGACTTCTAGAGCCTATAGACCTCTTCCACCTGTTATTATTTCATGTTTTAGCGTGTGTGAGGATGCAAGGAACAAGGAAATATCGTAAAAACCTGCTCACATGGATTCATTAGGCAATGTAACAAATACTTTTCTTAAAGATAGATAGATTAGGTAGGTAGATTTCATTAAATATACCATGGAGAATAATTGTATATATATATATATATATATATATATATATATATATATATATATATATATATATATATATATAACTACAGTATATTTTCAGGTATTTATAGCTCCTGACATATGTCACTGCCAAACACCACCCCAAAATGTGTTCAGCAACATTGAGTACAGTGATGCTATGTATGCATAGGTTTGTCAGGTTTGGGGCTAAAAAACCAACATTTGGGACATGAGCATTTCAGTTTTTCAACTTGGAATTTGGACACCTGCCCTCTAGACTCTTTCCTTGCCAGGATTTTTTGTGAAAACACACCGCTCATAAAAATAAACTCTTTTTTGTGCACTTTTTTCTTTAGATTTTGTTGGAACTGGATGGTGCCCCTAATGGTAATACCACTGGGGAATAGTTCACATGTTACCACATTTTAATTTAAACACTGCACCTGTAAGGAAAGTTTATGCCACCATTTTCCTTGGACACCATGCCCAAATACTAGGCAGTCCGGTTTAGAACGTTTCGAATACGTGCACCGCGGTTCTTTGTCATTAATAAAATAAAAATATTATAAAGAATGAAGTAAAATGCGAACATGAGTTTAAGACTCTTTTAATGCTATCTTAACAAACTATCTTAACCAACTATCTTAACCAACTATCTTAACCAACTACTATGAACTATGTTCAGTCCGCATCATTCCGTGATGATCTCAAATGGAATGTGCAAAGTAAAGTCATTGAGTAGGGAGTTCAGGTTCCTCAGCATCAAAATACTGGCCGTGTTCATCCGCAAAATTCTCTGCAAAATCCCCGTTTCTGGCCGCTTCATAGCCGGTCAAAGGGACGTGGAATTCATAAAATGCTGCTACGTTGGTATTTTTCAGAAGCTCTTCCAAAATTCTGTTTGCCTGAATCACATCCTCTTGGTCTTCTGGATGGCTGAAGATTTTATCTATCATCAGGATTTGTAACAACAGCAATGAAAGCACAAGTGTTGCTACCCAGAATTTGAGTTCCTTGTGCGCAGCCTCAATGCGGTTCATTCTCTCCTCCAGTTCCTGTTGCTGAATTTTGAGGTTCTCCTGTGCAGCCTCAATACAGTTCATTCTCTCCTCCAGTTGTGTATGCTGAATTATTAGGTTATCCACATGCGCTCTGAGTATCTGTATGAGGACCCCATCAATCACAGTGTCAATGTCACTTGCGAAAAGTAATGGGTGGTTGACAATGGCGCAAACCAAAAGTGCACACACTTTAAAAATAGCGAAAAACATGCTGGACCTAGAAAGAGACCAAAAGGAGAGAAAAATTTGCCTAAATACCATAGATTCTATATCTAACACCATACAGGTGGCCACACTGGACGCTTCATTTAACAGGAAATTTAGATGAGAAATAGGTGACCTCTAATAAAAACAGGAATCATGCTGCTAAATAATGGAAGAATATCCGTATTTATCAGGTGTCACCACAGGAGGCGTAAATCCACTCATCACAGACCTTCCCCTCTGTATAAAGGGCATTACCAGGTACAAATTAGGCTGCACTTACCTTTCCCTACTACTGTAAATGTAGAATAAAAGTCAGGGAGATGCTACTCAGTGCCCCTCCGCTAGGGGGCACTAACAGGCTAATTAGCTCTGTACAATCTCCGACTCGTATCTCCTCTCGCAAGTCAATTGTTTTTCCTCTTGCAAGTAAATTGTATCTCCTCTCTCTCTAGTACTGCTCGGTAAAGTGTTGCTAGCAGTAGTGGTGAGTGGCTGTGTGCTGCTCCTGTTCATAGCTCCCTGCATCTGTGACATCATAGAGCATGCATGCCTCCGTGACATCACGGAGCATGCCTGTAATGGTTGCTATGATACGGAAGGAGCACAAATCCAATAGGGTAGAAAATAAAATTGTGTGCAAGATTTTCAAAATTGGCACAATGTGGCAGAAAACAAAGTAAAGGCCAACTTTGAGTGTTTTTTAGCTGCTTAGAAGACAGTGCCTTATATGTTTAAGTACAAGTAACTACATGGACATATAAATATGTTTTTGCTTTGGCTTTAGTACTTTTATCACATAATTCAAGGCAAGAATTAGACAATCCTGTTAAAAATATTAATGTGATAAAATCTGACAGGTTTAAAGGTTAGGAGAGCACAGCTAGGATTGGGATGAGTTGATAGGATCCGGATGATCTGTAGAGGTTGTTAAGATTAGGATTGATTGATTAGGATGATGTCTGAGAGTGTTAGGAGGAAAGGTTGTACACTTCTCAATATGCCTGTTCAGAGACAAACAGTACCACTTTAACGTGACATGATCGTAACACAATTTTCTATTATTCTTCGCTTCCTCTGTGAATTCAAAAATGGTCAGTTTATGAAGCGTGTGTGTGAATCTCTCTTAAAGCAAAACATGAAGACCGCGGGATATGATCATCTCATAATGTATAATATGCAGATTATGCTTAAACCATGGCCGAAATAGAGAAGAAGGTGGGGTTGCTTCGAAAGAAACCCCTCAAAGAAAAAGTGGTCTTGATGTATGATGAGATTTTTGCGGTAAGACCATGAGCAACACTAAACGTCCTTCTTTAAATTTGCCTTATAACTGCGGTAAAGCAACTTTTATCCATTTCCATGGTGATTGCCATACCAGTAATTGTGTCGTGCATTTTGTGTGAGGCTCTTAACTTTCGAATAATTTAAAATAATGTAAACTGACTTGTGTGTATAATCCCGTTATTCCCATTAATTTGTTAGTATCAGAGTTGAAAAATTAGCTCACGGGCTGCTAAATTTTCTTCTCCTTACTAACTGCTTTATTATTTATAAATATTATATATATATATATGTATATATATATATATATATATATATGGAATATTGTTCAGGGGGTAATTTGGTTGCATCTGGCCCCCTAGATGCACAGGCCCCATTGTAGCTGCCCCCTGTAGTTATGCCACTGATAACAACCATATGTGTAAATGTAAAATGGACAAAATTACAGAAAAAAATGGGATTTATAAATATGGCAAAAGGCAGGAGTCTCCAAACATACGGTATAAACATGTGAATTTTATGTTCTTACATTGTATTTAACTAAATGTGTTCCTTTTGTTACCCAAGGCCATCCCGGAAGGAGTTGTTACTGGTTTATTTTTTTACCAGAGGATATTCTATTTTTTTTCCCATAAACCGAAGGGCAGGCAGATCCCTGTAGCATTTTATGTGTTTATTATGTAAATCAATCATGTCCCATCTGGTTTAAACCACACTTGTGTTTTATCTTATGTGTTGTAAGCACGGCCGGTTTAGTGTTTACCGATCCATCATCCGGAGCTGTCTGGGTCTCTGAATATTACCTGCTTTTCTTTAAACAGTCAGAAGTTCTCTTCAGATTGTTTACAATTCATACAACAATCCCGCTCACTGATTTTAAGACATTTAGCAGCCACAAGACTCCTCTGCAAATAGAAAATAAATGTGTCTGCACGCCAGAGTTACTGTTAGCTTCTAAAGCCCAGGGTACATTTTTTATAGTATTTTTTTACAATTTTTAAAAACAAGTTTACACAATAGAGCATTTGCAAGTTTGGCAAAACATATGTAGTTGAAGACAACTAAATTTGCATTAAAATACCCAGGAACTCCAAGCCTCAGTGGTTTTACCTCAATCTCAAGGTCCCAGGACAAACGAGAAGAAGCTCAGGGTTACACAGTGTCGACTTCATAATTTATTCTGATGTAATGACACATTGTATCTGGAGTACTTTCCTTACTGGTCTTCCTTACTGGTCTTCCTTACTGGTCTTCCAGTAAGAAGGAAATTGGTTTTCCTTCTAACACGAACCATTACTAGAACCAGTTGGTTAACCCCATTAGTGGTAGGTAGGTAGGTTTCATTAAATATGCCATGAAGAATAATTGTAAAAGTAAAACAGAACAGCTCTGTATGTGAAACAGATGCAACTGCAGTTATTACTCATAAAGCTTAAAGAGTGAACTTTATGAGCAATATATAGGCATTAAATATAATGTAAATCTGTACAATAAAGCCAGGGATGGAGATGTCAAACAAACTCGGATACCTTCAAACACAAAAACCTCATGCCCCTTATAATAAAGACGAGAAATGAAATATATTATATATATAAAACACTATTATTTGTAGAATGTTCTTTTTAATGTTACATTGCTCTGTATCTTTATTCATGTTGCTGTTCTCTCTTGAACATAGAAGGATAGTTATCATTGAGGGCTTTAAAACTCTGGAAGGCACTGCCCGTGTAGGTGACGACTGTAATTACAGGGAAAGGTTGCTGACTGTGTAGGAAAAAAAAAATCAATAGCTTGGGAAAGGCACAGCAAACAACGCATAGAAAGGCAGGATACACGGAGTCGATTATAAAACATAACTTTTATTTCATCTGTAAAAATCCACGCTATAACAAACAGTCACGCGACCAATTAAGCAGCACCTGACCCGTTACGTCCGCCCCGCAGGAATCGTAGGTTTGGCTTTGATCGGCGCAGACAAAGCTAAACACCCCAGTCACAGCCAGACATACATGTGTAACTTAATTGGTTAATTAATTAAAAACCCCATCCGGATACAACAAGGTCTAAGCTCGTCTTTTCATTTTAAGGAATCTCATTGAATTAACTATTCATTTTTTGGAGGGCCAACTTCAGGAGCTCACTATGATTGGCTGTTTGTAATGTATGGTGAAATCAATGCCAAAAACTCTACAATTAATTAATAAACCCAAATATGTGGTAGACAGAAGAAGCCGGTGTGCTCCGAACTTGTTGCAAAGCATATGTACCAAATATTATTCGGGACCGAGGGTGGGCCGCCAACGGGAAGTGGTAGGCTCCTAAAACACCGGGTACGCTCTGCCCCCATACTGCATTCTGTCCTGTGCTGTTCAACACAGTACGCAATACAAAAGCACTTTATTATAGAGAAACAGAAAATGGATGAAATGGTAAAAAAATTGTGCCTATTTGGTTACAAGGTATTTTACACAATCACTGTGGCCATAAGAGGACCTTTACCACTTCTTCTCCATGTCATCCCTTCGGCCCCCGGAGGAATAATTAGCCAATTTATTATTAAATCTCATTTTGAACAAAATTAAAAAAAAAGGCTTGCAAACATCTTGAAATCACTCTGTTTGTAGGTGTGCTACAGAGAAGGCTTTAATGAGAAGTCCCCTGCCAGTAAAGCTCTGCCAAGGCTAAATCCTGTATTCATGTATCTTTTCAGGATTTAGCTGTAATGTATGCCATTTACCAGATGCATTCTGGACTTTAGAACATGGGTATTCTGACAGCTGAGTGGGCGCCTGTGTTTTACTGACTGTACCATGAGCCAGAATGCTCCATATGGCATTTAAGAATGAATCACCTGTTGTAAGGAAACAAGAGAGAGTCTGAAACGTATCATTATGGAGCACTCAATCACGCAGCAGGTCCCATTCCGCATTATTCTGCACACAAATCACAGATTTACAGAGATCCATTTAAACCGAATATAATGAAGCAAGCAGTAACACATGATATACCTGCTAACAAAATATTGATGGTACATATAAAATATCTTATGCTAGAAACCATAGGAACATTAATCTCAAGGCAACATGGTGTGGGCCACAACAAACACGATGTAGCAAAAAGAACTCTCATTTGGTATCCATATAGAGCTCCGCGACATCTGAATCAGAATCTTATACAGGCCACATTTGACCTTTTACTTTAGTTGCATCAATGACACACTGTCATGATATAGAGAAATGTATCTAGACTGATTGCATAAAAATTCACCCAATAGATATCCAATGACGTTAGTATATTGTGAAAGATTCATGTTTCCAGTTCAGGAGAGAGATATATGTATATCTCACATTGAGACAAGTGTCTTGAGAAGGACGTCAGATCACAAATCAAACCTTTTCTTCTTGGCATACATGAAAACTGGCTTTGACCCGGAGTCTCCAGGTGAAGTCCTACTTCCCCGGGTCTTCAGGTGAGTTTCTTTTACCGCTGTCCAGCGAAGCTACATTTGGCCACACCCACTTTCCGCCTACTTTCCCTTTGTCTGGCAGCCCTACATGCTACTAGCCCCACCCCTTTATAAAGCCACCACCACCCCCCGAAGTTAGCGGACGTTCCGAGGTATGGTTATTAGATTGTGAATATGAACCTTAGATGGGATGTTTATGCAGGCCGCTACTACCATTGCTCCAAAAATGTTTCTGGCTGTAATATTTAGTTTCTGAAACAAATTTTTGTCTATAGAACTGGTATTTTGGCAAATTAGCAATAATTTGCATTGAATAAAAACATGAAGTGTTTTATTTAAGCGGACACGCAGACAATGGGCCCCCTTAATCACTTATTGATCTGTTCAGGTCCATTCAGAGGTAATATGTAATGAGGTCACTTTAAGCAGAAAAATTACATTTTCGTACATTTATCATACACTTTCTGTACAAAGTGACCATATTATCCAAACCAACAAATAATAGATAATTAGAATCTTTAAATGCAGAGTATTCAATAACCACTACACATGGATTATCCCTTTTAGAAGTCTTTTGTCTCTTATTCGACCAACATAGAACAATATGTAACGGTACAAAAGCTTTTGGAACCTCATTTATCTTGGACCAGTACAGCAATATCCATTTTACCTGTTTTGAACTTAATTGTCTTAATGATCTCATAATGTCGCTAATAGATGACACAGAAGTCCACTAATGCAGGCAGCAAACATTTAGATTTTATATGTTTGACAGTCATAAAAAACATATTAGCTGGATTGGCCTGCGGCTAAAAGCTACCATGCTGAAAAAGGAAAAAGACATTTATAATATTGAGTGACCTCTCCTGATTCCTAGAGGATAAACGGAAAATGACTAAAGAACCTTAACATATTGTACATGATTCACGGATAGGGTGTATATCTGGTCTATCTATAAATTTCATGTATGTTATGTAACTACGCGGGGTTATGCGATAACAGAAGAGACGAGACAACTTTCTTATCTTTTAAAAGAATCATGCACCCGTTGTCATCGGAAAGGCTTATAGAGATCAAGGCAACCAAAAACAGTGTAAAATAAAAAAAAGCAATAATAACATTTGAACAGAATGTTACTATTTGCTGAATCACATGTTACATAAGATACAGTATTTCAATGCATTATTTACTCTAATTATATATATATATATATATATATATATATATATATATATACTTTTAAGAAATAGCCACAGCTTTATTAATCATCCAATAAGCCACATAACCTAGTAATATCTGCATTATGTCTCATAATGTATTTACATTAAAAAATAAACATTGTATTTATATTACACACGCCATTTACAGATGAAACGTTTCCCCATGCAGCATTAGCTATGCAGTATGGAGGGCCGAAATGGTGAGACTCTACCACGGATCAGTGCATGGTGCCTGGCGCTCAGCCGTAAAGCCCGTCTCGTACTGCGAAGCAGAGCATAGGCTTCAAAGGGTCTCCCAGTGCGGGGGCATAAACTGTTGCATTCAACTTAATGTTGGTTATTATGCAGGTATTTTGATTTGGCTAATAAACTATTTCATTCGTTGAGTGAAGTGGCATCCACGCAGGATTGTGGACCATCTGTAAAGTGGAGTTGTGGAGTTCTTCAATATTCCTCCCCATAAAGTTATCTCTCCCCTGTTGTTAGGTTACTCATGGCTGTTCATTGGTTTAATCAGCCCTTATAAAGGATAGAGTGAGCAGAAGGGAGATAGTTCATTTAGAGTTGATCATTTCCAAAACAATTGTACTGAAAGTCAAAATGTGAAAATATAAAGTGCAAGTTCTGATAAATGGAGGCAGTTCCCCTTTAAGAGGAAAAATGAGACTATATTAATAGTTTGTTATAATTGAATAGTCTGAGGTTTGAGCATCTGTGTGGCTTTATAGTTCTCTGCCCATAAATGCTCAGCCAACTTGTGTTTCACACTAGGCTGCAAAAGGTACTCTAGGGGTTTGCAAGCTCATAGAGTCGATTCAGGGCACCTGCGCCCAATTGAGCTTCTTTGCAAAGACGTCAAGAAGTCACATAACTTATTGTTGCGTGGCGTGTTTGGAGGTGATAAAATGGATCTGTTTATTCCAACTTTACAGGTCTCACTAATGATGACGACATTAACCGAAACTAAACAGAGGTGGATAGGGATAAAATATTTTATGTCATCTAATAAGGTTTTATGTAAAACAAAGAAATCTGAAGATTTGGGAAATGTCGCTAAACTTGCTTTAACCTTTCTGTGTTGTCCTCTTCGGCTCTTCGTTGCTTCTAGCTGCCTGAAGGTCATGAGGACCAGCTGCTGGTTCATAGCGTGACATAACTGAAAAGCTATAATATACTGGTCCATTAAACCACATAAAATGTACACTTCTAGGACATTGCCAGAAACATAGAAAATATGTTTTTCACTGTGGGGTGATCTCACTGAAGAAACAATTGGAAGCAGGGTTATGGTTTCGGCTCATTGACTTCACTTTAAATTAAGAAGGGTCAAATAGGGATTCTATGCTCATTAATACCCTGTGTGACCCTATATAATGCATATTTAAACCAGTGAGATTTCTTGGGAGGTGCATTAGTGATTGATCAATCTATTATACAGGGCCAGATCAAGCATTTTTGTAGACATTTGCTAGGAATGCCCCTTTTATGCAATGTGGATGGGTGGTGTTGAAACCAGGTCTCTCTTAAAAACTCTTCTGTCAACTCCCGCATTGGTGAATAAACGCTCACATGGGAACTCTATGGGTTTGACTCAGAGTCTCCGGGTGAAGTGCTGCTTCCCTGGGTCTCTGAGTCACTTTTTTTTCTGGCGCACAGCCCCTGCCCACTTCCCCTCCTACTTCCCACGCATTTAATACTGTTTGGCTAGCTAGACTCTGCCTCCTTGTGAAGCCCCTCCCTCAGAAGAGGAGGAGCTCCAGTTCACCTACCCTGGGAATTCCGTAGGTATGATCAGTATGTGTGATTTCACAATGGTCAGGTGTTTGTGGAAGTCAATAAAAAGGCATAATCTTTGGGAATGTTTTTTCCAGGCTTCCCCCTAAAACATTATCCTATGGGCCAGGAGAATTAAACATTGGCTCTGGAGGAAGATATAGGGCTTGAGAATGGATAATCTTCACTTCTCAAAAGATGAATGTCTAACAGGTCAATGTGTGACTTCAAGTCCCTACTCGGTACTGGGGTTCAACTGAGAAGTTATAGCACAACCACAACTTATTAAAGACATCCAGGTGTCCAACAGTGACCTTTAAAACTGGATTTCCCAATCTCTCCCACCTGTTACCAATAAAGCCGTGCCCTGTGGATCCATGTACTGAACTTTTCTAAAGATGCATAGAATTGGTCAAACCAATGATACCAATTAATCAAACCCAAACAACTTCAAGAGAAACTATTAAATCTGATATTTATAAATTTAAACAAAATGATGCACATTAAGATATCATTTGATTGGATGTTTTAAATGCTCAATAACTCCAATACTCCAATCCAATTGCTTAAAAATGTGTACATTAAGCAATATTCCATTAATGTATTCCCATTTAAATTGCATTTGGGAAACCCAAACTTCTAATGCATCACAGAAAATTCTGTATTTGTAGGATAATTTGTATTATTAATAATACATTATTTGTTCCAGATGCTTAACCTATATTAAACACTCACACACAGTAAATTAGGTTTTAAATGTAGCCTAATTTGTTCTAATTACATAATGGATGCATACAGAAGGAATGTTACTAATAATCAGATTCAGGGATAACACGAGAAACACACTCCTTCCGAACATTAAATATAATAATTCATTTGGGGCTTACTCCTACCTAATGAACTGCTAAGGGCTGAGGTTTCTCAATTCTTTAGAACATCGACTTAATTACCCAATAGAAACAAAAGAAAGCTTTGCTATCCTACTAACGGCATGATATAACTTATAATTAGAATGTACATTTCGGTAAAAAAAACAAAAACAAACAGTGACTAAATGTTTGCTAACGGAGAATGCGAGGGAGTATGAATTGAGCAGTAAGTTTATATAATCAGTCGATGGCAAAAGTTCTGTCTTCTCATTAAACTCTTAAAGCAGAGGATATATTTCATTTAACTCAGCTGCAGTTTTAGCAGGTGCTGTAGGTAGTTATGCCTCCTGAGCTTAATTATTGTTTACATGGAGTAATGTAATGATATAGAACTCTTATGGAAGGATTCACCACTCAAATCTTGTTGTACCCCTTAATTACACAGAATCTTGAAAACAACCTTGCTAAAAAATTTTACGTTCTACAAAAAGTGAAGCTGGCAGATGTACAGTGATTGTCTCTTTATGCAATGGCCACCCTCTCTAACCAATGCTGGTGTTTCCATTGTGCCAGCCTTACCAAAAGCCATAAAGTGTATATGATTTTCCAAGATAGTCTTTTATTTTGGAGGACAGTGAAGACTCGGAGGTGGCTTAATGGTTTACTTCCCCCTGTTTTGCAAGCCCCTACCCTATTGTAACCATTTACTAACTGTGCTCTGTCAATTGCCTGGCCTGCCTACACTACCTACGTTCTTTATGTATTATGTAGCTTGGAGAACACTAGTAGTTTTTTTGTGTTGGAACTTCTGTAGAGTAAATCTTGCTCTTCCTCTTAGTGTAGTTAAACTCCAGTGTTCCACATGTTACTTGTGTCCCTCTTGCCCAGCTTTGTTGCATTAATTATGGAGAATGTAGCATACAACTCCACATTATAGGTCGATTAGGACCAGGGTGAGAGGTGGAAACATGGTAGTCTGCAGCAGGAATCGCTGGATGGCTTTGCTGTGGGATCATCATGGAGGAGCCACCTAATGTGATCCCAGGGAGTCAGAGGTACAGCCTAGAGCAGCAACTCTCATAAACACATGGAGTTTGTTTCTTTTTTAAATTTCAAGTACAGTGAAAAAAATATCTTCCTATGCAAGTTGGTGAGCAACAATGGATCCAGTCTTCCCTCCTGTCTGGTCAGTTGGTGAGGCAAGAAGAAATGAGATCTATGACTCCTTTCGTTGGTGTGTCTTGGATTGCCAAAGGAATTTTCTCTCCTTCTTGGGCAAAAATTAGGATTGTGTCTTACCCAGGTAACATGGCAGGACATTTTGGAGCCCGTAGGGCTTGACTGGCCTTCCTGACTCGAGGGGATGGCTTCAACATGTGCAGCTGGACAGGAGGCTTCATATTTGTGCTTAACTCCTTAAACCCATTGTAGTATTTCCAGTAAAGAACACAAAATGTGAAAAATACCTTTTGTGATTACTTGCATCCTGGCCTGTACTGAAAGTAGGAATCTCCTAGTGTATGGATTTTCACTTAGATTGTTTCTATTTAGAATTTTTGTTTCTTTTCAGTATTGCTGCAACACATAACATTTTATTATGTGAAATTTTAGAGAAATTATATCACTGGAATTACTTAAATTATTATTGTTTTAAAAACTATAAGGAATTTGACGCACATTCTACATTATGTTTGTTTCAGCGAGTTTCACACCTCTCCGAGAATGGAAAGAGTTTAGAAGAACTTTAAAACTTAAAGCACAAAGTGATTTGCTTTAAAGGTAACCTACACCAGACACTTGAGTATCGGTGCAAACCAAAGGCTGTGTTTAATGAAGTGATATACACCATCCTTACTGCTGAGGAGGGTAAGACGCTCACTCCTTCCCTACCAGGCTTGTGTTATGATTGATTGCTACAATGTATTTAGTTTGGGTCCATAATAAAAGAAAAATAAGAAAAAACCCAGGAAATTAGAGCACAAGCTCGGGGTTTGTATCCTGTATTGACGAGTATTGATGAGTATTATATGTCCATATGTCCGTGATGGACAGATCTGTCAGTTCCAAGAACGTTGGGGAATTAAATGACATTCCTTTTTTATAAATGGAAAGTAGTGATTTATGGTATTTCATTTAGGTAGTAATACCATACCTGCTAACATTCCCAATATACGAAGTGGGACGCATCTCCCCATGGAATACTCGCTCTGACCGGCAACCAGTCCAATGCAATAAATTATCTTAGCAAAAATCATAAATAAACAAATATGAATTAAAAACAAAACAAATACTACCGCTTTTTTCACAAAAAACAAGATGGTTATTTTATTTGTGCTTAAAATACATTGAGGGAAATCTTGGTAAATTTGCATTTACATTCCTCTAAGTGAATAATATATGCTTTAAATTCTTACATGCGGTCCAGAATAGCCATTGATGTAAAGTGATAAAGCCAATGATCCATTTATCACAGGCTACAAAATACAGACCTATTTGTCTTTTACCAGATACAGTTATTTGTATTTTCTCACGAAATCGCTAAAGAACAGACAAGATGCTAATTACAGCTAATGATTACCGCCCTACAAGCCCCTCCGTTGGGTTATATAGGCAGGTATTGCGCAATAACGTTCATGCTGTCTGCATGAATCTCATTAACATCTACTCCCGTCGGCGAAGCAATCCTCTTACGTACTACAATCACAGTATCTTAATTTAATATCACTGCAAAGCCCATTGTGCAGAATGCAAAGAGAGCGCAGATAAAATTAAACTGAATAGGATGAATTAAACGCTGGGCCATAAAGATTAAATGCCTCTTGAATTACTGAACCCATAGTTAAGGACACATCTTTTTTTTTTTTTAATCATCTGATTTGTCTGTTTTATTTTAACCTCTTAAATACCAGGGACGTCTTTGTGTGTATAATTGTCCTGGATTTAAAATGATCTCTTACTGCTTCGAAAGGCTACATTAACTGGACATGGTTATCCCTTTTTTAGGTTGCTGATAGTTGTTGGTTGGTTGGTCGAGGCAGAACTGGAAAGGGTTAAGTGAGGAGAAAGGAGATTCATATTGATTAGAATTCATTATTGATTAGATAGTTGAGACACAGATCGGCTTCTATTGGAGGCATTTAAAAACAGGATAGTGATTAGATGTGCCGCCATGTTTTTCTACAGCTCTCAGATTAATTGGAGTAAAATATCATCTTACTCAAACTAAATATCTATTTGGTTCAAATACAATAGAATCGGGTAACTTGGGACCTGTAAAGGTGACAGTTCCCTTTTAAGCCATAGATTGTAAGGGCAGTATAGAACATCGTTGATCCTCAGGGGTGTGTATGGATTTTTGTCATAAGGGTGGCAGATGGCTGAGGAACGCAAAACCTGTGCATTCCTATTCAATGCCAAATAGGTTATTGGTGACAATATTTTAGACAGAAACCAGTTTTTATTATGACCATCAACCATTAACTGGTGACTCTCAGACTCTCGAGGGTCTAATACACCTTGAAGTGTGTTCCTTGATTCAAAGTAGTTCATGCCCCGGACGGTATTATCACCAGGTTGAGTAGATACTAAAAAATAGAAAATGGATTAGTTTAGATTTATGTTTCCCTTACCCGCCTGGTAGAGCTTCAGATCATTGTGAGGATATAACAGTGTGGGAGAATTTGTCCATAAATTTAGAAGACTTTCCCGTGTCTCACATGTTAAGCAAAGAAACAGATGAAATATTTCATTATTTCCCCAAACACAAAAAGATATACATAAAAAATAATATACCGTATTTGCTCGATTATAAGACGACCCTGATTATAAGACGACCCCCCAAAATCTGAATATTAACTTAGGAAAAAAAGAAAAAGCCTGAATATAAGACGACCCTAAAGAAAAAAAGTTTACCAGTAAATGTTAATTCATGTAAACTATTTTTTTTAATAAAAGCTATGATTAAGAAAAATATTTTTTTTTTGTTTTTATTTCTTGTATTTTCCAACCTGTCCCCCAGTTACGCACATCTGCCCCCAGGCTTGCCACACCAATATGGCACTGTGGCCCATGATATGCCTTTTAACCCTCTATATGCCACTGTGCCCCATGGTATGCCTTTTGACCCCCTATGTGCCACTCTGCCTCCAGAAATGCCTTATACCCCTATATCCCATTCTGGCATTTAGGGGGTTAAAATGCATATTATGGGGCAGAGTGGCATATAGGGAGGTATAAGGCATTCCAGGAAGCAGAGTGGCATTAAGGGAGTTAAAAGGCATTATATAGAGCACTCTGCCTCCAGAAATGCCTTATACCCCTATATGCCACTCTGGCATTTAGGGGGTTAAAAGGCATATTATGGGGCAGAGTGGCATATAGGGAGGTATAAGGCATTTCAGGAGGCAGAGTGCACTATTAAATGCCCCCTTAACGCCACTCTCCCTCCTGAAATGCCTTATACCTCCCTATATGCCACTCTGCCCCATAATATGCCTTTTAACCCCCTAAGTGCCAGAGTGGCATATAGGGGTGTAAGGCATTCCAGAAATGCCCTACACACACACACACACACACACACACACACACACACACACACACACACTTACTTACTTACCGGTGCTTCCAATTTCCTGCTGTATTGCCGGGGCAGCGGGTTGACGTCTCATTCCGCGGCAGCCGGAAGGAGGTGGAGTTGGCAGCGGGGGTTTGTATGCGTCCGTCGCAAATACCTTCCCCGGCTGTCAGAGATCAGGAACTCTGGAACTCTGGTCTCTGACAGTCGGGGAAGGTATTTGCGACGGACGCATACAAACCCCCGCTGCCAACTTCACCTCCGGAAGCACCGGTAAGTGTGTGTGGGGGGGGGGGGCGACGACAGGAGGATCCAGGTCCCCTGCAGCGGTGCGGGGGATCTGGATCTTAGTCTCCTAATCAGGCCTCTATTTGAGGTCTGATTAGAAGACGACCCCGATTATAAGACGAGGGGTATTTTTCAGAGCATTTGCTCTGAAAAAAACCTCGTCTTATAATCGAGCAAATACGGTATATAGAAAATAAAATATATAGAATCCCATAATATGCATACCAAAAACTACTATTCTGACGTTATCTGTAGTTAAAAAAAAATCCATATATATATATATATATATATATATATATATTAAGACTTAGAATAAAACACTTTGAATAAAAAAAAGAAGACCACTTTGGGCTTCACAACATTGTTTTAGCCTAAAAACAGATGCTGTGCGGTCTCTGATATTTCCATAAACCAAGCATATTTTGTTTGTTAAATTGACACATTCCAGCTGCTTTTATTTTACAAAATAAACTGCAAACGCTAACGAATTGTTTGCCTAATGAATAAATAACGAATTCTTCAGAAAACGATAATAGTATTTTTACAGAAACAAAGTGAGTGGTCTGAACGGCTTTAAATTCCGGTCTAAAATAATCAATAAATTAACATTTCATTTGTCCGTTATTATTATTATAACAAGATTGGACGTATAATTAGGAGCAGAGAGTACAAAGCTGACAGAACAAAAAAAGGTTTTCAAGAAAACCACCCATTTGCATCCTAGAATTTTTTCTTATACCCATAATATGTCCATATTAACATATTTTGGTTTTACTCAATATCTGAATTCTACGGCAGAAAAAAAGCATTATTAATATTAGCTATAATTCATTTTAACATTTGAAAGTAATTCATTGTTGCTTATTTGTAATTCAAAAATTCAATAAAAATTCATTACAACTCTAAAAGGTAAAATTTATACTCTGTGCTTGCTTATAGATTTCAACCAGGCTATCGGGAACTCCTCTGCATGGAAATAGTGAGGTATTAATGGCGGGTGCCATCCTATATCTGATTTAATGCACTAAATGTATTAACAGAGAAATGTAGAATTATTACTACCAACACACAGCGTTTAGGCCTATGGTGGCTTCATCAGGACGCCATTATGGTGCTGCTCACAAGGAAGGCGCCTCTCCCTAGGGCAGACGTATGTTCCATACTTCCTCTAGGGAAGGTTGACAGGATATGACATCATATATCAATGTTCTGCTCACTGCACAAATGAGCAAATCACATAGAGTTGTGCTGGAGCACAGATATCTGCTTCCATGTGGGCCATTCCATTTTGGTGCCCCCCGACCCCCCCAACCTAATCCCTTCATTGCATATTTTAATTCTAAAACAAATTTCGTACAATGTATTCTGATCTTCGCAGTACCAACATTCTTCCTAGCATTGAACTATTGTCTAAATGAAATGACAGTATATTGGCAAGTTCACCGGCGGCTTTAATTAAACTCAGAAGAATCAGATGTTGTGCGTCCTTCCTGTCAGTCAATGATGCTCCTGGGAACATAATGTGATAAAATCTTGGAAATCTTGGCATTCTCTGCCGGTAGTAGAAGACTCTTTTGGGTTTTTTCTATTTTTAATTGTAAAGGGTTTACTGTTCTTTAGTGTTAGACATAAACGAGAGAGGCAGCGTCATTTTTTACTATTAGTCTCCAGTATTTGACACCAACGATATTTCCGCTATCAGTCCTGGTCTGCTTTTGTCTTTAGCAGCACACAGCGTTTAAACCTAAAGTGGCTTCATGATCTCTCAGTTCCTGACAACCACATTCACGAAAAGAGCCTTTAATCAGGTTAATTAGTAATTATTATAATTAGTTGTAATGTAATCAAGGCATTAAATAATTAATAAAAAGTGTGAAAAATGAAGTTTTTCATTCAATTCTATAAACCCAATTATATTGGGCTCAAATATATATTATATTTAGAGGGGCATCAGACTTAATTAATTAAAACACTTAATAGTATAAAACCATTTATTACCATTACAAGCACAATCAGGCATGCACATCAATTGAATTTTGCAATTAATAAAAATATATCTATATATTTATTGTATAATTTACCATTATTTACTATGTTTTTCCACTTTTTTATGGAATAAATTAATTTATTTGCATTAAATGCTTCACTATTTCAGAGCCTTGTAATGGAGCTTTGCTGGTGTTACTGCTTAATACCCACAAATCTCTCATATCCCAAAGGATGCTTGCAGCTTAAAATAAATGAACAATTACATTTATAATAAATAAATAATGGACAGCCCTACCAGCACTACTTTAAAAAAATTGATACCATTTTTTAATAGTTGGTTTTGTATATATCGAATTACTTATAATACCGTGCGCCATGTATTGAGCAGGTTTAATTAGGTTAGTAAAATATTTCATTTTAGGGGACTTATTCATGTTTTTATCTATTTATTCATAATACATTGTTTCGCAGAGTCAGGTATTGATTACCGTGTGTTAATGTCTTCCCATTAAACTGTATGTGCTTGATTTAGGTTTAGGTTAAAGCCTTATTGGATTTGGAAACCTACATTGGGTAGGGACCTCCGTACTTCTTCATTCTCAGATTCCCAAAGGCGGATTTTATTTAAAGAAATAGACTAATTCACAATATATATATATATATATATATATATATATATATATCAATATATATATATATATATATATATATCAGAATGGAAGGCCAGACCATCACCAAGCTATGAGTACATTACTCCAACGACCCCAACAGTTGTATCAGAACTTTGTAACATGGAAACATGTGCCTTCTGTGAATCAGACAGAAGCTGGGGTAGCCCAACCTATTTTCTCCTAAATGTATCTCAGAACTTGAAAGAAATATCTACACCTCTTAGTTTCAAAAGGCAAATTCTCCCCCTCTTATAGACATAAGTGGCCTTCAATAACCAGAGCCCTTGACACCGATCAGATATTTCCATCAGAAGCTCAACCTTTTCTTTTCCGTCAAGCACGCTCAAGACCAATAAAAAAAAACCTCATGTTTCTGAAGAAAATTGTTTTTTTGTTAAATGTCCCTCAACAAACACTCCATAATCCTTTCTACTAATTACAAAAAGCATTCCAAGGCCACTAAACATACCTGTAAGCAATCATTTAATAAAAGGGTCAAGCAAGGACAAACAGATGCATTAACATTTTCTGAGTCTAGACTTCCACAACGAACTCGGTGGATTTTTTTTTTCACTATACAGCCACTTCTGGTGAGTTTGAGAGATAAAATAAACATTAGCAGAGGTGAATAAAAATGTTGGTGCTTTAATGATGTCAAATAGAGTTTCTTAAAAGGAGCAAAGCATGGATATATTCCTAATGGTCTGAGAGAAGACTGACTCTTTATTCTTTATTCAAAGGTAATATCTTTTATTGGACCAACAGAAAACCTCGCTTCTTCAGATGGAAACAAGAGGTCTGTGAAGAAGAGACCTCAGCGCTTTTGAGACTCTACATTTTTTTCTTTGTTAAGTGAATAAAATGTATCCAGTGAACAAAAATACTAAGTTATGATGCATGAATTTATAAATTCATCAATCAGTGCTTGTGTTTGAATACTTGAAGACCAAGCTGTGAACTTGTACGTGGCGCAAAGTTTTATGACTTGATGGCTGACTAAAGAACCATTAGACTCCAAATGTGCTTTTTAGGGTGCAGGGATGAGGAGGAGGAGGTCTACATGATAACGAGAACCTGCGTTGCAAAATCATTGGAAGTCAAAGTTAGAATATTCGCTTGCAGAAGATGAGGGTTTGGTGTATGACGCCAGCTGTAAAGTAATAGAATCCAACAGCGATGACTATTCATTCGAACCTTTGAAACAGAATATTATTCCCCCTAATAGCTTCAGCACTAAATAAAAGGTAAAACAGGATAAATGCATTTGGTGTTTTTATTTAGTAAATCACTTGCCAAAAATTGTACACGGCGCCGGTGAGTAATATTCTCTGAGTAATTACCTTCGCTTTCAAGAGCGCTGTCACGCAGCACCGGCGCACATTTGAATGATGATCCTACAAAGTTATTACCTTAATGCAAGTAAATTATACCGGGACTGAAACCACTGTCCACTAGATGTTATTGTCCTTGTACAAATATCGATTTGCCCTTCCGGGAAATGAGTTCAGGGTTTTCTTGTGGTGTTTAATGTCATCTCTTGAATGTACTTCAAATTTTAAGTACAAGGAAAGAGGCTGTTCAGAAGGACAGATTTATAATAATTATTATTATTATTATTATTAATAATAATAATTTGCACATATATAAACACATGTTCACAAGTTAACCGAGAGTATAACATTTAATACGGTGCAAAAGTTCTAGGCATGTGTGAAAAAATGCTGTAAAGTAAGAATGTTTTTCAAAATAGACATGTTCTGGTATTACATGAAGAGAGTGGCAGTGGTGTAACTACGGGGGTCACTTGTTCCTGTCTCCTTGTGCCACTTCAACATTGTTCAATCTGCTATCTTGAATTGTCTGCATCTCCACGGACATAACCCGGCAGGAACTTCTTCAATCTGGGGAGAGTAAGTTACCGAAACTACCGTCATTCAGCCCTAACTTGAACCCTTACTTCCGGCATTTTGGCGAAGTTCCCGTCAGAAGATGCGGACGCAGATATAAGATTGAAGATTGTAGATTGAAGATAGAGAAGAGAAGATAAAAGATAGAAGAAGAATACGTGGAAATGGAAGTGGTTGTCAGAAGCAGAAGTGGTTGGCGGAGAAGGTAGGGAAACATTTAGAGAGTCAGAGTGAATTAATTTGTCCTAATTGTTTTTTTGGTCTATTTTCACTTCTACTGGGCAGCACAGGGAGCCACAGACGCATTTTACAAATCGTCAAATCTTTCTGAGGCTTGCATTAGATCCACGACTGTGCCCCTTGTATGTGTCCAGCCAGTGGCCACACACAAATGGCGGTAAAGGTAGGTATGCGGTGCCATCAGCCACCAGCCCACTGGTCACTTGCACGGTTTGCCAAATGACTGTTCCGAGCCTGTTACATACTTACATTAATGAGATGTTTTTCTAATCTCCTGGACCAATGAATTATTCAGTATACTGGACCAGCTGAACCACTCTTCATTGAGAAACCTGCTAACGATTAGTGAAGTCAATGAGTTGAAACCACCACACTTAAGCCAACTCTACCTTCAGTGAATAAACCCATCAAAGTGATATCTCAGATGTTGGGGAGCAGATCCATATGAAGTACTTGTTGGAACCATGATCTACCTTAACAGACCTTACAGTTTCTGCGTATAAAGACTTTCAAGAACTTCTAAAGCTCGCACAAGTGACAGATATTAATTAGACAGTAAAGTGTTTTCTATCCTGTTCCATCACTGTGAGTTCATTGAAGTCTATTTTGCAACCTCCAAGGTGCAGTGGATTTGCCTCGTGGAAAAAATCGAATTGATAATTGCTTTCACGAGTTGGCCCTTGGCCCACAGACACATAGTTACTCTTCTCACTTCACTGTTTGTGCTCTGTATTGTGTTACAAGATCCTCTATAAAGATCCTGTTCACTAAGAAGAAAAATTGCTTTAAACGTAGGCATTGCTTTTATTTGGTTTTACATGGACGAGACGCGGCCTTTACTTAAAATACCCCTGAAAAAGCAATCAAGTCCATATGCTGAAGAGTTTCCTCTTTATCAGGGGAAATTATACAATCTTGGATTGCGCAGGATTTTCCAATCAGTTTTTCTAACCAAGAGATGGGCTGATAGATCTGACGAGACGTCTGCAGACTGCCAATCAGTGCATCACAACGAGAAAGTAATCACTAACTTCAAAGCGGGGTTAGAGAACGCGCAGCACATTAGAGTCACTAATCCCCTGGTATTCGGCAATATGTTGCACATTACTCGGGAGCCTACAATGTATTAAGATTATGTTTACATAAGGAGGAACAAAGCAACCTTTATTCTGCCACACAAAACGAATACAAAAAAGGGTCGTTTATGAATGATTATTTTTTTGAACATTAGCTAACTGTTGAATACTCAAAAAAATGGTAAATGGTAAAGCAATACAAATATCAATTAACAAAAAGAAAAAAGAGGCTCTTAGCCGAAACGTTGAGGGTTTGTCCCATTTTCTATATGCCGTTGTCTCTATTCTGTAAGATTTTTTGCTATTTTGATTGTGTATCTTGTTTTGTATTTGCATTTAAATGATCGGTCTACTGAGACCTGTATGCAATTGTTGACTTACTTTGACAATATTGGTTTTGGTAGGTATATATTTGGAATAAAATGTATATTTTGCATATTTTTTATGGTTGTGCTGCTCATCTTTTGTTATTAAAAACTAAAAACCAGCCTGAAGCTTTTTTCTGTAAAGGGCTATGTTGAAGAAGGCATGTGTAAATGGGCCCAGGGGAACTATTGCCCCTAAAAATAAAAAATAATAATAATATTTTTTGATATTTTCATCAATGTATTGATAAAACATGTATTTATGGTAATGCAGTTAAAGTAGGCGACCATGGTGATTCCACTAGTCATTGTCTCTTCAACTATTGTCTCCTCAACAGTACAGAGAGATCTTAGGAGACCAGACAACGGCCGGAAAAGGTAAACGAGCAGGTAGGCAAGGTGGAGACGACTTGAGCACATACAGGGCTTCATTCGAAGTGAAAGGGTGAAAATAAATGAGCCAGAAACTAAACAATTTGTCCCAAATGAATTTGGGCCTCATGCACAAGTCTAATGTATAGTTTTATATTCTGTATGCTCGTTTTAAACAGAGTCCTTTTAACTCCACGACAGAGCAGCGCTTTCCTTTTTAGTTGGTACCAATCTTTTTTAAAATGTATACGATTGCAAGAAAAAATACATAAATAAAAACGAATAGGAAGTCCGTTAGAACCATTCCTTTTATAAATGACAGAAGATATTTTTAAACTCCGTGTTTTCTCAATTCATGTGTAATTTGAATAATTATTTCCCTTTCCCGGGGTACTGCTACATCAAAGCCTCTTTCAAACACAATGTGATAAGAGTCTGCTATTACTTGAAGCACTTCTTGGCCAAGGAAAGGACATATGTGTTTTGTGCTGTGTGCTTGTTTTTAATTTTTCTCAATTAATAATTGCAGCCGGGGTGAAATGCACAGCTTATTACCCAAGCGGAAAACAAAAACACAACGTGTTACCATGCCCAGTTCTTACAAAGAAATATCTGGCTTTCCTCCCAAACACTGCAGGAAGTAATTACACTCAACAGTCATTCTCGGTCAAGATAGCTTGACTTCACGGGCATATAATTATGGTCTTTAGATTTAAAGCTCTTCTAGAATATGTTCCAAAGGACAAAAATGAAAGTATCAGCAAATGAAACATTGGTCAAAATAATTACATTTTTTTATGGGTTTACCATTTTTTTTAAAGCTATTTGCAACACTTACCATAATAGTAATTTTGGGTAGAACAGGCATAATTTAACCCCTTTTCCAAGAGACCTGAAAAGTGGTGGTTGTATTATACCTGAATAAAAAATGTATTTATGCTGCATGATCTCTTCATGTAAGAAATTGTGGAGCATTAACCCCTTGTGTCACCTGTCCCCACAAGTAAAAATAAGATTATTCTTTATTTATAATCTTCAATTGCACAAATCAAAGAAAAGTCAAAGGTGCTGCCACCTGGGGTCACCCAGATGATACGCTAAAAAACACACACAATAAAAAATTATTTTATTATATTTACATTTTTAATACATTGATTATAAGTAATATTTTAGGTCACACTTACACTTACAAGTGACAATATAGAAAGAAAAGGAAACACCTCCACAGGGGGGTAAATAGTATAAATAATATATAAATACCCTACAGACTTACAAGTGATCTGATTGCTACATATATAACCACATAGTGTTTGTTCACATATTTATTTTATTTATTAACCGCGTTTAACCTAACACATTGTTATCTGATCAATGATTAATGAATCTTTAAGGTACTGATCATTGAGCAGTCTCGCTGATTATCAGCCAAAGACCTAATCTGGCAGGTATATATTTACACTTACAGGTTTTTTATTTTTCCTACAAATTTGAGTGTTAAATAATACCTGCATATTAGACACAGGAGATTTCACAGTAATTGAAATACAAATATCTACAAATAACTTTTTCTGTTTACAAGTACACCACCCCGTTGCAACTCTTCTATTATTCTATTTCTTCTATCATTTTCCTAATTTAAGATATTTATCTAATAAGTAATGACAATTGCATCATGGAGGATCTTAGTGTCCTGTGCATGAATAATCTCACCCACCCTGCATGCCTGTCCTAATAATTGGTGATTTAGTGGAAAGCAGATGGGTTAGGTGGTCCTCGATTTACCAAATGGTTCGTATGTCTCCCAAACTATATGTTTCTATGCTTTTCATAATCGAAAACTCTTAGTAACATTTCCTGGCAGTTGTTCTATAAAGAGACAGAGCTACCGTAGGAACCTGCATAACCTATATCTAATTTCTTGTAGAAGATCATGCTTTGAGCCTCACTGAAGCCACTTGTGTTGACTTTGCTTTGGAGAAAAGGCTCAGTTAATAGACAGATGCCCTGATCATGCGGATCTTTTCCAAAATACAACATAAATGTTTAATATCAAACCATATGGGACAGTGAACCCCTATAGATTATATACTTTGTGATTAATGTTATTTCCTGAACAGTGGATATACATTCTATTCTATTCCAAGTCTTCTCGTGCTTATGAGGAAAAGCCTTGCAATGTTTGTTTGTTGGAGAAATTCTATATTTAAAAAAGGCATAGTTTTTCCCTAAAACTGCAATACTTTCACAAAAGATAAGCACAATGGGCCCTAAGGATTCATTGAAACAAAAGGGCCTGGGATACTCTGGGTTGCTCTGATTTGAGATTTTAAGTCACTGGCCGAAACCTTTTCTTTCTTTTTTTTTACCTGCAGTTCCACTTGTAGCCACCAGGTAGAGTAACAAGAACGTCGGGCTGCATTTACACCCTGGTTGTATTCTTGCTGTGCTTCTTTCAAGCAGCCCATTTGTATAGGGCAGGGCAGGATTGTGTGCATTGCTGCCTTTGCCACAGATAGCCAAATGGTTTGTGACACTTTTTTACCGGGCCTTGAGCGGGTACCAGTCACACCCTGCTACCTCAGGTCTTGTCTAAAAGAAAATATTCCCCTCATCCCTCTTCATCAATTGTTTTTTACACCCAAATCTGCTCAGAATGATCGTACGGCGTATTTCTATGAGAAGTTTACGGAACATAATTTCTTTGAATTAAGTGAGAACTGTAATCAAAGTAGAGCTATTATTGGACGATACCTCTCTCATTAATATTTAGTAGGCAAACGTCCATATCCTGCGGTAAACCATCTATTAGGGAAAGAGCTGTGGAAATAAAACTATGTTAACATTTTCATTAGTCATATATCGGACAAGATGGATTATCCCTGGCTCCAGCTGTTCTAAAACAATTCTAACAGTTTAAGCTTTAATTTTTTTTTATTTAAAAAAGAAATAATTCTTTGCTGCTTACATAATGACCACAATGGCATATTCTGGCCTAGGCCCATGTCCTATTTTGATGCCACTACGCAATGGGTCAACTAAAAGGGAGAGCACCGATCTCCCCAACCAGCCCATTAACCCTATGGAGGGCTATGCGGTGTTGGCTGCGTGTTGGCTACGCGGTGTAACTTCTTCCTCCACAGAACCAAAATTTAAATAACTAATTGAATAATAAAATTAGATTGAGGAATTTATTCTTAATAAAGCTTTTCACAGCTTCGTAACTTCACAGCGGAAACAAGACCACAAATATTAGACTTTAAACCCCATTTGTCTCGTCACAGACACACACACGCTAAACATTGTTTCTCCTGGGATATAATGATTTCGCAACATCTTTCCTGGCCTTGATTCAGTGGAAAGAACAATAGCAAGAGCTATCAATTTTGTCTTTCTATAAACGAAACATAGCGATGGAACGCTAGGCCCTACAAGGACAGACACGTTACAGTGATTTGCACGAAGGCGGCCAGGTTTCATTGTTAACACTCTTAGGAGCTGTTACGTGGACAATGCAGAAACCATGGTTATGTCTGGAACGTAGCGATTGAGAATAAAAAAAATAACTTTTACAGGGTAGTAGATACATGGAATATTATCCCAGTTAATGTAGCACGGGCAAACACCGTTAATGGATTGTAGAAAGCTGGGGATGTGCATACGGCTATCTCTGAGAATTAAAAAAGCATTAAGAAAGGAAGATTGGATGGACCTAATGGTTCTTTTCGTCTTAGAATGCTTAGCCATAGCAGCACAAGTTCTAGGTGATTTAGGGCATGTCGACTAACTGCTGCGCGCTTGGAGAAAAGTGTAATATAAATAGCACAGAGCACAGATCCATACTGTCTGTTCCACATCAAACACATCATTATTTTATTTTAACTACAGGGGTAATCATTAAAATGTAATCATCCTGAGATCTCTTTGTAACAATGAATTAGAAAGAAAGGCTGGAAAAAAAAAAAAAAAAAAAAGAAACTGGGTTATGTTGCATTTTTTATTTTTTCTTCCATGAGATCAATCACTACCATTAGCATTTTTGTAATGAAAAGCTGCAGAATGTTAAGCCGGTTGGCTATGGGACTCAATGACCCGAAAAAACCGAGCTTAGCCGGTACTGCCCATTTAAAATGTAATTTGTATAAAAATAAATGTGATTACAGTATGGTGAACAGATTGTCCAGAAAACAGTCAATTTCATTCCGTCTGAAAGTGAATTATTTTTTAGAGTATGGGAATTTGGTGCAAAAGCACCATTAGTGTAATTGCTAAAATAAATGCGTCTGCAGCCGCGAGTAAATTTATAAACAAATTATTTTATGCAATAATTTGCTTTGGTCGCCAGAGCAGCACGATAACTATATTTCTCCATCGGCAATTGATAGCATTTCTCCGCGATGATACTTTCTCTATTTCTAGTGCCTGGAAAAAAAAAATCCATAGTAAATAATGCTCTAGCAAAGCTTGGCATGCTCCTTCACTTAAATGACTACAACTCCTATTATCCTCCAGCAGTGACCTTTTTTAAAAAGGTGTTTGCGTATTTCAGTGTTATTTATGCCTCTAATTAAATTCATTGATTGCTTCAATGTCCCGTTGTATTTAGTGGAAGCCAACCAACTATAAGTTTGAACACATTTATCTTTAGCGGTACGGCATACATTTTTACATTTTTGTTCCGCCACAAATTATTTTGTAATTTAAACCCCAAAAATTAAGCCACAAAATTGCACAAATTCTATCCTTTTCGTCAGGGGCAGATTAACTCACAGAGGGTCCATCTCCAGCCCCATCAAATTCCACAAATGGAATGGCACCAGTGCCCCTTGGTTTGTGGAATTTAATTTGATCCACAATTCAGAAATATGAAAGAATACTAAGCTGTCAGCATCATTGACCGCTATGTCATCTTACCAATAGACCGAGAAAAAAAAAGCATGTTTTCAAGAAGTTCCAAGTTGGCGAGGCTGTTTAAGCAACTGTTGGTTATTTAATCGCAACCAGATATATTATAGTTCAGCCAATATTTTATTCCAAAATAAGAAAAGCCACTATTATTAAGAGACTTGCATATTAATGGCCATTGTATCATAAGTTTCATTAAGCAGAGCACCATAAGACAACACCCAAATCTGAATACAACAGCACCATTGTATAATGTCAGATGCCATAATATAAAGGAGTATTAAGTAAATTGTTACCCGCCATTGAAAACCAATTAAATGTAACCACAAAGTTATAAGACGATTGGCAGACCATCCATAAATTTCAAGCCACTCTATCTCAATTTACAGGACCCTCGTGCAGTATATGTTACCAATGATTGCTGTTGATTTACTACAAATTTACATTTTTGATATATTAGAACAATTTCGTAAAATTGCGTAACTTGGCACAATTCTGCCACTTCAAAGTGAAATAGTCTTGCAGGAGTGTTACAACCAGTAATTGAAGCTGTGAGATCCAGCGCAACACACATGTCCGCTCGTATTCCTTTTTATTCGGATAACTGTCTATTCCAACCAAAGCCTGTGTTGGAAATCATTTTTTTTCGGGTCCCAGAACAGCAGATGTAACTCAAAAAAAATTCAATAGTTCAGGACAAAGCCAGGACAGCAAAGTATAAATAACATTTCCAATATAATTCTTTAGCCATATTTCATGCATGATGGAAATAACTGCAGCATTCCTTTAACGCAAAAAGTCCTTCACGTCTCTCAGGTACAATAGGACAAGTAAAAGAATAGAAGCGTTATGGTAGAACTCATTTGAAATAATTGTTCGGCGAGTGAAAATGTATGGGTAAAGGAGCATTTGTATTGGCAATGGTCAAGGGGTGCCTGATACCTGGCCTCAAAGGAAATAAGACCTCTGACCAGCGTAGCTAATGCTGTCGACCCTTCTTCTACCGGCCATTGAGTTCCCTCATCATCCATGTATGAATGTGGTGGTTGTCCCCTTTCTCCCCTACTGGGTGTAATTCCTACCCTATAAACCAGCCATTCAAACCTCATCCCTGAATGGGAGAAATGTAACCAAAAAAACATTTAAGTCTCTTGTGTTGCAAGTTTATATCGTCTAATGAAACAATGTTGCTGCACAGCCAATGTCATGAACACACTGAATAAATGGTTAATATCTTCCGATTACAGTGCATAGTGTATACAACCATCCATTGTAGAAGCAAGTATTGGGTCAACTGGGTCTTAACGAAACATTGTGATGCACAAGGGGCCAGACGTGCTTCAGGTTAAGAAATATGGTGGAACGTTAACGCCATCGAAGTAATGATCTCATTAAAAAAAGGGTGCACCAAGAGCCCGATAATGTTTGTCATTCCCTCGTTAGAGAGTAAATTGTAGCAGTTTAATTAGTGTGTCTTTTAATAGCACCGGTTTATTATGTAGCCACAGGAGACTAGCATGTGGAATATACAATTACTCAATCTATAGACATCATACACAGAGCCATGAGATGGGTCGTATAGTAACTATATTACGGGTTTTATCACCAAATTAGAGGGGAGATACAAGAGATAGGCGTGAAATGCGGAGGAAGTTTAATCTTACAACAAAGAAGAATAATCTTACGGAAATGCAGAATATTTATTATCGTGGAAGTTGGACTCCATTGAGTAAAATTGGAATATGTGACACAAAAGACATTATTACGAGATGTAACTGTTCTTTGTGTCCCTCTTGTGTATAGCAGATGGGGGGTGAGAAATCCCTTTACAGGGCTGCTTTTGTAAACTATTGCTTTAATAGAATAATAATAGTAATAATAATAATAGTAATAATAAAAGCAAGTGTTTCACATATTTTTATATGGGTCTGTTCAAATCATGGGGTGGATGTTCCTTTAGAAAATCCGCAGATTACCAAAACATAGCAATGGTAATTAATTATATGTGAGAGACAGCATGAGATCTTAAGCTTGGGAATCCTGTCTTGGAAAAAGGTTGTAATTAAAGCGTATTTGATAGTTCTCTGCTCTGTTGATTGGGTTATATTCGCTTGGGGCGGATTAATGTGATATTTTTGAAGAGAGTAACACTTTTGGTATTGCTTATAATCTAAATATGAGTATGAGAACCGTCATCAGAACATGACTCTTCCCCAACTGCTCTACAATGTTGTTCTACTTTCTTCCCGTTTCATACTCGGAAATTTGCCACATGAAATTTGGGATGTTCCTGCGTCTAGGGTAGTTTTGGACCTCTGGGAATATCCCCAGAGAAGGCTAGACAAAAGTTGTCCCTTCATGCTTGTTAGTCAATCAATATCCAAGAAGAAAAACCTTCTGGGGCAAACCTTGACCTTAGATGAAGTTATCCGCGCAGATACTAGTATAACAAGATAGAAGGGATACGGAAAGACTCTTTCACCTGGATATTCGGACGCAGCAGTGCCTGAGCTTCTAGTAAAATCCATGGCTTGAATGGCAAGTTGAACACCTCTGTATTAGATACGTTCTAATGAGGTCAATCCTTTGGGCATTAATCATTAGTTTGTCAGTTTTGGACAATTCTTGGACTCATTCTGTTCTTGACTTGGCAATGAAGCCAATTAAATGATTAATGGAAGTCACAGCAGAAGAACGCTCCCATTATTTGAGCCTGAGAAAATATTTATTTCATTTATAAACACAAAAAAGTATTAAACTGAATTTGTGAAATGCAAATTATTGGCTTAAGCTTTTTACTTCAGTGTGTGGTGACACTGAAATATCAGCAAAATTTCAGCAAAATATTTTATATATATGTAATCTTTTTTTTTCTATTTCTGGGTAATAAGTATACATATAGGGCCATGGCGTAACGTTGTGTTTGTGCGTATTGGAAAAGGTTAATGTATATAAAACACCTTGAATAACCATCACTGGGCCAAGAAGACTCAAAGATCTAAGGTCAGTAGGTGTCAAAAACCTTTAGTTTCAGTCTAATACGTAATTACCATGATAGTAATTAAATGACTGTAGTATTAATAACGGATGATGACTTTTGACATTCAAAGGAGGAATCTTCCAGAAAAGGCTTCTATTATGTACAGAAATATATTTAGAAGCACACTGTACTGAAGTCTATTGGTCTATTTATGAAGTTATTCGTATTCACTTCTATTAATATCCTTTGCTAAAAGAATATGTTTAATCGCAGAATATTCTAATAAAGCCTAGGGTACATCGAATGGGGCAAATGGGCATTCCAATGCTAACGCATATTCAGGAACCATGATTGGAAAAAAGTTGATATAATAAACTGTGATAAAGATAAGACTGTTACATATTGGGCAATGTTCTGCTGGAAGAACCTTGGGTCCTGTCATTCATGTGGATGTTACGTTGATGGCATTGGCCTCTTTCAGCGGGATAATGCACCCGGCCACAAAGCAAAAATGGTTCAGGAATGGTTTGAGGAACACAACGAGTTCAAGGTGTCGACTTGGCCTCCAAGTGCCCCAGATCTCAATCCAATGGAGCATCTGCGGCATGTGCTGGACAAATAAGTCCGATCCATGGAGGCCGCACCTCGTGACTTACAGGACTTAAAGGAACTGCTGCTAACTTCTCGGTGACGGATACCACAGCACAGCTTCAGAGGTCAAGTGGAGTCCATGCCTCGACGGGTCAGGGCTGTTTTGGTTGTAAAAGGGAGACCTACAGATATTAGGCAGGTGGTCAGAATGTTATGGCACTGTTATTTCTCATTTTAGGGGAAAGCTGGTTCAGCAGCCCTATTAAAGAAGTAGGTCCAGTAGAGAAAATGAATAAGTTATCGGTTATTATTTTGCCCGTGTGATTCAGAATGAAGAAACACAGTGTACAAAGTACGAAGCATAGGCAGTTTAATTAAATGTGTATTAAACAAGAAGCTAAAATGTGTACAGGTGATGATCCCATTTTAAGCGAGAAGACACATTAACTCAGGTAGAGGATTGTTTGAAGCATAGAGGAAGCCAATAAGGCATATAGAAAATTGAGGAGAAAATCACAAAATGTCATTATTGTCCAAAATACGCATTTTTTTAAGAGACAGTTCTGCTTAAGCAGGGGTCATTCTAATCATATAACGATCAATGTCACTACAAATCATTTAAGACGTAAGGTTTATCATTGAATGGCTGGTATAAAAATCACCTGAAAGAGAACAATTCTCTTAGCCGTCTGCTGTATTTAGAGATAAACCAGTATCTGAAGTCACTCGCTTGTACTGGGTTAGCGTGATCCAGGTAATTATAAAGACCACTTCGCTCCGGTTGCCCTACCGTCTGGGATTATGTCATGCGTTTGGCGTGTCCGTGTGTGTTTTAGGCTTAGGTGCTTTAGTCCCGAAGCCAATTCAAGAAATGCTATTCATTTTTCAGGCCACCTAGAAGCATAAAAGGTGCACAATTTCCAGAACGTTAACGTCACATTTAAGTTCCCTGACACTTTAGTTTTTTTTGTTGTTGATGTTATGTTTTAAGTGCTGGAGGGGAGTGAATAATATTTAAATATTTATAACTTCTTTATTTCACGATGTTAGTGTCTTCCAGCGGAACAATACAGACCGACAGCTGTGTGTAGTCAATTCATTCGTAACTGTCAGTAAATAGTAAAGTTAGATGTCCCGTCCTTTGCTAAGACGTCTAAAACACTCCAGCATCCAGGGTTTCTAAACAGCGATGATATAAGAAGTGGCGAAAGGGACTCTATTTGGCACTCTGTCCTTGGGGAGGAATTATTGGGTCTCATGGTCTAGGAGGGACAAATTCACTCCACCTCGTCCCACATAGAAGTGAAAGTAAAATAAAAGTGACAGTAAATTATTATTATTTATGTACAATGGGGACATCTCAGGCACTCTCTTTCACTTGGAGAGCTGGGCAGAAAGGCAACACGGAATATAAGTCTAACCAAATAATATTTTAGAGCTTCTTGATCCAAGGAGAAATCCGATTGCCTCTTGGAGTTAAGAAGGATTTTTTTTCCCCTGATGGCAGAATTCAAAGTAGCTTAATTAGGCTTTTGGATCAAGAATAGGAAGGTTAGGTAGAAGGGTTGAACTTGATGGACTTAGGTCTTTTTCAACCTTATGAACTATGTAACTATGTAACTATGTAACCAGTGAGAAGTGATGAGGCCTCATAGGGCTTGGGCTCAGTTACAGCTGCATCTTTGCTTCCACTGTCGATTCCAAATATTAATCCTTTACCTCATCACAAGGGTTCTATCGTAGTGACTCGTTAACTATTGCAAGCCAATGCTTATAATCATCCTAAATACATCACCTGTATTTAAGCAGGGATTTTAACTGATAGAGCAATGGGAGAGGCACCAAATGGAGTGATCAGGGATCATTAAATCAGAGTAAAATGAATACACACGATTCTGTGTGACCCTGAGACCCTGAGACCTTACGGCTGATGCAGATGAGATTCAGGGTCAAATTCTGAGAGGTGTAGCTACGTTGCTGCTACAAAAATGGGAAGCCATGTTAATCCTACTCCATCTTGTCATGGTTTGTACTGCTTGGACGTATCCACCAAGCAGAGGTATAGACAAGTCATTTATCTATAGAATAACCACACTTTCCTTTCAAACAACAGGTCTGTCCAGAAACCAGACTGTATGAAGAGTGTTACTGACATGAAGAATGCTTGTTAAAAGGGAAGCCTCGTCTCTATGGCACAATACTGATGATGTCATACAGTTGTATAGATCTGTCAGGCGGTGATAAATGTGGTGAAGTCACTACAGAAATTGGGTGAATATGTACCTGCTGGTAGAATTTACTGAGAAGGTGGTAGATTAGAGGAATAGTCACTTATAAGTGATAGGCACTAATATAGTGAGGGAATATAAACATGGATGGGGTCGGCATATGGCTCCTGAATCTAAGACGAGACCAAGGCTTGCGTCTTTACATCAGGAAATATCCACAGAATGCAGGAGCCGAAAGGTTCTGATCCGCTGTCAGATTCTATGCTGCCACGTCTAATCAAACATTAATCAATATTTAAATTAAATTAGTGCTGATGTACTAAGCAGAAAACTAATACCAAATTAGCACAAAGTTCTGTTGCCTTTTCCCCCCATAGCTATTTGTATGCATTACTAAGAAAAGTGTCAGTAAAAATGATATTAACTCATAACTAGGCTTTGTCAGAAGTTTGCCTTTGAATTGGTGACACGCGAACCAACAGCAAAGTATGCGGCCGCTGCGATCGTGGCACACTTTTATCTTCGTGAGATGCATGGAATGTTCTTAGAATGAACATTATCGTGTTCTTGTAACGAATCGTATAATGCCCAACCTGCCATTCCATGGGTTTCAGCAGATTATCAGGCACAGCATCCCCAAGTCACCCAGAGAACTATGAAAGCGGTTAGTTGACCATAGATCACGTGGACACGTTGGAGAAAGAATTGGAAACAGAATCGGAATCTACAGAGGAACCGGTGTGAGTGCAGGGGATAAAATAACTTGTAACAGACTAAATGTTCAAATAGCTAAAAGATCAAATGGTAAAATGTGTTTTACGAACCCTGTGATTTCTAAATCAAATGAGCCGGTTTGATTTCCTCCTTGTCCTTTTTTATTCAATGTCACATTTTCTATTCGTAAGATCTACTGAGAAAGCCGTCCTGTGCTTAGATAAACCAGCGCTTCTTCCACCACCCATTATTTTGACAGCACCCAACTATCCGCAAACCTCAAACTTTCTGAACCACAAAATTGGCAGCCGTTTCGTATTAGCCACCAAACTTCATGTGCCCCTTCCTTACATTCTAACTTTCCGAACTCCATAGGAGGATTTAAAAAAAAATAGTAATCTGCTGTGATCTGTAATAATTCAGATTTACATTTCTTAAGCTGTCGACTAGCATATTATTCTTGTGGAAGCGCCTTTTGAATATTTTTAGTGCCACAAGGCTACCCAACCTTTCAACTCGCAAAGGGTTAACATAATCAATTAAAAAAAAAAAGAAAAATTTTAGTTGTATTTTAATTTGAGTGATTGATTCCGAATCGATCAAATTAGAGCTCGTTATACTATAACAAATTTGAATTATATTGGCATGCACGGTAAATATGCACAGAATAATGGTGAAGGAATTTGTTGTCAAGGGATGCTGCAGTTTCTCCGAGGAATAAATAATATCTGTAGGGTTTCTGCCTTACCGGTGAGTTGGTCATAAGATCCATCGAGATCCCTTGAATCAGAAAGATTCTGTGTCCTACCTTTTCCTCTCATCTCGAGGCAGACGTGCTTAAAGAGATATCTATATCAAAAGTGACAGTCTTTTAACTCTTAAACCCCTGAAAAATCCTTGGCTTCTTCAGACCCTAAAAATAAACAAAAAAAAAAGGTAAAAAAAAATATATCTCCTATCCAACCGATTGTCACTCTTCCGTGAAAATTCCAAAATCCAGGATGAGAAAAAAAAAAATCATTAAAAAAAATAGATTTAAAAAAAAAAAATTCCTTCTTCAGGCTGCTAAGCTGTCAGCTCTTCTTGTCTCCACGAAAGAGCCTGAAACCCCTCACTAGCGCTCTGTTTATGTTTTCCTTTTGTGTGAGTGATCTTTCGCTTTTACTCTACGATCTGCTGTAGTCCGGTGATGGAGGCGGAGAGAGCCCCAGAATGGGGGGGAACGGAGTGTTTTCCTTATTATTAATTTTCTCTGCCAGAAACCTGCTTTCACCTCCTGCTGTTAATCCCCAGTGCAAACCTCCTTCTCTCTCGCTGTCAATCTCCTATCTCCTCTTCTTTCTCTCCATGTGATTAGAATAAAGGCAGAGGAGGAATAGATTCTCTCTTCCCAGCGCTGGCAATTTCTAGATGGAGAATTTTTTTTTTCTTCCTTTTCCAGAGCTTGCCGGTTTTTCCTTTCCCCCTCACAGTATTGGAATAACTTTCATAGCTTGTTTTAGTCTCTCCTCTCTCTCTCAGCGAAAGGCTTTTGTAATTGTCTTCCCCTCGCTTTCGCTCAGAGTGAGTTGTCGGAAACAATGAGAAGAAACTCCTTTGGCGATAAGATCGCTTTCTTTCGCACAAATGAAATTGAACAATAAGGCTTTGAGCATTCTTTTTTTTTCTTCTTCTTCTTCTCCGGTGTCACAAAGTATCCGAGAATTTCTGCTTCCTATATTACTTTTTTATTGTGTCGAGAATGGGATCCGGAAAGCAAGTGGCTAAGACAAACACTCTCCTGTGATTCAAAAGCCAGCCTCATGGCGCGGTGTCCCCGTTGTAAGAATACAGTCACCTGCAGAGCTGTCACTTGCACAGAGAGATCCCCGCAGGCGTGGGTAATGTATACACTGTTTTTTTTGGGATATATGCTCGTGATCGTCAATACAAAGCATACTGGGAGTTGCAGCAATATAATAGCGCTCATATTGCTGGATGCTTGGTTCTGCACTTAACGAGCATCATTATGTGACGATCAGGACATTATATTAAGCAGCATCTTTTCCGAATGGCATTCTTAGAATATTATATATTTATATATCTATATAGAGTAGCCTTCAGGTCGCAATTCAGTTGACACTTGTGCTCCTCACTGAGTATTTAGGCGGCCATGGTGGAGTTGAGTTCTAGTTCAGCGTTAAGTTTACATCCTCGCGTAGGTTTCCTTGATAAATTACTGAATTTGATCTTTTTGATTTTTTTTTTACAGGATATTATGACTGAAACAAACACAAGAGTTTGTGGTTTCATCCAGTCGATACTGGAAACCAAGCCTCATGGAAGAGACTCCACTGGACTCACCACCAGGTGTCATGGTGGAATGCTGCATGACATCCGCTGCATGACATCATGATGAGGTAAGTGCTGCCTTTTATTGAACATAAAATATGGGACAGTCGCACACTCTGTGAATTTTGTTGCCAATTCACGTAAAGAACAAAAAAAGTTTGTTTGTGAGCAATTTAAACCTACTAACGTATGTGAACGGCAGCATGGGGGAGGGGCAGAACGGTTATGTTTACATGACATTATGGGTTATGGTGATGATGTGCAATTATGAAGGTCACATGAAAAAGCGGTGCTGTTCCTCAGAACATGTACATTAGAGTGACCACCTTTAAAGTAGCCTGGTAACATTACTGCTGGGGTCTTATGATTGCCTAAAGCAAAGATTCCATCAATTTATTTTTACAATTCCATTTCACATTAACAACCCCCCAAACTGCAGTAAAGTCGCTCACCATTTTGCCCAGTGCTTAGCATTGGTGGGCATGTTCTTAATTTCCAATATGGTGCTAAAAACTCTGCGTAAAACATTTTTCTATATATTGTGATAATATTTATCGTATACCACACGCATACACCATACTCATACCATATGGACGAATGATCATCATGCCAAGCTCTTGGAATCAGGTTCCCATGTTTAGTAGTCTTTTTTTTTATTTCAATTATTTTCACCCTTAAATAACCTATTAGTGATGCTAAATATAAGGTAATTAGTTTATAAATCTGGGTTGTTCCTCAATAAATACCCCAGGGCTGTGACAGTACAGAGGCAGCAAAACACCAGTTTAAAAGGTGCGACACGTGGTTACGACGATGCACTATAGCCCTAGGGAGCTCTCTGCGGGGGAACCAGAGACGCGCCAAAGGAATATCAACATGAGAACGTTCACACAAACAAAACCGTCTTTTAAATGTAGCAATAAGTTAAACGATCAGAAGTGATAAGCTTATTCTCATCCATAGCAGAGGAGAAAGGAGCCCACAAGTACAAGTTACTGAAACATTTTTAAAAAGGATATTTATTGTCCATAACTCACCAGCTGCAAATCTTTCTTTATAAATAGACACTCAACATCGGGGTGAAAAGTCCAGTTCAAGGTCATCTGAACATGCGGAGAGGTCAACCTCATCATATTAGAGCCATGAGTTGGATTGAGTGAGAGATTATGGGTGCTGACAGATCCCCTTGTTCTAGATGTGTACTCCAGGTGGATGCCATGATTTTGTCTTAGGTGAGCTCCATGACTTTTGGTGCATGTCAGGACCACCGTTACTTACTCCTTAAATCAAAATAACGGCTACTTCCTCGGAGATGATGTTATGAATATAGCAGATAAATATCCAACTGGAACTAACTTAACAATAAAACTCTTATTGAGGAAATATTTTTAAATCGCACGCGCTGTTGGTAATTGGTTAGGTAGACCAACATGCCACATCAAAAAAAGCCGAGGAGCTTAGCTGTTCTGGTGTGTATTTTACATAGAAATACGTCCTCTAAAATATATATATATATATATATTTTTTTAATACTACACATTTTGGGAGACATATCTATATTACCTACCCTGTTGAGAGGGCTTACAAACTAAAGATGTGTTTTTCTTGAAATTCGGGATAGAATGTTTTCCAAAGAAATCTATTGGATTACCAGGGGCACAATGTCTGAATGTGGCCTTTTCACAGGCGAAGATATAGGGGTAAAGTCAACCCTCTTCATCCTCCACAATCCCAGTTACTTTATTTTTTTAAGTATTCTGAACCTATAGACATAAAACTGGTAAGCATACCATGGCAGTGCATTAGAGGCTCGTTGTCTCCAGATTTAACCCCTTAATGACAAAGCCTGTACATGTACGGGCTCAAAATGCATGGTTTTCAATGGGTTTAGGGACCGCCCATTGTCCTTAAGGGGTTAATGACTTCTGGGAAGATTCCGACACACGCGTAACATTAGTTGCAATTTGAGATCGGTGGCCCAATCCACGGCATTAAAGTGTAAAGATTTCCTTTCCTAAATTCTCTAAATACAGGGAGACAAATACATTTTGTTGAACTCTGAATTTACGCGCAAGATTTAAACTTAGAATCTAGAGTAACTTTAACCTGTTAGGAAATCGTTAGACCAGCTCAAAGATGTCAAATCCATTAAAACAGCGATCACTTTAGTAAAATTGAGTCAACGTGTTTTGGGATGGCTGCCTTGATAAATTTATTATTCCTGTATGCTAGATCCTGATACATGGGTTAACTATGTAATATTTTTTCCATCCTAGAGAACTATCTGCTATGCTTTAATTCCTTTTTTTTATGTCTGCTTTTCAAATCTATTTTTATATCTAATCTTTTTTTCTTCTCCGTAGCTGGGTGAATCATCTATGCCAGAGTAATTGTGAAATGTATATTCATGACAAGTGAGGGTTATGTTTTAATTTTAGATTAAAAAAAAAAAAAAAAACTAACAAAGGGATGTCGAATTCCAGCACTCATGCTGTGGTGGACTGCAACTCTCACCATGCTTAGCCACTTTGGACTATAGGTGTTGATGGGAACTGCCACGTACATGGAATCATTTTGTGAGATCTTAATTTAGAATTTCTCTCGGGAACATAATAGGAATTTTCCTACCAGGCCAGATCATATAAGCGAAGGACTGTAGCTGAAACCAAAAGGCCGGTGCAATGCCAGGGCAAATATTTGGGGTTAAATGGGTGACTCTGTTCTGCAACAGATTTTTAAGTGGATTTATGAGAAGTACTCAATTATACCAGTTATCCATTATTTATAAAGCACCTGCATAGTCCATTGTGTGGCACAAACTGCCCCATTAACCCTATGGAGGACTGTGCTGAGTCAGCAAGGTATCCATGGTTAAAAAGAACACAATTAAAAAGAGGAACACAGGATATATTCGGAAAACTCTTGTCCAGGAGGTGTTTGAGTTGACTCGGGCTCGTGCTCTTCCATCGATTATTAGCTAAGCCGACAAGGGCCGTTGGATCCAAGTTACCACCGGCTCACTCTCTATATGAACTAGAAACAAGGTATTTCAAAAAAGAAACAAGCTTTCTGGTTCACCAGTCACCTCTCCAGAGTTTGCTTTCTTTATTAAACTGTTAACAAAGAACTCAATGGAAAGCGCTTGAGATTCTATATTGTCTGACAGCCAACAAATAAATGGACAGCGCTCTCTTAGCATAAGCATGGCTGCCAAACAAGCTAACGCTGCCGCATTTTTGCATAAATCAGTCGAGATAAAAAGGGAATGACGCACGGCCGTGTGTGAACCTCTGCAGCATGGCTGCCCAATTGAAGGTGACATGGCTCAAACCGATTTAGGCTTTAGAAGTGACAAGGTAAGGCTCAACAAGTGCATCGCACGACAAAGAATTGATTAAAGTTGATGTCAATTGGCAAGGACCCTAACCAAATAAGAAAAAAACATTTCTAATCTACTTAGATATCTATTACTACGCTGCCGGGGCAGAGCCGGCAACAATATACTGATACCCACCTTCTAGAACAACCAGTAGAGGTGATCATGTTAGTCTAGAAGAGAAATACATGGAAAAAAGCATTTCATACAGAATAATATAAACAATTATAAATAATAATGTATAGGCTAAGATAATATGTAAACTACTTAACTCACAGCTACTAAAATACTGAAATGTATTGGCATGTTGGGCACTTGTGCAAACTTCTTCCCACTTACTCCACCGGTTATGACCTCATATCCCAGTTCACCCCCCTTTAGAGTGACCTATTCAACTATCAGCACCACGGGGTGGGGGGCAATCCTCATCATGAAACAGAGCTCCTGCTCCCACTCCTCACCATCAATGGAATGATCTCCCAAAAAGTACAAAAACAGCCTCATAGAACATAAAACTATTATATTAAATTGACTTTATGTGTATGTCTATAAATATAGATTAATGTCTATAAGTGTCAATGTACATATGTGGATGCGAGTCAGTTAGTAAGAGTATATGTGCTGTAGTATACAGTAGATATATTTTTTTTTATATTTATATTTTTACACTATATATATATATATATATATATATATATATATATAGCGGCGAAACACGTCAGGTTTTGTTTTTTATATCTAAACCCAGACGCATGACTGTTGAATCATTGTATACTATTTTATATGTTATTTTAGATGTATTTTAACATTGAATATTCACCACACATGTATGTAATTTGAGATGTTATGTTTAATGTGTTCTGGAGTCATTTGACCATATTAAAACATTTTGTGTATAGCCCTTGCCAGTTGCATACATATATATATATACATATATATATACCTATATATATATTTTTTTTATATTATCCATAGCTATATATATTTGTAAGAATATTTCAATGTCAGTGTGTCTATGAGTGTGTAAGTGTATGCATGTGCTTATATGTGTCACTGTGCACATTTAATTCCCAGTGTCTACGTATGTCAGTATGTACGTTTATCTCAGTTAATAGGATAAATCAATTCGATTTTCTAGTTTATGCTAGATTTATGCTAGATTTATGCTAAAAGCTGGGAGTTCAGCAGCTGAAGAGAGCAGCTCATCTCTCTTGCACCCAAAGAGTTAATCAGAAGCTTTAGATTAGTGTTATTTAAACATGAATGGTTGGGTCTCTCGGCCAAAGTGAATACCGGTCTCCAATGTTTTTCCTCCTCCTGGCTGAATTAGATGTCAGGCAAAGAGAATTGATGCAAACTTGTTTCATTGAATCATTTCAGAATAAATCACGGATCTAACTCATCATACAGGTGCCCTTGTGTTCCGCACATGAATTTCCCGACAGCCATTAGTTTGATGACCCTCTTAAAAAATCAGAAGAAATACTTGACTTAAGAGTAAGAAGCGCCTGCAGCATTGCTTGGATTAAACTGGCTTTAAACCTTCATCAGGCGTTGGGTGGTTGAAACTGATTGAACATGGCACGCGCTTCTGCAGTGGTACAGTTTGTAGAATATGGCAGGTTTTATTACATATATCATGCTATTTATTGGAGATACCACAGAGGTCGTGAAGGTTTTGGGATACACCCATTAAACCCAATTAATACATCATCACTTTGTGTGATGCGCAGTATAACATCATAGTTTAATGACATATTAAATATGGTACCAGTCGCATTTCAGCACATCAATGGGAACATGTAGGAAGAATCACATGGACATCAACAACAGAAGCCCGTGTTCATTTCCTTAATGTTACTTATACATGGAAGCGCTGGGCACCAAGGGTAGAGTTTTCTTTACAATTATAAGATTCAAGAAACAAAAATCATATTGAAAAATGGTCCAGATAATACCTAATAATTGTCCCAAGCCATAAACAATGTATAAAGATGTAATTACTGAAGGTTCTGACCCTGCATATCCCTAAAGCCAACAAGGATCTGCTACTCATAAAACACCAAAGAGTTACAAGGTTTTAACTCATGGATCTCTAACCTTGGAACCTTTGAATGCATGATTCATCAAGAGCTTCTGCAAAACGTATTGCAATAAAGCGCTAGTTAAAAATTAGGAAAGTTTAAAAAAAAATATATTTTGTTTTTGTTTTTAAATTGTATTTCTTTTTATGGGTTAGTTGTGTTAGAACAGATACATTATTTTTATTTATTACACCATCACCCACCTACCCCTTCCACTCCAGACCATGTGCCTTTCTGGCCAAGCTCCACCCAATCCCTACAAACCACACCCTTTCCTACACAGACCCCTCCCATTGCAAGATACAATGGTCTTCAATAGCATGATGCTGTATTCAATGAGATTCCTCCAAATCATTATATAGTTTATTTTGTAGAAAGAAATAGATGTAATTTTTTTCCAGTTGTGAACAATGTGGGTTTTTAGTGCACTACATATAAGGTTCAAGTTGTTAATCTTCTTGATTTATCCTTCACGTCATTTATTCCCCGGATACTAACATGTGTCGCATGATACAAAAGCCTCTATTTTCCAAGGCTCCTGAAATATTTCTTGTGAGATCCCGTCCCTCTAATAACTATTTCACTTCCGTGGATCACACAATGTCCGTTTGTGATTACACATCACGCTCGGAACGCTCACGAGGTTTGGCATGACACATACAATCACTACTTAATGGGGCTTGGTGGAAGGTATAACAAAAAAGCATTCTTTTTTTGGTTTCTTTGCTGTTTTATGACCACAGAATGCTTGTGTGGATAGTTTTTTGGTCTATACCTAAATTCAGATGCCAGATCGCAATATTAAATTTGTACATTAATTCAGGAGCGTAACTCGTATGGTGAAGATCTAAAGAGGCCCTCAAGGCTCTTTGAAGCCTTTTGAATTTGGCCCTAACTCCCCGTTAATAAAGTCTGTAATAATTTCCCGTTCATCACCGAGCATGTAAAGGGTGTTTGTTGACGTATCGTTGTCTCATACGTTGTCAGGCAGCTGCCTGGAGTGGCTGGACCCGGGGAGCCAACAGTCACCCCAATGAGTAGGACTGGTACCTGACAGGGGTGCAACAGAATGTCCCAAAAATGCATAGGGATGAGGAAATATATCATAATATATCTTTTTAACCTTCATCTAGATTAATGCAATCAGGGCTCTCTTGAAAATATTAGGTGCTCTTTAGTCTAGGACTGACACTGTCCTTGCCCAAGCAGTCTCTCACTCCTCATCAACCATCTAATAGATGGTAAGCTCACACGATTGCCTTCTGTCCCACCATGTCTTAACGTTCATTGACCTTTTTCTCAGTTTTAGAGTTATTGTTAATTTTACTCACCCTATTAATAGCATTATTTATCTGCTGGTGCGCTATAAATAAATGCAAAAGAGAAGAGTATTGGTTCTAATCTAAAGGTTCTCAACCAGCTACTCTGCTAAATATAACAAATCCTCTTTATTTCTTATATATGTCCAGAAACTATCCAGGAATTAATCAAATGCGCCCCATTTATATTTTTCATCAGTTTTATTAATACTAGAATATAGTTATAAATCAGATCTCATCCCCTAAAAAAAGAAAGTTTCACTTGATACATTATATCAATGATAATGATAATTATATTAGACATGATAAAAAAATAGAATTATTAACATATTTTTCACTTTCGGTTTCTGTGTAGAATATAAACAGCCTGAAAGGTGGCCTTATCACCATGGCAACTATTGGAATGGTCCAAACATTGAATCTGTTGCTGTGGTGATAAGGAACTGAAAATATTCAATGTAATCAGCTGCAGATTTCGCTAAGTGTCCAACAAACTTGTTTAGCGAGCCTTGTTACTTTTACGATGCCAGCTAATCCATGCCCTTTCTTTTAGTTAAATAACTGGGATCATCACTCACCAAAAATATTACTTCAGGTGGGCAGAGTTTCAGTAGGAGTTTAAAACTTACAAAAAAAAAAAGATTTAATTTATGTTATACCGTGAGATATTTATCATCATGAAGAAGCCAGTTGTTCCTCGGAGATGGTTGTAGCCATTTATCCTAATTTTCTTTTATTATTATAAACAGCCTACAGTATCCAGAAAATGATACATTATACAGGGTACTTTATAATCATAAGACAGGGGAAAATGCAGAAGGTAAACAGGAAAGATAATAACTATTTTCTGGCGTACTCACTAAACTGAAGAGCTGAACATTTCACTTGGATAATGAAGAGCCGACGCTGCTGAGTTTCCCGTGCGTAAGGGATGAGCTTATATGTTATAATAAATGCAGCTAGAAGAGCCATATGCATTATACAAGAACACGTTCAGCCCTTTTAATACAGAGATGTATTTATTACCCTGACCGAGCTTCCCAATCCGCGGTCACCGTCCTTACAGCTGGGCGCGGGGATATAACATATGTCTACGCTTTGCCTCTTAACATAGAAACATTTAATGTCGAGTACAGAATTGAGGGATTTAAGAACAGTGACAGATACAATTTCATTTTGTCCATTTGTATCAGAAATTGAACTTTCTGAGTTTATTATTTGTTTTTCTTGCAAAGTCAACCCGGGCTCCCAGCTTTAGGCCACAGCAAGTATCATGGGGTCTAGGATTATTCACAAGACAACCTTGGATACTGCTTAGGGGCCCCTGGCCAAATAGAGTATTCTATCAGGGGCCACAGGAATTATTACGGGTCGTTGCATACTGATTTCTGCTCCATAGAGTAAATTACATTTACGTGTGATAATTTGGTATCCGTTCTCTAGGGCGTGAAGCCCGTAGTCCATTTCTGACTCCGTGTCGTCTTTACTCACAAAGGCCCCCACTGCCACCTGGGGCCCCATGGTGTTTAATCCGGCCTTAGTGTTATTTGTCTTTCTAGGGTTACATTTAAGAATATTAATTGAAGGCAATTACATCAACAATATGAGACAAATGTGCAAAACAAAGATATTATATTTTCTGTAAAATACAATACTCTAAAAGAGCCGTTTTTTAAATACTCTTATATTACTTTCTACTCCCTCAGCAGCATTGATCTATTGCTTTGCGTTCTATCAACGTCTCAAAGATTCAGTCGTTGGAGCCGGTGTGTGCCCCAGATATCTGCAAACAGATTTGTTTTGTCGTGAAGTTACATACCTACGTTCAACTAACGAGTTGCGAGAGTTTGTACAGCATTTCCCGTGTGGCATGATTAAAATAAACTTGCAAAGTAAGCTTTTTTTTTTGTTCTGTAAATAATTACATTGTGCTTGAAGATAAAAGCAAAAACCTGCTAAATCAATTAAATCTGTCATTTTAAGAAATATTTCCTAAAATATGTACCTACGAAAAACCTAATATTAATGCACCATGGTTTAGAGTTATGGGTATCTGATCTGGAACTACCAGGACCCACAAAGTCTTGGTATGTACCCTTCAGCTCAACAAGACATTTTGGACAATGCTTTGCTTCCAACGTTGTGGGAACAGTTTGGGGAAGACCTTTTTTATTCCAGCATGACTGTGTCGCCAGCACACAAAGCAAGGTCCATAAAGAGTGTGGTGTGGAAGAACGTGACCGGCCACACAGAGCCCTGACCTCAACCCCATCGAACACCTTCAGGATGAACTGGAACAGAGATTGAGAGCCGGACCTTCTCATCCAAGGTCAGCGCCTGACCTCACAAACGCTCTACTGGATGAATGGGGAAAAACTCCCACAGAAACTCTCCAAAATCTTTTCCCAGAAGAGTGGAAGCTGTTATAGCTGCAGAGGAGGGACCAACTACATATTAATGTCTATGTATTTCAAATGCTATGTCATAAAAGTCCCTGTTGGTGTAATGGTCAGGTGCCGCGATACTTTTGTTCATATAGTATAGTCCAAATGTTCTTGGTCCTCTAGGTAAGCATGAATTTTGGGGCTTTATTATCTTAGCCTCCTTCATCCAAAAACATGGTGGTTGAGAATAGCCATGACTGATGCAGTACCCCTGCAGTGTAATGACCTATTTATCAACATGCTCAGGCTTAGTCCATTGCAGTAGCACCAGAAAGAAAGAGGCATGTTTCATGCACCTTGAAGGAGCCGCGTAATTGATGTAGATATTATTGAAGGAGTGCAGAGAAGGGATATTAGTGAGTAGGTTGCAAGATTATCAGTAAAAACTAAAGGATCTCACTATGTATGGAGATATAATTAATATATTTGAATAAACTGGCACTTAGTAACATTGTGTGATTTATTTTGTGTGGTTTTTTTTATTGGTTTGAGTTTTTTGGGTAGGATTTCCACAGTTTGGAAACGCCTTTTATTCCGGGCCCCAGGGCCGACCCTACCATGGAGCAAAGAGGGGCAATTGCTCCAGGCGGCACTTTTGCCGTCCCAAGCCCTTTTTTTTTTTTTTAAAGCGGAAGAGAGAGAGGGCGCCAAGTGGTTTTTGCTTACCAAGTTGTTAGTACTTGCCATCTGGCACACCAGGCAAATGCCAAGTGGGTCACTGGCTGACAGTGCCACACATGGCAGAAAGTGGCCAGCGGCTGGATATGCCCGTCATGTGAGCATAAAAACATCCGCGGATATCCAACAGTGAGCCACACTTAGTGCCAAAGTGCTAGGGCCACCCAGTCCTGGTTATGGGGCGGTTAGGTAGATCATGGCATTAATTCTGCCTGTTGTCTCTGAAAGTAGACAACTGAAGATAGTGGGGTACACGGTCAAAGTATTAAGTTTTATTGGGCAACATAAAAGAAGATGTAGAGTGCCATAAGCTTTCGAGACCTCTGTCCTTCATCAGGAAAACTTACTGGCAAAAGGTCTGAAATGTCACACAAGCAGGGTTCAAGTAGGATGGAGAGATAAGTGAACACCCGTAGCTGGCCATTTATTAAAATTTTAGAACCCATCATTGCCTGTAGTATATAAAGTTTTGTGTTTTGGACAAGTAAATCTATTCCTTAATGAAATTCCTGTAGATCTACACTACTTTTTTTTTTTCCCTATACATGGAAACATGAAATATATTATTTTTGCACGTTATCAAGTTTTAGGCTAAATTCGACATATATCGGACAAATCTGTGAACAATAAACAAGGAATTTAGAAAAAGCATTAATTAAATGTTGTGTAGGAGGTGAGAGCTTATAAAATTGGGGACAAAAATCACACTTGGTGGAAACTGTTTGAATCTACAACTCAAGAAAGACTGCTGATGAATCTATAATTATAATGTAACATAAAACAGATTGTTTAAACTGAATTCATGCCTCTGGTAGAACTAATTTCTGAACGTTAACACTCGCAGTCCCACATTTTAAAGCAATGACGCTTAAAAAGGTTTTTTTCAATGGGACTTTCCACTTTAATCAACAAAACCATTCTGCTAGGATCTAGGATTATTACTAATATTTTACTGACTCCATGAGGTTCATGGATTGCTGCCATCAAAACCTATTTCATCATAAGTTGAGTAAATGTATTGATCACGTTATATTCGGATTGATGTGATTTGTATGGCCGGATATCTAGCCCATGTGATCCAGTTAAAAACATGGGTGGAAATCACATGTAGCCTCGTGACATTCCATAAAAAAAGCTATTATTACTAGCCGCAATGTGAAGTACCTTCATGAATTTTTATGGAAGCTACCATCTTTTAAATAAAACATAAAACATGGTAGTTTCAGAGACAGCAGGAGTTAATGTAGGGATAAATGTTTAATGTATTCTATTTAGAAGTGAACAGGAAAAAGGTAAGGGCATAGAGTATCTTGACATCAGCAAAAAAATCCCTGTGAATACTTTAAAACTATGGCGACAGGTTTCTCTCCTCAACTACAAACATCAACAATACAATTATAAATGAATTCACACAAACCCGGGTCTCTAATACAGTATTTATTGTTTATTGTTTATTTTAATCATGGTTGGGCAAGCCTACATTAACTGGCACAAGGCTCGGGTCGAATGCCTAGCTCATCCCATATACCGGTAGAGTTAAGGTGATACCTTTATTGGATAACTGAGTAGAATTTAAGGCTAAGCTTTCAAGGCGCAACTCAAACTCCTCTTCATTAGCATTTTGGACATCGCCAGCATTCGTCGTAGGCTCCGCAATGGCTTATTCCACATACTGGCTGCCTCACACATCTAGAATTTTAATCTATAAACCCTGTTACATGGTTACAATTTCACTATCCATTCACCTTCATTCACCTCTACTGTTATAAATCTACCTTCCTTCGTCCTCAATGGTTCATTGTTCTAGCCTTATTCAGAAGGTTTGATTTGATTTTTTTTTTACTTGCATGACAAAGAAGAAGACGACCCATTTTTGTATCATCTATAATCATTCCTGGACACTCCTGTGGTTTGACTTGGAGTCTCCAGGTGAAGGGCTGCTTCTCCGGGTTTCCGCATCATTTTCTCCGGGATGTAGCGGTTGGTGACGCCCATACCCTGCCCATGCCCTGCCCTGTCTGCAGCTAGCACTGCTCCTACTCGCAGCTAGCCCCACCCATATGCAAATATAGACCCACCCTTCACAAAGCCATCCCCCAGAATCACAAATTGCTCTAACAAATCTTGTCTTTTAACATTTTTTTCCCCTTTTTTTCTAGTTTTTTGATAATTGATATCCAGACATTGGCTGGGAGACTTAAACTGTGTTGTATTGGAGGGTTATGCCACAAAATGAGCTTCTCATACCTTTGGAAATCAGAGAGAGCAGGTTGGAAATTCCATGATGTTTTAATCCGCAGTAAAACCAAAGACTTTTATCTTTAATCAATAGTCTTCACATTATGAACCAATCGTTGTCCTCTTATTCACTTAATTCACAGTCAGGAGTCTACGTGCTCAGATTACATTCAAAGTTAGATCTTATCACCTCTAGAGTCATGTGTCATCACATGATACTCTTCTTGTCTTTTTATCTAATGATATTTCCGTATGTGATCATCAACATGACAACTCTTGATCATCTGATATGAAGTCTGGAGCTTAAAGAGGGTAGTTAGTTCAGGTTCACTTGTAGCAAGGCACATAAACTCCTTTTTTGTCATAATTGATGGGAAGCTTAAGTTACCTGGGCACATTTCGATGGCTTTGTCATGATCTCTATTTTGCTTGAGTTGTTATGACACCTGTGTTAAAGTTTAATTCCACCTTCACCATCTGGTCTTACGAGATATAACAAAGCACGGCCTGAAAGTGCCAAACAGCTCAGTATTGTCTGAGATGGCTTTTCTTCTTGGTTGGTTGAATACCTTTTCCACTCACTTTCTATTTACCGTCAGCAAAACATGACACTGAGCAGAGTCGAAATGTATTCTTTTTTCTTTATTAGGAATGAACCCGAAATATTCCATACTATAAGCCTGTAAAAAAATATATATATTTGAAGGGTCACGGAGTACTTTGGCCATATCTCTCTTTGTGAAAGAGAACATGAAGGACTGGGTTTCTTTTGCGTCAAGACAATATTTGACACATGCTTTGTGCAAGTAAATGTCTAGATCAAAATGTCAGTAGGATAGAAGATGTGTGTCAGTGCTTTGTGGCCAAATACTTACTTTGTCAACTTTTTAATTTCCAGGCATTATAAATGAACATCTGAGCAGAATAAATGTCATTAAATATCAATAAACTAACCAATGTATGATTATATACAATTCAGCAGCTAATAAGTAAATAAGGTGTCCTGTGTATTCTACAGACAATCTATGATGTGTATTTATTTAACCAGTTTATCACTTATTCTGCATTATAAAGAGCCGACCCCTCTGAACCTCATGGAAGACCCTGACAATCAATTTAAACGAGACAAAAATTACATTTAAACATATAATATGGCTACATATATTATATATTATTTGTGACACAACTAACTGTTATAGATGTGGTTTTAAATTGTGGTATCCAGAAAATTTAAAAAAAAAAAAAAAAAACACAATGTAACAGAAGTTGAAGAAGCAGAAATGCTAGAGAAAGGGTCAAGCAATGGTTTAATTTGGGTCTGAGAACAAGACTTTGTGCATTTGTCTTTGTCCGAATGCGTTTTCATGCCGAATTATACCGTTTCGTCCATCCGTCCGAATAACGAATGAACGAATGCAACACTGGACGAAAGAAACGTAAAAAAGGTATGTGCACAATACAAAAATCTACACATTTATTTCTTGTTTCCATGGCAACCAGACAAAAGTGAAAATGTTGGGCGAATTTTCCATTGGCACCCAAGTCCACTGAGACCCAAAGGACAATGAAATTAATGTTGTATGATATCGTAATCCTCTGGGAGATGAGGATATGTGCTCTGATGATGCACAAGTTCCAAGTACACTGGATCATTGGGGAGGAGGGCAGATCAAGGTTTTTGTCTGGATTCCCAAACCTAATCTGGGATATTGATGAACGCAGCAGCAAGTGTTCTAAATGATGCTATGTACAAGAATACACTTCAACAGATATGGATTGTGACATGAGGTACAGGTAGTTGGCACAATGGATCACTGGGGATCATCCCATCCATAATAAGTAGATCTGTGCAGACCTCCCTAGTAGCTTTCTGTGGAACCTCAACGAAAGAACATAAATGGGCACAAGAGTAGAAGATGGCAGGTCTAGGGGGCAGCTGGAGGCCATTCCCTGGGTCAGATGCATTGTGTAGCTAGTGACATCATATCTTCTCTGATGTATAGACCCACACGTGTTTGCAGCATTGTTACATGACAAGTAGATTCATGCACATACAAGTGCCAACACTGCCTTTAATAGAAGGCATATTTACCCAGAGCCATTACCGCTTAAAACATGTTTTACTGGACATATACAAATGTGACACTAAAGCACAAGCTCATTAAAAACATAGCCTTTTGACTGAAGTATGGCTTTTCACTGCTCTTAAAAGGATTAAAAAGAATAGTAATTAGTTTTGCTCTAAAAAAAATAAACATTAATAGTAATTACCTATCGCCTGATTTATATTTTGCATAGTGTCCTTTGAGAATAAATATATTTTAGACGTTTTACACATATTCAGAGCTTACTGTATAAGTAAGAGTTTAAGATCATCTATCTTTTTGATCAGTCATGATTGCTATTTTGGTAATGAACTTCAATATGCATCCCCTGAGTGAAAATACTTTAGAAAAGAGATAATTTACAATCTCTTGTCTCGGTGTAGTAAAGGGCTATCAATCACAAGGGTAAGTTTTATAACGTCTTCAGTTTTAATTTGGTACTCATAGCAGCAGCGCAATGTTCTCCATAAGATATATATACTGTATCCTACCATCCGCACTTTTACCTGTGTGGAGGTTGGGGGGGGGTGTACAAAGACATCATGGAAACAATAGTGCTGTTGTGATGTCATAACCTGGTGCAAAATTGATATAAGCAAGACGATATAGATATGGATTATGGAATTATAGATTAATGCTTCTCATTAGACAACCAAGCACAGGAGACGTAGGGTGGTGAAGCCTTCTGTGACCTAAGCACCCATCACGCCACCCAAAAAATCCATTGGTTGTGAATTCCAATGGTAATATATGAAAGACGCCCAGATACTATATGAATCGGAATATTAAATTGCCTTGGGATTCCCACTGTTGCCTTTAAATTATTTGTGATATAATGTTGTCTAATTTAATCCTTATAACTGTAGGAATCCAGTGAGGCTTCAGTGTGCAGGTGGCATCCAAATGAAGAATCCCATGAGCAATGGTACAAAAAGGCAATCCAAATGACAAAATACAAACATGAGCCAAAGATTGGGGGTCATAGGCAGTAATAGCAGAGTCCAAGGAACAGTCTAGCCGAAACCTTCACACCAACTTAGAGAGCCATGTATATCCTCTCAGGGGTTTTTATCAGGAGGGTTTAGCTCCGCTTGTTCTGAACAGCATGTGCGGCATGTTCTGGGTCTGCGTCATTGGATTTTGTTGAGTATGATGAGGTACACGCACGTGGGGATGGAGTGTAGACATGCTCAGGTGGTTGGGTCACTGGTGTAACATGCCAGTGATATGCGACCATCATGACAATATTTTATTCCATATTCAATAACCACGTCATATAATTTCAAACTTTTAATTCACATATTGTACCTTTTCTTCTTTATATGATGATATTTTGGTTGTCTGGCCCTGCATTTTTATTATTGTTAGGAAGTTTTAGTTGTAAAGTGCAAGTTTAATGAGGAAAAAACAACATAAAACATAAGACATTTTGCCCCATAATCTGAACCTGTTTTCTCTAACTTCTGAATGAAACAGAAACAAAGTGTCTCTTGAGTGTTCTTAAACAATGAGGTTAATAATACCCCGGAGTACAATCTAGTACAGCTCCTTTAAATCAGTCTAATAACTCACCGGCTCTGGGCTCCTTCGATGCGGGATCTGTTCGATCCATTTTATGTATTCCAGTTCAAGCATTACAAGAAGAGAGGATAATAAATATCCCACAAAATGAGTATTGGAATATATATATATTTATATTGTATCTATACATATATGCAGATGTGCTAGTGTACCTTGAAAAATTGATGCTGTTTTGAAGGCTTTTTTGATTTAATTCCTATTTTTTGCATTTTGTTTAATGATATAAGTAAACTATTAACACGTTAAATCAGTAGGTAGTTGTCGGTGGTGTAACTAGCCCCCCTGATTATTAAAATGAGCAGGATGGGGGCTCTAGAAGTTTCCAGGTATCATAACAGTACCTTGTTGCATCTCTTCATATCACACTAGCCATAGAGGTCATGAAGACAAAAGTCTTTGGTAGAGCGAGCCTTGAACATGTTCAGGGACAGGTCCATCTGTTGGCTCTGTGTTTAAATAATGAATGTTTAATGAAAGGTGATGTCTGCGAAAACATTGAAGCATTAACTTGGAAACAATGAAAAGAAATATGCTTTATAGAAAAATCCAAGACAGATGTTGAGAGTGTATTTGCTGCTGTCAGACACGGCTTAGAAATTCTCATTAGGAATCCCAGAAAGCACCTGCCCGCATTAATAGCTAATTCTCTCCAGTCAGACCAAGTTCCATTCTGTGTCCATAGTAAGAACAGCATAAACCTCTCACGACAAGGGCTATGATGGTGCGCTTATATAAATAACCCTGCCTGATTCAATTCTACGTCTAACTAAATTGACAGAAAACCCATAGGCGCCATTCTCAGTGTCCCCATACATATCCCTAAGTCCCATGAGCCCAGGGCTGAATTCACAGCGGAGCACATGGGCCTATTACTCCAGAGCCCCAGCTGCAGCCTACCTCACTGTACTCCACGCCGTAAATGACATCACATTCCAGTGCTCAGTGTCAACGAGGGACCATAAAGTGCTGGCTATAAAGAACTTCCAAGAGCCAAGCAGTGGTTGTGATAAATACCCCGCAGGAGAGGGACCTTTTTTCTAATTGCTCAAGGGCCCCAAGTGCCTTTTATGAGATATTGTCAAACTTAAGTATACTAATGGGTATGTGTTGGAAGCTCTCAGTTTGCATGTCCAACAAGTCTAAAGACATAAAATGATGAGAATAGGGCAAACTACAGAAGCAAAACCACCCAAAACAAAAACATTTATATTGGTCCGGAATACAAATTAAAAACGGTAAAGAAAAACTTAAAATCAGAATCCCAACAGGCATGAAGGTATATTTACCTGTTAGCAATAAAGTTGGTAGCTATGAAAAAGTCCAACAATTCGGACGAAACGCAACCACTAGAGGGGCTTTTGGTTTTTGCCCTGTATCGTGGAGAAAAAATTTTTATTTCAAATTTTTGCATTTGGTAATAAAGGTGAAGTTTTACTGCCACGGATGGTCCCTCTCACTGCCTTTTATTTCCAAAAGGTAATCTACCTTTATGCCTGTTTGAGATACTGTTTTTTCCTTTCTCTTGATCTATGTAATGGCTTGAGGCACCGTACCCAGGAGGCAACGACTACTAAAGTGTTTTGTGATTATATTATACATTCAGCAGTTTATTGCTATTATTTAAAATGTTTGATGCATCCGTGTGCATCAGCGCATCAGAGAAGGACCGTAAAGTTTCCTTCCTACGAAGGTCGTGACTGTAGGTATAAAAGATTAAGCTGACACAGGCATAGCAGAGAAGAAGACAAATTATTAATAACTTGCCCACTAAATACAAATGGAGACATGCAATGCTTTTTGGTGCTTGATGTAATATATATACTGATCCATGCATTCAAAAAACTATTTTTAAATATAAAGTGGATATAGAGGCAAAAGGTGATAATTGTTGACCTTATTTGCATAAGAGAAGGACAAAAAGATCTAGTCCCTGTATGCTTATTCATTGACTTCTGATGGTACAGTGGAAGCTTTTATGAATAAACTTTACTTCTTTATGGCAAGTTAAGTTCTTCATGGATACACGTTGTAATTTAAAAGTTGTTGATCTGGCAATTATTCCCATGGAGTCCTAAAGACATATTGAGCATGTTTTAGGCATTTCTTGGATAGGTTGAACTTGATGGATGTAATTATTTTGTGTAGCCTTACAAACTATGTAATTATGTATTTAACTTTGCAGCAGAAAAGGTTTAGGTCTTGGCCAGCTCGTCCACACAACCGTGAGCTTTGACTGTGTGAAATTTAGAAATCCTTTCACATTTCCACTGGATCTTGGCTTAAGTAAACATAAGGTGGATAACTAAATGGCAGGACAAAAGCCAATAGCCAAGGCTATTGTGTCTAAAAACACCTCTTTTTTCTTTCAAGGGAAATAGGGGGGAGAGTCAACCAAGGCTAAATTATGTCCAAGACAATTTGCTCTATAGTTGAGCTTCATACCAGTTGTATTATGATTGACACTCTTTTTTAGCCCCAGTGCAACTTTGTTAAAATCTTTCAGGACTGCCACTGACAAACATTTTGCCTTGTTGATGTCAGAGGTCAGAGGAGAATGGGCAGATTGGTTCGAGATGACAGAAAGGCAACAGTAACTCAAATAAGCACTCGTTACAAGCAAGGTATGCAGAATACCATCTCTGAACGCACAACGTGTGGAGCCTTGAAGCAGATGGGCTACAGCAGCAGAAGACCCCACCGGGTGCCGCTCCTGTCAGCTAAGAACAGGAAACTGAGGCTACAATTCGCACAGGCGCACCAAAATTGGACAACGTTGCCTGATCTGATTCCAGCTGTGACATTCAGATGGTAGGGTCAGACTTCGGAATAAACAACATTAAAGCATGGATCGATCCTGCCTTGTTTCAACGGTTCAGGCTGCTGGTGGTGTAATGGTGTGGGGGACATTTTCTTTGCATACTTTGGACCCCTTTGTACCAATTGAGCATCGTTGAAACGTGACAGCCTACCTGAGTATTGTTGCTGACCATGTCTATCCCTTTATGACCACAGTGTACCCATCTTCTGATGGCTCCTTCCAGCAGGATAATGCACCATGTCACAAAGCTCACATCATCTCAAACTGGTTTCTTGAACATGACAATGAGTTCACTGAACTCCAACGGCCTCCACAGTCACCAGATCTCAATCCAATAAAGCATGGGATGTGGTTGAACAGGGGATTCGCATCATGGATGTGCGGCCAACATCATATGGACCAAAATCTCTGAGGAATGTTTCCAGCGTCTTGTACAAAGTATGCCAGGAAGAATGAAGACAGTTCTGAAGGCAAAAGGGAGTCCAACCCGGCACTAGCAAGGTGTAACTTATAAAGTGGCCAGTATATATATATATATGTGTGTGTGAACTCAGGTCACTATGTTTAGCTATCATTTTTGTTCTATCATTTCCAAGTATGGCTTTTTTTACCCCCCCCAAAATAAAAATTGCAGGTTGCCATGGAGAACAGTTCAGCTTCTAATAGGGACGTGAAGTCACAAGCTGTCTCTTACATGAAAGCATTGACACGTTAGCTTCTTAACCGGTGGTATTTTGCATTCACAATCATTACCGTTTTTCTATCGTTCATTTTCCTCTTAAAGCAAAAATGGGACTCAAAGTTAAAAAGAATGCCGAGGCATCTTATCTCTGTAATGATGTCTTTGGCATTGTATAGAGATTTTTTACCCCGGAGTTCCCATTACAAGCTTCGGTTAGAGGACGCAGCATAAGGCAGCACAGTCAGACAGAAATAGATTGCACACAAACAAAAAGAGGTTGAAGAATGGAAGGAGTAGGTTAAGCAATCCTGTAGTTCTGATTAGACTCCGGGGTACGACGGCTGACAGAGCGCCTGACAATGACCATTAAATAAGAACCGCGGAAATGTAAAGAAAAGTAATCAGAATGATTTCCACTGCGGCTACGAGAGCGATGTGGGTCTCGTAATTTAAGAAGAATGCATTAGCATTATTCAAGCAATAATAAAAAGAAAGACCCCCCTATCCCCACTATACATAACACAATGTTCTTTAATTACAGGACAATAGTTCAACAAGCAATGCTGAATAATATAATCACAACAGTCTATGTTTGATACATTCCATATACCCGCACAGTAATATAGATAAGATAATCAAGCAACTGGGTAACACCTTCAAGCTATGGCCTGATGAAGCTCCATGTGGACCAAAATGTGGCTTCTTTATTCTGGCATAAATGACTATTTCCATCGCGCAGACCTTCCCCGGTGCGGGGAACTCTGATCTCTGACACCGGTGCAGGGAATTCTCTCTGACAGTCGGGGAATGTCTGCGCGATGGACGTAGGCAACAGCCGCTGCTAACCGCACCTCCTTCCGGCTGCAGTGGAAGTTGTCTACGCGAATCGCGTAGAGCTCTACACGCTGCCCTGGCTACACACCAGGGAATCAGAAGCACTGGTAAGTTTGGGGGGGGGAATCCAGTTTGTAGGGGATCTGGATCTTAGTCTCATAGTCAGACCTATTTGTGGTCTGATTATAAGACAACCTCGATTATAAGACGAGGGGTCTTTTTTAGAGCATTTGCTTGCGTCCTTTTAAAAGTGTTGACGTCTATGTCTGGTTTCGTATTTTGTTACAGCAGAAAAGAATGTCCTGATCATCGATTTCCATCTAACTCCTGCAGACATAATGAAGATAAAAACACAAACAGTGCAGTATCCACAGCGCGGCTTTATTAAACACAAGTATCGCACGTGAATATAGAGGATTTATCCAGAAGAAAAACATCCTAGAGCTGCAGCGGTGATTCCATTCTTGTCCAGCACCTCCCTACCACACCTTTGACCCATTACACTGCTTGCCTCTGAAGCATCCAAAAACAGTAAAAAGTAATAGAAAATTAATCTTAATTCTACTTGGCAATGCCCCCTGTAGTAGTGCTGGGCAGAAAAGCCCTAAATTTCCCTAAGTAACGCATACGTCAAGTGGATGATGAAATATAAGACAACATTTTAGGAAACATTCCATTCATCGATGCTTTTGTAATTTTGTGAATATATTTTTTTTAGGTTTTACCCCATTTTTGAAGTAGTATTAAAAATCATGCAATTGGGATGAAATCGTAGACCCTGCTTTTGAACCTGCTAGCTGTACAGATTGCTGCTTTAACTAAACCCACTATAATTTGTGATATTAATTCAAAGCTTTTTTTTTTATCCAAACCCATTATGCAGATGGATTTCCTGAACAGATCTCAGCTTTTCTCACAATAATGAAGTCTGCCAGAGATGGAACGGCTGACGCTTTTAACCGGACACATTTCTGTGAACCATCTACTATACTTCTGAGAAAGAAAAACAGTATCAAACATGGCAGCCTGTAATAATACATGAAAAATACAAAAAAAAGTATTGGTGCATCCATGGCTGGGGTGATGGATCAGGACTGATCCATTAGTAAATAGTGTTCGTATTTTTCCAATAATCAGTATAGAATATAACATTTCATTTATGATTGAGTTTATTTAAGATCGTGGCTCATCTACAGGACAATATCATGCAGAGTTAGAGATCTTTTAAGATGCAGAGAGAGGAATAAATTAAACCGTGCAATTCCCGAGCATTTATTACATAGAAATGATGGAGATATGAGTAATCCTAAAGATCGAGTCATTTGACCAAGAGGGCATAGTCTAAAAAAAATAAATTTGGCTTTTTGAGCTATATGAACTATTAGATTATACAGACAACTTTTACAGTGTAGTTTGGAAAATGAATTAAATGAAAAGAAAAAAAAACTGTAACAATGTCAATACCATCAACTTGTATTAAAATGATGGGTTTATTTTAGGGAGGCAAGAACAAGCTGACACAGTTTCCACACGATCGTCATATATAAAACTGAATTTTGTATGAGTTTTTGGGTAAAAGTATATATTTTTTTAATTTGCGTGTCGGGACTGAGGCTTCTTTTAGCCGTCTCCTCAAATATCACTTAGTGCAGAGACTCCGACTCATTCATTCACATTGCCACGTGACTTTCCTTACGTTCAGTACAGGTCTCAATGCGATTCAGAGCAATTTCTTTAAACCTCCATCATTTATCCTGTCAAGGTGGAAAAGCATTTGAATTAAGAACATCGATGCAAGATGTATTATGCTCCTTAGAATTTCCTCTATGATAAAATATCACATTTAATCTTCTCCATGAAATAGTTTATTGAGCAGCTGCTCAATCTCCCCGTTCCTTTCTATCACTTATTTTTGTGTTGGAAAGATTTTGTATTATTATTATTTTTTTTGTAAATGCCCGTTAGAAAAATATACACTTTGCTTGAATGAGCAGAAGGAAGAGTGTTACATTATTAAATAAAAAAAAAGGTTCCAGATTTCACTACTGACATAAAAAAGGCAGAATATTCTATAACGCTGCGTCTCTATTACTCACACTTGCAGTTAGCTTTGGGTTTTCTCATAAGCCTTTTATATATTCAAAGGTACGCGAAATTATACCCTGCAAATACGGGCAACATTTTCTGCAAAGAGGCTTAAGAATTAATGCCAATCTTGCAAAAAAAAAAAGATATTATAAAAAAAAGAAAAACTTCAAAAAAAACTGATCTCTTAATAGACCTCATGTTAGCAAATATTGCACAATATGAGTTAGGTAAATGCAGATTAAAATAAATAATATATTTTCTTTAGCGTGTGTATATATATATATATATATATATATATATATATATATATATATATATATATACACTACCGTTCAAAAGTTTGGGGTCACTTAGCTGTTTTCATGGAAAACAGTGAATTTTCTAGCTGTAACATAACAAGGGTTTTCTAACGATTAATTAGCCTTTTAAAACTTAAACTTGGATCAGCGAACACAACGTGCCATTAAAACATAGGAAAAAGAAGCAGAGGCTCAGCACTCAAATGATAAGGTGAGTTTATTTCACGCAGGCAACGTTTCGACACGCAGGTCTTTCTCAAGCCTTAGTGTGTCGAAACATTGCCTGCGTGAAATAAACTCACCTTATCATTTGAGTGCTGAGCCTCTGCTTCTTTATTTTGGATTTATTGAAGGACTTGGTGGTACCCTGGCTCGTGCACCATTTCATTACTGAGTGCTGCATTCCAACCTTTCTTTCTGTGTATTAAAACACAGGAGTGATGGGAGTGATAAAGGGCCTCTGTACACATATGAAGATATAAAATCTGCCGTTTCCAGCTACAATAGTCATTTACAACATTAAAACATCTGTGCTGGATTTCTAATCCATTTCAAGCCATTTTTTTCAAAAACAAGGACATTTCTAAGTGACCCCAAACTTTTAAACAGAAGTATAGGTGTGATGGTCAGGTGTCCACATACTTTTGGTCATGACGTGCAAGGTACTTTTACTTTCTTCAAGAGATCCCTGATTGCATTGATGTAGGTTTAATAATAACATTTAAACTAAAATCTGTACCTATGGATACTATGATACATTTCCTCAGCCGCCGTCCTTACTGCTGAGTGTCTGGATATGACGTTATATTCTATGCTCCAGCTATGAAGATACGCGGTGCCCCGGGAACAGCGCGCTACGGAGGCTCTGCCAGCTCAGCGCCGTCCTCTATAGTGTAAAGGGGCCGGCTGGGGAGACGAGAGATCCCCCTTACATTCAGCTCGTTGAGCAGCAAAATAGTAAATAATTATACATTTATACAGATTCTTTTTTTATAGACACCAGACAAGCCAGAAGGCTTGTTGTTCCCTCAGAAATCTCATGGTGCTGCCACAACCACAAGGGATTCTGGGTAGACACATGCAAATAAGGTCTATAATTATATACTTCTACATACCCCTAAATTTTAGTGGAAGGGTTTTCCATCACCGTTACCGACCATAACTTATGTAATGATTCTTTTTTATACATTGAGAAGTTATGTATGTAGAGTGCATGTTTGAAATCTTAATGAAGTGGTTTTATAAGAGTGTTTTACTTGCTGCACCACTAAGATTGAATTTAATACTGGACCTTTAGTAATTCATTTAAAAAAAAAACAAAAAAAACCCAAATTTTTTGTATACTTGTGTATATTTGCAGGGTTTTACAAGACTTTAGGGTTAAGCAACCCACCTAACACAATGGTTCCCAATATCCCAATGAGAACGGTGACCATAATTAATTTTCTGGTTAATTCCTCCCCATTAAGATATTTGTCCTTGTTAGTCCAAGTGATGCCATGCTTAATTGGTTCCTCTTAATATTTTCACTTATAGGTCTAACCAGGACCTTATTATATATCAGTACAGCATTTGAAAACCATGTCGTTCTCTAACACTTGAATAATGAATTTCCTTTACAGATTTATTTACAAGAATTTCTGAGAAGTCGGGTCTTTTTCCCAGTAACCGGCTTTCAATGAGGTCATACTACATTTCAAAACGGCTCAGCAGTCCCTTTATTATTTATACAGCATTTCCTTTTACTGCCCTTTCAACTTATTCGGTCCAATGACCCAATCCTGGACCTCTAACGGCTCTTCCGCAGCACGCAGTGACCGATTAATTAAATGGTGCTAATGCTGAATTCTAAGGACAATGGACCAAAGATATGAAGAGAAGTTATATTGTTTAATGCCAAATGTAGAATAACAGCAGGAACATTCTATTCGTTTCTATAGTTTGATAAATTTGCCGCAAAACTCCTCTTTATAAACATGACCCAATGTATGTTACCTACAGGTAGGTAAAAAAAAAAAAACTTTTCACCCAGAAAGTAGCAGAAACCACCCTGCAGAAACTATGGTGGAAAAAAACCTATTTCCATGGCTGACACTCCACGGGCATTTCCATCACGTGTACCATGACTTTAATGTCATAACCCAAGCAATTATTTGGGTCCTCAGACAAAACCTACCACTGAAGAGGCCAAAATCATGCAGTAATCCATAGGGTAGACATTTTGACTTTTTGGGAGGTCCAGTTGAGACCCATCTCTTTGCCAATAGAAAGTACCGTGTGTAGCCTAATTCCAAGACGTAATACTGAATTCATCACGGAAAGATCATTACGATACCTGGGAAAATATAGTTGAACTAACCAGTAAGCACGTATCTAATCATTAATAATCATTAATAGCTAATTAATTAATTAATTAATTTTTCAGTCTTTCAAACTGTCTATAGACAGAATAGGTGGAGAGCAAGTTGAGTAACTTTGTTCCTCACAGGCATCTTGAGTTTCAGACTACAGGGTGGCCTGGAGGGGGATCTTTAACATGCAGGGATGACACTTACTGTACATACGCACCATCCTGGATAAGACAAAAAGTCAAGGTAGTGTCTGTGAAAATAAAAGACATGTGGACATGGACCCTGCAAACAAAACAGCGATGCCTATCTGAGGAAGGCCAAGGGATCAAGATAAAATACAGCAACAAATGTATCAGAATCCAATGTTTTAAAGTATTAGACTGCGGCAGGGAGACTTCTGGGTTTATTCTCTAAAGGAAGAGTTAACAGGAGAGTTGTCAGGAAAGTTGTGTTTAAGCATCTTGATCTTGCTATACATTATGAAGAAACAACCGCAGTGAGCTTCTAAAGCAGGAATAGCCTGGCCCGGTATAATGTATAGTTAAATCAGTTCTTGAAAGTCTCTACTCAGTGAATTATGCATTATGCAGGGCCAGCTCAGCCCTTTTTGATGCACAACTTGCTAGTGAGGGCTCTTCATATTGAATAGTGAAGAGAGAGAGTTTAAACCACAACTGCAAGCTCTCCCGTCAACTCTCCCTTTAGTGAATATGCCCCTTTGTGTTGGCAGGCAACTAAATAGAGAAAACACTAATTGAAAAAAACATAAGCTTTAAGTAATTTCAATAAATGTATTTAGTTATGCTAATAATTATATTATAATATATACTACCATTCCAGATACCATCCATAGGATGAAGACGGGATAGAAGTTTTGTGATATGGGCATTTACTTTACAGTGAGGGGAATTAAACATGTATATGGGCAGTAAACATGCATATGGGCAGTAAACATGTAGATGGGCAGTAAACATGCATATGGGCAGTAAACATGTAGATGGGCAGTAAACATGCATATGGGCAGTAAACAGTGCATATGGGCAGTAAACAGTGCATATGGGCAGTAAACATGTAGATGGGAAGTAAACATGTAGATGGGCAGTAAACATGCATATGGGTAGTAAACAGTGCATATGGGCAGTAAACATGTATATGGGCAGTAAACATGTAGATGGGCAGTAAACATGTAGATGGGCAGTAAACATGTATATGGGCAGTAAACATGTAGATGGGCAGTAAACATGTATATGGGCAGTAACATGTATATGGGCAGTAAACATGTATATGGGCAGTAAACATGTATATGGGCATATGACTCCTGAATCTAAGACGAGATCAACGACTGATTAAGGTCTGGGGTTTTATTCCAGGAGAAACAGGCAGACGGGACGGGCCGAATGGTTCTTATCGGCCATCAAGTTCAACGTTTCTATATTTCTTTGCAGAGTGATGACAGCTCATCCAAAATCAAATTATCAGAGAACAGAGATTTGCAACATCATTTGTGGAGTTGACATGAAGATCATCCGCAAACAAATAACTGTTTGGCATATTTACAATGAAATTAAAACATCGCTGCGTACGTCTGTCAGAGTGGAGATATGTGAACAAGAACAATATATGAATTTGCATAGCTCAAATATGAGAACGGGGAGTTCGACGTCATCATATATTATGGACTCAAAAAGGGAATTCAAGTAAGAGAAAGCCATCTTCATGCCAGCACTCATAAACCACGTCTGACAGTATCCAGAAAATGTGCAGGACCATCATTGGCCATCATTACTAGCTTTTTGTGAGCCAAGCCATGTGTCCTAGAGGTCTTGAACCTCCAAGTGATAAAGCCCCAAAGCAAGTTTTATTTTACCGTGACTGTTCTGAGACTGGGCTAAGGATACAAGTCATGGTTGTATTGTGATAACACATGCTATTGTGAGAATTTAAATTTAGCATCCACAATTTGTAACCTTAGGTAATGCAAGGGTGATACCAATGGGGAAGAACATATACAGAAACAAGTGGGACTGAGGGGTTCCATTAAGTGGAACTGAATCAGAGCAAAGAAGCATGAAGAAATGGGGAAACCTGGTCTCCAGCGCATGCGATCAATGATAAGGGACATCATGGAGGCAACTGATAAGAGAGTTACAAGAGAGGACTTCTCCAAAGATGGTTACCTTGTGCATGGCTGGGATAATCAGTAATGTGGGGAAAATGTGAATTACCCATCGGCAAAGCTAACATTGCTTAACTTTAATGCAGTCATCTGATCACCTCCACCCCAAGAGAGCTTTATGTTCTGTCTTGTAACTTCTTGCCAAAATCCTCCATTATCCTCAATGAGCCCAATAAGTCACCTCTATAGTTCAACACACCAATGGCTCAAAGATGATCCCATAAAAATAATGAGTACTATAGCCTGATATGTCACCTTGGCATGGGGTTTGCTGGAAATGTGATACGAAATGTGAGTCATTCGGCGACAGTATTGAGTTTTCATTGGGGAATGCAAAGCTAGAACATTTACGCCACGTTCCATAAATATGATAGCCTGTCAGAAACTGCAAGATGATTACTTTAAAATGCCTCGGGAGAGCTAACGGTGCTGAAGTGACAGTAATGATTCATTGTTTGTTTTGTAGGAATTTATGCATGACATTACGAAATATATAAAGAAATTGCATTTATACAATAATGTATATCATGCAAGAAATTCCATAATAGAATTTCCCAATTTCTGATGCAAAGTAATGGTTTTTCATCAATATTATATAGGAGTGCGGAGATCTTGTTCACAAAAAGCAGAATTTCATATTTACAGGATTTGTGGCAGGAATATTGTGGGTCCTATCACCCCACCACCCCATGTCGATTTCAAAGGGACATATCACACATGCTCTAAAAACTGTATATATATCTAGGCACCAACAGCAATGGGGTTCTACAAAGCTGTCCTTTCCAGTTCCCTGCCGGTTACAAGGTTGGATACAGAGTCACTTTTTAGAAATGGATCAATGATAGAGATCCTACTGCCAAGCACTGGCCCACCGTAGAGTTACAATGTATTGATGAAAGGGAATTCATTAATTTTGTAGATCTATAAATGAAACTATATTCCTTTGGTACTGAAATGTTGAGAAATGTCGTATGTATACAGTGTATAGCTTGCTGTATGGCCAGTTCCTAGTAGAGTTGTGTTCTCTTTGGTTACCTGCATTTCCCCGTCTGTTAAGAACGCATCTCATTTAATCTGCAAAATAAAACATTAATCTAATAAAATAAGCTTTTTTAAAAAAAAAAAAAAAATCTTAATCTTAAACCCCCTCTTGCCCATATTCAGGACGTGGTGAGGGGCCTTATCTGTGCTGGTATGTTTGTATGTAGTATGTTCTTTGGTTGGAACAGACAGGAAGCGGTGGGATGTGAAGTCCTGACCAACCACAAATGTTATTATGAGCGTGTAATGAAAGAGGCCTGTAAACCATACCCCCCCCTTTTAGATTTCCAGGTGAAATTGTTACAGTTAGTCACATAACATTCCACTGTGGTCCATATAGAATATCACATGACACAAACTTCCCAGTTCTTCATGTTCTTCTGCACACCCTGACTTTAGACATTCACGTGGATGGACTTCTGTTCCATAAAGTGATTTTCTAATTGAGCAACATCTTTGGGTGTCCACTGCGACTTATAAGCCACTAGAATTTACAATTTAGGTTTAACACCCAGGGGCATCCTTGTTCAGAGAATAGAGCTATGATCAGATGTGTTTCTTACCAGGAAAGATGAACTAAACAACATACACGTAGGCAGCATGTGGTTCTGGTAAATCTTAAAACCAAAAAAGTTACTCAGATGTCTTCTGGTGGATGATCCACATCGCATAATTTAATTTCTGATAAAACCAATGATTTCAAATGATACCTTGATTATCTACAGCACATAAGACTGACATAATGTGAAACCGTCTGCTGTAGGTTTGAATTAAATTTGACTTTTTGAGCAATGTCACTCAGAGTGTCCATATTTTATCATAGAGCAGCAGGTGATGGATAAGTTCTCAGCACAGGATGGGGTATGGAATTGATCCCGACAAGGAATGGATGACAGAAAGTGTTCATTTATTGTGCTGTGTGGATGCCGGTGTAAACAGAAAACTATTGCGTAGACTCACTGATGGGTAGTAATTAACTTGAGACGAGGTTACCAGCTGGGAATGCCAGCGGAGACAACGTAATGAGTCTGTTCCTCTTCTACCTATTAAATCCAAGGTGACAAATTTCAGATGAAGATAACATCAGTTTTACATGGACTCGTTGCATGCCTCGTAATCGGCTGAAGAGTCATAGAGCTTGTTAGACATTGGTGAGATATTGTGGAGCTCAGCGTCACGCCGTGGTAGATCTGCTCTGAAGCTACCATTGCTGGGGTACCAACAAGGCATGCCATGGTCCCCTATCACTATTGTAAACCTCCCATAAAACATAACGTATTATTAAATGTCTACTTCTCTCGTATAACACAAGAGACCTTTGCATTATGCAGATCACAGGGGTGACTTTGGACCATAAGATCATTTATACAGGTAAAACAAAACCGTTTATAGAAACACAGACAATTATACGTTGCTTTATCAAATTGCAGTTCCGGGAACGGATACAATTAGAACATTATTTGTGATAAAAAGCCATGGCTGTGATTCAAAAACCAACAGTAGGGTTGAACTTGAGGAACTTCAACCCAAATTACTAAAAATTATATTGTTTTTACACACTTCTACTAATTTACTGTAATACTATATTATATTATATAATATATTATTTACTGTAATAGTACCGTATATTATATATTATATTATTTACTGTAATACTATATTATATTATATAATATATTATTTCCTGTAATAGTACCGTATATTATATATTATATTATTTACTGTAATACTATATTATATTATATAATATATTATTTCCTGTAATAGTACCGTATATTATATATTATTTACTGTAATACTATATTATATATTATATTATTTACTGTAATACTATATTATATTATATAATATATTATTTCCTGTAATAGTACCGTATATTATATATATATTATTTCCTTTAATAGTATATTATATATTATATTATATTATTTACTGTAATACTATACTATATTATATAATATATTATTTCCTGTTATAGTATATTATATATTATATTATTTACTGTAATTCTATATTATATACTATATAATATATTATTTCTTGTAATAGTATGTTATATATTATATTATTTACTGTAATACTATATTATATTATATAATATATTATTTCCTGTAATAGTACCGTATATTATATATTATATTATTTACTGTAATTCTATATTATATATTATATAATATATTATTTCCTGTAATATTATATTATATTATTTACTGTAATACTATACTATATTATATTATATATTATTTCCTGTAATAGTATATTATATATTATATTATTTACTGTAATATGATATGATGTTTTATATAATTTACTGTAATATTACAGTGCAGTAAATGTATTAAGACATTTTTATTTCTAAGATTAATAGCCAGTTTTAGGTAAAAGTAGAAAGAGACACAAGCCAAACTAGGGACAGACTGACGTGGGGGATAGAGGGGCAATTGTGATCCAGTGGGGGGCTCCTGGCTTTACTTTTCCCATTACACCTATAACTACGTGTAACTGAGCACTAATTCCAATTTGCCAATAGACATTAACTAATCTTATATCGCTATCCGAGAAAATAGTATAAGGTGCACGTTTTTTATGTTTGCGCAGGCTACCGTTGCCAAGGGTAAGCTCTTGAACTTATTGATGGAAATCCCGGTCTAGAACTGGTTCCTGATTTTGGGAAAGGAAACTTTTATTTTCTCATTTGTAAGGTTCAGATAATTGCCGTGTTGTGCAAATTAGTTATAATACCCATATATATGTAAATTTCACATATGATTTACAAATGGTCTTCAGAGAGTCTGTAATTGCCCAGTACTGATGATTAATTGTCATCTTTTCAGATAATAACATAAAGGTCACGAATACACAGAAGTCAGACGAGGAGAAGAATAATCCCGTGAATGCAGTCTGGTACACTGAAATAAATGGCAGCGGAACAGCGAGTGACATGATATTCCTGATGACATTTGACAATGTTCTGCGATGCTTGGTATTTGGAACAGCAAAGAATTTTACTTGGGATTTGCAACGATCCCATCTGTCCAGCTCTTTCTAGCGATATCGTTTTGGGTTTCAACAGAAAGCTAAGAAATAGAATGTATGACTTTTGTTAATGATGGGGCTGTCTGATGAACATACCTATCGGGATCCATGTAAAGCTACCAAAGCAATTATACTGGGTGCCTGGTGGTTGCCATTTTTTTCCAGGACCCCTACACATTTCACATGTTGCTAACTGGTACGTGTAAAGTGCTGCCCCCTGCAGTATGTGGGATGTATGAACACGCAGAAGGCAATCACTGAAACATGGCAGCAGATAGGAACTCTTCTGTCTGTTTTTTGTTCCTGATCAAACTCAAACTATGGTCTCGTCATAGATTCAGGATCGCTTTATGCCCATCTCATGTAAATAAATGTTTAAATTCCCTTAGTGTGTTAACTTCTACCACATGCGCTGGAAGACTCTTCTACTTGTTCCACTGCTGCCATTTGGAGTACATTTAATGATATTAAAATGCTCATTGTGATTACATTTCACTTCCATTTCATAGACATTGTTAAAGTGTATACTTAATGGGACACATGAGCCATTTCCAGCTCCGAATTATATTGCAGCATTGCCCAAACGCCCAATGCACGAAAGTGTAAGAGCGCAGACGGCAGAGATGAAATGAAGACAGATGTTGGTGCATCACAAGAGAAAGGAGCAAACAGCAGGCAAATTCTGTTACCAAATCAGTTCCCTGGACATTCTAGCCGCATCTGTTTGATCTCTACATGATTGATAATAATGAAAGTACAAGCTGCAAGTAACAGAAAACCTGGTAAATTGTCTGCATATGCTTCGCAATTCCTTTCAAAATTCCTCTAGTTCTGATGTCATGGACCCCCAACGAAAACAAAGCAAAGGGCTCCAAATTTTAATTTGAATTGTTGTTGGTTCTTTCGCTCTCACTCAAGTTCTCTCATGCTCTCATTCACGCTCTCATTCACGCTCTCATCTACAATCTCTTTCACACACTCATTTATGTATTTGTGTCATTCACTCTTTCTTGCGCTCTCTCTGAATGTCTCCCTACTTTCTTCACCAACTGCTTGAGTCCTGCCATGCAAATTTGCTTTTTCTCTTGCATCTCGTTCTGTCTTCATTCTTCGTTCACTGCTCCTTGTGTCTTCTTTCTTCATCTGCCAATGCTTTCTCAGTGAATCTGTCTTAATTATTCTGGCCTCCCATGGCAGAGCTTCCAGGCACATCCTCTCCATCAATTTGTGCGGAAATTCAATGGCAGGCCATGTCCGCAGAAAAGCAAAAGAAGAAGGAAGGCAAAGTGAGCAGTGAATGAAGAAAGAAAACAGTAGAAAGAATATAGAAGACACAAAAACAAGAAGATGCAAGAGAAGAGGCGGAGCTACGCAGTAAGGAGACATGGACAAGACATCTCCCTGGGGCTTTATGCCATATATATATATATATATATATATATATATATATATATATATATTATACAGTGCTGTGGAATATGAGGTCGCTGTATAAAGCAATACATAATAGCAATAATAATATTTACATATACTCATAAATAACAATCTATAAACAATCATGTTAAATCTAATGCAAAAGATCAGTATATGTTCTGAGCATGATTGGATGAGCTTACTGTTTCCACATTATTTTTTTGGACATAACCTTCTTTTATTAACATTCTAGTGAAATACACGTTCAAAACTTGAACCGTTTAACTGGTTAGTGATACTGTGATAGTTTATCATTTTTTTAATAAATCCCTAAAGCACGCTACAACTGATCAAACATCTCTCCACAAATGCCTTCAACTATACTATACTTATTTGGGCCATTTCTTCCTAATACTGATATTGTTAGAATTAAACCAAATCACTTTTGGCTTTTTTATTTAAAAAAAAGAGTTGCTTGCGATAATTCTGCATCTGTTTTTGACATTTTGCAGAAATCTAATTTTGGAGCGCTCCTGAAGCCGCTTGCGTCTAAATGATAAATGAAATGTTACTGCGGTTCGTTGTCACCTGTGAACGTCTGTGTGTTTTATGAGGGTAGGATAAATATATAAGACTGAGGTGTGTGTCTTTCCGCACTTCAAAAGTGGAACAAATTTTAATGATGGCCATACCGACCAGAGAAGTTCAGCAAAATCCTTCTGCAGTTTGCAGTTCTAAATTTGGAAATAAGTTTCCGTTCTCGGAGCCAGGACTCATTTTTACCTTATAATTGGTGCCGAGTATCAAGTGGTGGAAATATTATAACATAATAAATATCTGAAAGGTCACTTTAATTCCATGTATTAACAAAGGCTGAATCTAAATAATATGACCTTTCCTGCAGTGAATATTGGGATTTTATAACCCAGTTGAAAAATGAACTTATTTGATGTTAAGAATACTTAATAACTTTAGAGCGCCTTTGCTAATTACAATATACTTCTGGATTTTATACTTCATTAAAATAATAGAACTCGCTATTTTCTTTCCAATAGAATAACATTAAATATTCATGACATTTGTTCTGCTGGAGATGTATTAGGGAGAGCAAAGTACCCACACCGCCTGCCTAATGATGAAATTGGAAGGTGCCTTCAAGGTACATTCGGGCTAAATCCTGACGCGCCGAGCGGTATTCGCAGAATGATAATGTGGACTGCAGCTGTGATGTGAGATGTTCCCCCCCACGACAGGTGGCATAATACAATGAGCCATAGCTAAGCCTGGGGTCCCAGAGGGCTATTCTGCGCTCCCTTGTGACTCCTTGTGTCTAAATGGTCCAGTGATATAGTAGGCTACAACATATTTGACAGATAATGCACAGTATTTATGAAATATAGAAAGGATCCAGTCATTGTGTAAATGCTACGTATAGCGTATAGTGCTAGAATCCCTGGTGGCTATTTGTGGAATTGCAAGTGAAACACACAAAAAAAGCTTTGAGGTTGTGGCCCAATAATCAGAACCCGGGGGCATTTGCCCCTCATTGTGAGCCCTCCCCCAACCTTACTGAAACAATTGTGGGCATAAACACCCTTTCAGTGACGACCCATGTGTAGAGACGCAGCTGCGTGAATGAAGTAAAGGAGCAGCCGCCAGGTACGCGGTTTAAGGAAATAATGTATGTATCACTGATATTATGATTTTTTTTTAATAGCTGTTTAAATTATAATTTATAGTATACTTTCCCTTTAAAAAAACCCCATCCTGAGAGATGATGCTGGTGCCTTTAGCTACAGTTTTGTGAATAGGGATACACGGCGAGGCGACCTACATAATATGATATTGTCTTTATTCATTACTTTCAAAAAGCAAATTCCTTTCCCCCGACGGCAGAAAAATCTGTTGATTTTCATTTCCGATAAGGTTTTCTTTGATGCGATCCGTGTGTCCCTAATGAATCATTACCAGAGCAATTAAAAGAGGGAAATAATAGTTACATCACAGCCTATTGGCAGGATCAGTGAGGATGAAATACATGTAATTGTGCCCTAAAGAATAGAAATGAATTAACCCACTGAGAGCCAGCACGGTGTTCCATACTGTAGAGGAGGCATTGGATAGATGCTCAGCTCCCTGGTACTTAAGGTGTTAACAGATGCCCGCTAGCTTCGCCTTTGTTTTATTGACTTTCTGATTTTCAGGGTCATTTTTAGAATAAAGCACCAAGATCTAAGTATGCTTCGTGGTCTGATAGCCTCTTAAATGTCCTATAAAAGGACTGCTGTGTACATGAAATGATTGATCACTACTCCCAACCGCCCCGTTTTTTTTCCGGGACAGTCCTGATTTTCAGGCACTGCCCCAATGTCTCCCTTCAGGCAGTGGGGGTCATGGGCCGGTGGGGGAAATCCTCTGTAGCAGGCTTCGTTTGGCTGTTGTCTTATACTAATAACAAGGTGGAAGTCTATGGGAGGGATAAGCAAAGCAAGAGCCGGTCATCTAGTCTGTGCTAGTGATCTCCGCCGCGTCTTGTTCTATAGATCGCTGCTACAATGGAGACGATAAACTCGACGGCTATTATAGTTATTTCTAAAGAGCCAGCAGATCCTTCTTGGCTGTTGAAGTGTGATATATTGAGACGGAGCGCAGAGACCCCCCCCCTCACCCGAGCTTCACGTCTATACATTTACGTCACTAGAATTCTAGGTATTCTAGGTGGTTATGGATCATTCCGCGTTTCTTGCACCGAGGACATTAATAGCAAAATGGCCTTCCATCCCAAGTAGCTATTAGCCGGCAAATGAATTCCTTGCCTTGGGCTGAGTCCTGTGTCCTTCGACATGCCAGGTTCCCCCCGCGGTGCTGGTAGAGCCTCAAGCTTTCAGTGTATTTAAATGGACAAAAACAGCACTGGGGGAATATATTTACTTGCATCCATCAAGGAGCAGAATAATCCATCTTCTTCTGCAAGATTGGAAGTGTTTTCTTTATCGAGGGAATTCCCTGCTGTACGCAACAAAGTTATTTATGTGTAAAGGTAGTTCCACTCTGCTTCCCGGCCTCTGGATAAAGCATATTAACTGAGATGAACGGGTGATACATCTTAAAACGAAACAACTGGAATATTTAATGCTTCTCACGGCGGTGTTCTGCCTTCTGGTTTTGTTCTCTAATGGCAAATAATTTAGCTATTGTGTTCTCCCGGATAAAATACAGAACCTGTGATGATTTGATGGTCCTGGCCCCCAAAGGAAAAATATGGTTGTTGGAGGTAGTTTGGGGCACGGCTTGGTTGAGAGCGTTGGATATGATACAGAATGTAAAATGTATACATGATATACGTCGCTTTATATGGAGTTATTGTGCAGCCTTTTCTTCGCAAGCCTACTTCTGGCATCCATTTTTTTTGGGGGGGGTCATCACCCGCTGTGTCTTATGCCCAAAATAACGGGTAAAGCGGGGCGTAAGCATGGATACAAAAATGATATGTGCTGCAGGAACGTGGCTGACAAATGCCGCCCATCAGTATGTGAAACTAATACACTAAATTCAAACTGTAACGTTACATAAAATGCTACATATTGCCAGGTTGCAAACCTTAGTGAAAGGCAGACCTGAAACATGGAGAATTTAAATGAATTTTAATGAATCCCAGCAAATCTATCTGCCAATCAAATCAAAGGAATTCCTGGGGCAAGTTTCTAAATGTAGAGCAATCGCCATGGAAACCGACAGACTGTTCTTGCTGATTGTTCAATATTTCGCCCCGTGTCCCAATATTTCTTCTTTTTTTTTAAAGGCCTTTGTGTTTGATTTTGATGCGGTTTGGTGTAAATGGAAGCCTTGAATTTGGCAATGTTCCATGAAATTCCTCCCTTTTCCTTTCCTAAGTATTCTGTGAAAATGACATCTGTGCCTGCCAGGAAGTGTGAATAATTTAGGGCAGGTGGAATGTCTTTTTTGCCGACATGAGTACTTACTGTGGTGCGCCCGCTGATTTTTTCTACAGCAGGTGAACGATTCTCTGAACAGATTGCGAGCAATTTAAATTCACCCCTTTATATCTCGTTGCCTGGTATTGAATAGAACAGCCAGCGGTAATCTCTGCTTTACAAGAACGCAAATGCCACGTATGTATAACATTTTCAGTTACTGTACGATCCCCAAATAGTTTAATATTTGGAAAAAAAAAACAATCACCTATAATGGTGATTGAATGAGCTACAAATTAAGAAGTTCTTGTTTTATCCTGTTCGATTTCGTGGGGAGAGGATCACTGGCTATGAAGGGGTTACTATAGAGTATTGGCTGAAATTGATCAACTCAATTAGAAACAAAATGCAGCCAAGAATTGCGTTCTCCTGCTGCTAGCGAGAGGGGGTTTTCTGCATTAGGGACTAATATCTTTTGACAGCTGCTGTTAAGCAGTTCACAGGACAGCACCAAGATGAAATGCATGCATCGCGGCCGGGCTGCACCTGCGCAGTCTCATTGTTTGGACCCGAATGTCAGACTTTTCATCCAATGTCCGGAGATGATTCTCTGGATTCTAAACTGATCCCAACACTCTTGTGATGGAGACTTCATTATTTAATCTGCTGTATCCAAGATGTACTATGGAAGAGGCAGGGTACAAATGACCCAGTAATTATCAAAGCTCATAATACCCATTTGGCATAAAAGGTACCCAAGGCAAGCTATCTGGAGCTCTCCAGCACCTGGAGGGGGCTAGCATGCATAGGGACATCCCGTCCTCCTGCCTAGGGGAGGAGGTGAAGTGGTTGGGGAGTGTGCATGGTCAAATAAAACTCCCCTGCCCAACGAAAGAGTGAAGGAGAGACCCAGGGAAGCAACAATTCACCCGAAGACTCCTGGTCAAACATGGAGTCCCATGTATGCTTTTTGGTCCTATCCAGCGATAACAAGGTTCCAGTCATGGAGTATATGCTGCCTGAAGCTCTTGTTATTCTATACACCTCATTCACTATAAGGCACTGGTTCCAAAATCTTCAAATCATGACTAGGGGGTAATTACCTGCCAGCCCCCCTTGCCAGCTTTAGTTGGGAAATAAGCTTAGCCAACCAGCTAATTTTGAGGGTTCCTGTCTGGTCCAGGCAACGTTAAAAGTGGGATTTTCTATAATACTGTGGTCGGTTGCATGAGAACGCAGAGTGGGTTAGATTGGGCACATGTGAGAATGGATACGGTTATGAGACATTCACCCAACTAAAGAACACTGCCCCAGATACCCAAGAGTAAGAGAGCACAGGTTTCTTGTATCCACCATCCACAACATGGAACTGCTCTGCTACTTCTTATGAAATGGTTTTAATTTAAACCAAGACAAAAAAAATCTTCTTCACCACTAGCTTAGTATTTGTCTCCACGAACGGATATATTAGGCTTCTACCAGTCGGTGAATTGAATCTGACATGTCTGTAATCTAATCCTGCAGTGATAAACCACTATACTTGCTCTAAGGTCCGGTGAGAGCTTGGTGTGTAGATTAAAGGGTAACAGCGTAGCGTACCAGCATTTTGTTATGTGATAAAGAATGATTGACTACATTCCTCCATGTTATAGTCTTCTTGCTACAACCATCAGAAGCTGTGCATGTTCATGATGGCGAAGCCCTAAACCAACAAGCTCATAAAAGATAATCTCCTGTATATTGATGTATTATCACCCCAAAATGAAAATATGACACGTTTGCATATAAATTACACCATACACATTGGACCATCTGGCATTGCTTATCAGAGCATCTGCTTGCCACCATACTGAAGGAAGTCATGTTTTTGAGCCTGTTCCTTATATTTGGGAATGGGCATGTTAAATATTGCATGTTAACCATTTATTTCGTTAGATGAGACAGAGTCCTATATTTGCTCTCCCTTTGTTTTTAGCCCAGTAGTATTATGCGTACAATGTTTTCTTCCTGCGTGGTGTGTGTTTTCAGTCACTAGAAATGGTTGAATACGACTTGAATACAAGTCACAGGACATCTGATTCACAAGTGTCTTTGAGTTGATCTCTCGGTAGAGCACTTATTGACTTTAACTCTGTTATGCAGGCTGTTCATAATGTATGATGAGGTCAGTAGGTTCAATTCACCGGCAAGCACTTGATTAAATGTCTAAGTCCCTTGGCCAAGCTATTCTGTCACATCAGTAATCACATCCCTTAATATACCAGCGTGTATGATTCTTAAGATTGTATGAAATCATGACGGCTCTTTCTCCTTCAAGTACATTTCACCAGATTCTCAAACATTGTATCCATTACCAGCCCAGCCTGTTAGAGACTCCTGTCAGACTCACGTTTTCTAATTCTTCATATACAGCAGATTGAGAAGTCATTTATTTTTCATTACATGCAACGTGCGGTAATACACAAACACTTTTTCTTCAGGGATCAGTGAAGTAAACGGTGCTCAAAATAAAGGAATTGCTGACACCACTGGCAGCTTCCATTCCCTTTGCTATGTTTACCACTCATAGGTACCAAAATGGCCTGATTTCTGTTTGTTTGGTAACTCTCATGACTAGCGAAGAGGTGTAAACCACCCGTTTCCTTTCATTGCCAGCAGAAACTCACCCGTTGGTGTATTTTTTGCATCTGCCTTTAACACAAAGGGATAGCAGACTACATGATTTACATTACGCCACATTTAATTAATAGCGCACTAGAATCTGCTCCGCTATTACAATGGGGGAGGCTATAAAGTAACCAATTACGTTAAGGCTTGTAGTATACAAAATTGACAAAAGCATTAACAGATATTAAGACAAAACTGGTATGGAAGAAAAGGAGGGTCTTGTGAGCTTGCAGTCATAATGAGGAAAAACAGTAACTATTGAGCAGTACCTCCCATTGACACGTCTTTGATGTTTACCATATCGGACAAAGCACCTGGATAATACAGAAAAAAAAATCCAGGCTCTCTACACATCCACCAGATTTGCACCAAGCAGTTTTCATGGGGGCAATACAGGAAAAAAAATATGGTTTGCCAAAATGTTTTATTATCAGTTATAATTTCCTTATTCTGCGTTTCCTAAGCAAGTGAGTTGGAATAAAGTGTCTCTCTTGTCAAACTGCTAGCCTCATCAAAGATAGTATGAATAAGCAAGTACAACATATTCTGTTCCCTTCCAGCCAGCGGAGCTACATGGGGTAAATCAACACTGACACCAGGAGTTACCTATCAGGCTCTCTCTAATTCTTTCTGCCACCATCTGCTCTACACTCGTACAGCTCAAAAGCAACTGCTATTAGTTTAATTAACAATAAAAGACTGGTGGGTGATTAGAGAGACATTAGACGAGCATTTATCTCCATATCCCCAAAGAGATCATTATATTGTCAGACAGCAGTTTCAACCTCAAGCTCAACATGTTACCATGTCCTAACTTTAATAGCCTGAGTTACAAAGTATGGTTAAAGAAATGTCAACTTGCCCAACAAACTTCGGAATAAAGCTTTAAGAAAACATCCTAAACCTGTTGATGAAGGTTTTTTGTTTTCTTTTTATGGCTGGAGCTCATAATGCGAGACAGTGACCTGTTGTATTGCTCTTTACTTATTATAAGTAGTAATGGATCCACGGATGCTGCCAACGATTAATATATATGGATAATGGAAGTTTGTCTCTCCAGCATTAAAGAGGTTAAATAATACCACCTCCCCAAAAGTTTATCACCGTACCTTCAGGATAATGTCAGGGTGGCTGTGTCCCAGCTGAAGCTCAGTGGAAGTTGTGTAATGCACCAGGACAATGACCTTAAACATCAAAGTAAATTTATTACATAAAATTGGGGTTTTGGAGCGGCCCAGTCAGAGCCCAGACCTTAACCCATTAGAGATGCTGTGGAATGACCTCAGGAGAGCCGTTCTGTAAGGAAGAATGGTCTGAATATTGTGATCGACAGCTACCAGAAGTCCTTATTTGACGTTATTGCTGCCAACGTTTTAACCAATTATTAAATCCAAGGGTTCACTTACTTACTCCACCAGCACTGTAAATGTTGTGTGTTATTAGCTTAGGCACATTGTGTTTGTCTATACTTGTGACTTAGATGTAGATCAGACCACATTTAATACACAAAAAAAAACCTGGTAATTCCAAAGGGTTTTACTTTTTCTCCCACTGTATTTATTCAACAGCAACTGTATTTGTTGATTTACTTATTATGGAGGAGAGAGGGTTAAGCTGAGAATGAGAGAGGGGATGAAAAGATTGGGTTAGATATGGCGACAGGAGAGAGGGGATACAGAGATGGAGAGAAGGGAAGAGGTAGTGCAGGAGAGGAATGGAATGTCCTTAGAAGAACCCATGGAAGTCCACAGATTGTATAGAATTGTATAGAATCCCATGAATAACCAAAGCGCAGTGTAATGTCCCACATTGAAGAAGAATGCATATTAAAGTACTTTATGGGTATTTAAATATGCATTCATAAAAAGAACCTGTACTTAAAGCAGAAGCTGATGCTTCCCTCCTCCTCTAGTCTGATGAGTCCCCCTATTAGACCCCCTCGGCATTCGCCTAACAAGCAATAGAGCTGATTAGCAGTAAGTATATCACATCAGGAGATATGCTCAACGGAACACAGTTCTTACATGGAAAATAGCTTAGGGGGGGTGTAGAAGGGACAATCGCATGTATTTACCAAATAAATGTAAAGGGATTTCTCCGCTATCGTATGCATTACAGTACATATTATGGTTGGACTGTCCCTTTAACCAAATACACAACCTTGGCCACAAAGTACTTCACATGATGAAGTGATGCCCTCAATGGGTAACATGGACAATACACTATTACCCTATTGCATGAATAAATAAAGACAGGGCTTAAAACAGTAAAATCATTCATGTAATTCAAGCAAACCTCAGCCGGACATCAATGCCGTGTATCATACTGCATGTGCCTACCAATGAGTATTTTTTTTTTTTTTTTAACTACAGAAGTAATGAAATGCAGTTGTAAATATGAAATATTGTTAAAGTATTCCTTTTAGATGAGCGAAGTACTATCTGGCTGTAACAACATGACATGAATGAGTGTATGTATGTGATTAAACATTTCTTTAGCATGCCTTCTCTCAGGCTGGCTCCCAGCAGTGTGAGGCACATTTGTTTTCATAGCTGGAAGACACGGAGTGAGCTTTATAAACGCACTTGTTTGTTGCACTGAAGCGAGACTGAATGAGAGATACAAGGGTTGGAACAGAAAAGACAAATGCTTCCATGCATGAACAACTCGCGGCTCTTCCTGCCGTACACAAAACAGTCTTCTATAGCCAGGAATGCAAATGTGTTGGCGCTGAAATATTTGCGGGATATACACAAATGCCTTGTTGTGCGCTTTGCAAGGAAATTTTTTCTTTTTTGAAGTGGAGGTTCAGTTAATTTCCAAAACCGGTGGGTTTATTTTTAGTACCAACAACAATTCCAATTAACATTTCATATAATTCCGTAATATTTTTCAGTGGGTTTAACAATTAACGACGGATAAGCATACTAACTAATCATAAATATGTGGGAGCAGGCACAATACAATTTGTCATGAAGGTTATGGGATGGTGATGGGTCCTCGGCATATCACTACTAATTAAGGGACATGTTGGTTCTGCTGGCCAACAAAAGACCTCCTTTCCTACCATCTGCGGACCGCGTGCATCCTTCTGGACACGAGTCCATTAAGAAGGCGACTCTATGACCAGGAGCAGAATATACCTTGGACCCTGGTCAGCTTGTGCCCTGCTTCAACTTTCGTAGTTTTAGAAAGGTCTATGAACTGCTGTATTCCAGTAAAACCCATTTTGTTTCCCCTGAGCAGCTTTAATATGAAACACTGCTCACTGGTTCCTAAAACTGAGTAGTCAGAAGAATCACACATAGGGGCATCACGTCCATACTGGTAGCATGGACAGCGGTCACTCAGGCTGGGGTACCGATACCACCAAATCGGGAGGTAATTAAGGTCTCCGTCTCACATAGGAATATCATGTTGAAGCATAAGGGGTTGAATCAAATCCTTATTTTTGAGGAAGAAGGAAAGGCATCGGTGCCTGTTGCTTTATCAGCATTATTCACTCTCCTAGTCCCAAGCTTCCCAGTGCTTTGTAATTAATCAGCGTACATTATTGTGGTATATAGGTTAACGTTACAGTTTCTCCCTTAGCCTTCCGTCTCCTGATGAAAGTAAATCACCTTTCGCCACTTAAGACATGCAGTTCTGATGCATGGTTACTTTGGGGCTAATTGAATAACACTACATGGAAATTGAATCCTGTTCAATAAATTAAATTAGGGTGGCTCGCTCCTGTAAAATTCAAAACATCAGCACTTTATTACGGAAGACGAAATGCTCTCCGGTTATTGTGAAGGAAGTGAGTTACTGCCATCCTAAACGGCAATATGTTTTCTTATCTATATGGAACTAATCCCTGGCGTGTCGCAATTTCAATTTTTTTGTTTTAGTAAAATTACATTTACGAAATTCTGCTGCTGTAGCAACTCATCTGATACAATATTAATACAAAGATATATCGTGTAACCACGGCCCAAGTAAAAAAAAGAAAACAATCTAATTTCTAGAAGCTTTCAAAAAGTAAACATTATTAAAATAAAATATTATCTATGTAAATATAAGTTAAACACACAGTACTTGCCAGTAGGTAAGATATAACTGGAGCTCTTAGAATAATGGGATGGAGTCAATTAATCATCTAAATATTAATTGTTGGTAACGATGCTTGAACATGCATGGTTTGCTGTTCAATTACATGTCTAAGAAGTTAGTAGTTGTGGACTACAGACTGTGACTGCTAAATGAGCTACATAGAAAGCAAGAGCATGTATTGTAAGGACGTTTTCATTTACTGAGAGGGTGGTTGATAAATGGAACATCCTCCTAGCAGAAGTGGTAGAGGTTAACACAGTAAGGCAATAAGATTAGATCCTGAAGACGAGACCAAGGACGGATTAAGGTTTAAATCTTTAAAGCAGAACAAAAGGGTAGACTGGATGGGCTGAGGGGTTTGACTCTATGTTTTTATGTTAGCCTTGATATGGGTAACTAATAGAGTTTTGATAGATTTCATGACTTTACTGCCAAATTAAATTAAGCACTATAAATGTCTTATACTGTAAAAGCTTATTTTAATTGTTTAAAGACAGATGAGGAAGATTATTATACGTGTGTGTATATAAAGCATTGCGTAGCATTTGTTCTGAACTGTTAGCATTAGTATTATCCATAAGTGTGCATTATAAATGAGGTTGTACAGAAATGCTTGTAAAAGCCCATTTTATTTTCCTCATCAGAGATAACACGAGGCAGAATAGCTTATTACAGCCGGTGACTTGACGACCAGATGAATAGTAACTCGGCTATGGGCAGTGCAAGCGTTTCATCTTCCCTTCGCTTTCCCCGGTTTGTCAGCCCTGCAGGTGAAATGCCTGGAAATCCTTACAAATCTAGCTGCCAGCAAGTGGCCTCAAATCAATAGCATGCTTCCATACAGAGGGAGCGCTGAATATGAACAAAGGCCCTTTTCTTTCCTCCGAAAGCCTGAAACCTGTCAGCAAGGTTGCAGAAACTGTATTATTGAGAATTTAGTTAATGTACATAGTGGTAAGAGTGCAAACCTATTGATTCCTTCTCTTAAGAACATATGAACCCATAACATACAAACTTAGAAGATCGTCCCCCTAATAAATGCATTAATACTAAAGGCCAATAAAGTATAAACTGGTCCCAGTTAAACACAATCTGTCATTGAGTCAAATTTGAAAAAGTATCTGCTAAACCAGCATTGAAATTATATATTTAATGGGGGCATGGGGTAAAAACGCATTTCACACAAGTCCCCTTTATGTAAAAGGCACTGATTAGAAATGCTATCATTGCCTAAAGTAAATGGTTAATATATGCAGAATTCCATATTGGCAAGGCAGAGAGCAAACACTGAGAGGTATATTGTTTGTATGAACACCAAATATGTTTCTCATCTTTCATTTGTGCAGAAAATCAAGGAACAGGCATCACTAAACAAAAAGGAGCATTAATGAAGCGGATGTCATGGATCATTGCGCTGGTGGGTCTGCCAGACACCCAGGAAGAGGAATTCACCATTATAAACATCATACTGTCACAACAACAAGACTGGCAAGACCGGGGGCACAGACGGCAGACTCTGCCTGCCCAGCCACAACAAAGCATTGGCAGACATGGCATCATGACTTGGTAGTCATAAAGCACCAGCTGCCCAATGTAACAAACACACAGAATAAAACGTGGTTCTAGATCTCTGTGGCAGTTTTAGAGATTCATTTTTTTGTGGGAAAATGAGACCATTACATGGTGCACACAGCACGGTGTTTCAAGTTTCCAGACATTGGCCATTGGTGGCACCAACATAACACAAGCACCTGCTCAAAGGGACTCGCTGACAGGTGAAGGGAGGGAGATTCTAATACCATGTGTTTCATCGATATTAGGTCTTCTCCGATAAATAAAAATACAGTTATATTATTTGGTGAAACTATCTGTTTTACAGGAGTGTCCCTTAAATGTTTTATCTTAGGGTCCTGAATACCAACAGTCCCTAAACAGATCTGAAACAATCATTCTTATGTGCGGACTTCTACACAATTTATTATTGTGGTTGGATGAAGTGGCGGAGTACAGTACAAGACAGAATCCTACTAAAACAACTAAGGACTCGAATAATAGAGAAGTGTTAGGTTCCCTAGAGAAAAGAAAAGGATCAAGACAGTATACAGTAAAGTGGCAGAAAATCGTTACTATGTTTTGACAGCTCGCTGACCTAGGTAAAAGCAGATTGTTAGGCTTAAACATCACACACACACACACACACATACATACACACACACACACACACACACTACTACTACTACTACTACTACTACTACTACTACAACCAAGTGTAATTGGCACCCAATCTGCCGGATAAGCAAAAATACCTAGACATACATCTACACTTAAGATCTGGGCACACAGAAATACTATTTCTGCTTATATTTATACTATAAATGTGAAGCTGAACAAAGATGTGTCAAGGGGTTTAAAGAATCTTTTCCAATATAAAAACACACATTTTTTTCAAGAAAACAAAATAACGTAACTATGGTCTAGCGAAATAGAAAAGACAGATATAATTCCCTCTAAACTCCATCTGAGAAATGTAGATCTAAAAGCAATAAACTGTTTATTAGATCATCAGCTCGAGTGTTTTTTTTTTAAGGCTACAATTCACTAATCTGTTTTAGTGCGGTAACACGTGAACATGGAATATTGTATTGAGTTTAACGGGTCACAGGTCATTGTAAGAATTAATAAAACAATTCATTTACATATCGATTAGAATTACTGGAAAATTATATAAAACTAGCTTGATACTGAAAAAATATTTTTCCAATGTATTCCCCAAGAATTAATCTGTAAAAATGTGATCAGTAAGCGTCACTAGCATTAGAAGATTTAAGGCATGTTGACAATGGCCGGTACAACAGAATAATGTTTACAGCAACAAATCACAATACAGGGAGAATATTTTAATGTTTAGACCCTGCATTTATAACAAGAGGCATTTGCACTGCAGAACAAGGTGTCAGTGTGAAGAACACAGTTTGATATTAACAAATACATTCTGTTTTAAAAATGTGAAGATTGGAAAGTGCATGTTAGTAACCCACTGATGGACTTGGGGAGTGGGGTTATTATAGAAGCTCATCCTTTTTCAAATAGCTTATATATATATATATATATATATATATATATATATACACATACATATAGTCTTAGGGACATGGACAACCTTGCTGTTCCCCTTTGTTCTGTTAGTATTCATTTAATTAAAATAAAAAGGTTGTTAGATACAGTTCCACAGAGAGTAATGGGTTTATTCACTGTAAGGTGATGCATGGATCAGAATGCATTTATCACAGTACGAAACCAAAAATAAAACCCAGTCCATTTGATGAAGTTTCCGCAGACTTCCACCCCCTGCTTCATTCCCGTCTCACATCATATGGAGGTAATGCCCCAGAGGAGGATTCTGGATAATTTTGTTTCATTATAACAAGTTCCTCTATATAGAAGAAAAAAACACAAGCACAAAAGGAAAAAAAAAACAACCTTAAAACTGCACAAGAAATGTCTTCTGTAGCTTCTAAGAAACCTATGTTCTTATTCCCATCCAAGAATCATAAAATATAATCAGAGGAAAGGGGAACTGGATACACTGTGAAAAGCACATTAAGAGTGAAAGAAAACTACATTCAGTAGTATCATCCCAACCGTGGTGCTATTAAAACAGTAGTCCAGGTACTTCCAAAACAAATCCAGTGATAATACAAGAACGTTTCAGGAGATGGTAGAGAATTCCTTCAAGAGAGTTTCTTGGCTCAGAGTATTGAAGGCAAGGTTCTTCCGTACGTTGATACTGATTGATCGAGCCTGAAAGGCAGAATGAAACAAACGTCACATTGTCTGCTTTGGACGTACATGATCCAGTTTACAAATAGACCAATAAAATGTTACAAAGGGTCTGATATTGCTGAAATCTATTAAAATTGGGGGCACATCACGGTAAAACTGAACACACAATAAATATTGTTGAACGGGAAGAATGAATTAGGTACCAGCTCTTTGAAGAAAGCGGCTTCTTTGTGTTGTTCGGAATATCTCTCGTACTGATCAAGCCCGTCCTGCAGCTTCAAGGTCAGCGTGTCATAGTTGGATCGCACAACCTCTAAAACCTGACAAATATAAGCAGGGGAAACAAATAAAAAAGGGAAATTATGTAACACAGACGCTTTACCGAAAATATCTTATATGCAGATTTACATGAAGAAAAATATTCTTGATTAAAGTCCCCAATTCGGGACTGGAACATTGAGTTTGTTTCTTGCCACGTGAATACAACATAATAAAATTTCTAGTGAGTTTCTTTTTATTTTGGAATATATATATATATATATATTACACTTTTTTTGTTTAAGTCCACTTACAGGAGTCTGATCTTGAGAATGAGACACCAATGACCTGTAGCTGGTGACCCACAGCTTGTTAAAAGGTCATAGATGGCAGATTCATGTGAAAATAATGGACGACTGACAATGCCCTCGGCCCTCGCTATGTTCACATTGTACATAACACAAGAGCTGGCAGATGACAGTTACAAAAAGGAAAGAGCAGAGCGGGTCCTGAAGTTGTGCATCTACTCGATGTCTGCTATATACAGTGACTGATATAATGAGGCTCTGGAGAATGCTTACTGTGGCAGGTTCAGAAAATTTGGCTCACTAGATGGAACGAGCACAAACTAAAAGGAACAATTCTGTGTAAAGTTAGGCAAGAATAAGATCCTGTCTGCGACTCAGCACATACTTGGGTGAAATGCGCAAGCCACATGTTTGCGTGTCCTGCTGTCTGTCATGTCACAAAGGAATTTGTATTACGCTAAATAAAGTCTGGATTTAATTTTTCATGAATGTCCCTCCTGATTAAGCATTTGAAAGAGGTAGGAGAAAAGTCGGCCCCTGGGAGTACCGGCATCCTTGGTATGATGTCCTATACAGGAGCATATAGCAAAGAACCGTTCTGTGCAACAGGTTCGGGGACCTAGACCAACAGCAAGTACATATAAAGCCCTCCTTTCCAAGCAATTTAACTTCAATGATATTAAGATGGCCATCACAGTTATACAATATGCTGTCAGAAGAAATCAACATGTATTTAATTCCCATGTTATTATATGTAGAAGAGCAGGACACATTTATGTACCGGGAGATCCCCTATATGGGAGATCTTCTTGTAAAATGATGTATTTTATAATGTAGTGGTGGCTAGGGGCCAGGGCTTTGCTGAAACCTATTGATGGTAATGTAATTGAGCAAAAAAGAATGTATTTGCTCACCAAATGGAATAAATCTGTTCATATACACATTATTGAGACTTTTAAGGTTGTAGAACGCTGTGATACTCTAATAAACAGCAAACAATTTGAGCTCCTAGAAAAGAGAGGCATTGGGGGGCGAAAGATGGACAGATACATTTGGGGCTCAATGGGGTACTGCTCCTCCTAATGAGGGACACTTTAGAGGTATGCAAACATACTCTTTAAATGGAAGCGCAGGCGACCATCAGTTATAGTATACGGACACGAGGCCTCTGTTTAATCGCATAACTGCTGTTTGACTCGTTTTCTGCTTATGTTATATTTCAGAAATATCATAATGGTTGTCAGGTAGAGCACCAGATCCCGAGATGTTTCGGAGTAGTAGATGGAGATTAAAGGGGAGTATTTTGTATTTACAGAGCCTTGCAAAAGTATTCACCCCCTTGGCATTTTTTTCTATTTTGTTGCATTACAACCTGGAATTAACATGGATTTTTATTTGGATTTCACATAATGGGCATACACAAAATATTCCAAATCGGTGAAGTTAAAATGTAGAAAATAACTTTTAAAAAGTTTTTTCTAAAAAGTAAAAAAAAATGGAAAAGTGGTGCGGGCATACTGTATTTGCTATGAAGCCCCTAAATAGCAAACTTAGCTAAATGTAGTCCACTTGTGTACAATCTAAGTGTCACATGATCTGTCACATGATCTCAGCATATACACATCTGTTCTGAAAGAGTCTGGAAAATGGTCAGCATTGACTGGACTGCCAGAAGCTGTCTAAGCCTGATCTGATTTTTCACTCAATGGTTAACAAGCACATTTAAAAATAATATACAGAAAAATACAGTGAAATGATTAAGGATTGGTTACACAACAGGACAATGCGATTCAAACATGCCTTCCATTAACATATGCCTGTCTTTGGAAAGGACAGCTAGAATAAAGTGGTGTTCTGTATGAACGGGATAGGCGGACTGAACGGTTGTTATTAAAGGCTCTTCTTCCCTAGGGTCACTGACTGACTGATTGATTGACAAGGGGCTGTAAGCTATTCAAGCAGAAATAAATGACAAAATCTATGCAGGACAGAAGATCAGTCCGTTCTATTAAGGTGGCAACAAGTGAATACTTGGAGAAACAAACACTTCAGGGTTTTTTTTTTTAACCAAATGATTGATTCGGGAATGTCTGCAACAACTCAAACCCCAAAAATCCTACCAGATGTCCTTTGAAAAAAGTTTACTGTCAAAAACAATGTATTTATTTCCCAGTGCAGTAGATTTAACTGAGGAATATTAGCAGTGTTGTCAACTTTAAGACTAGTTTGTGAAACGAAGCCCTGTCACTACGTAGACCGCTTCTTACTCCGCTTTTAATGCGAGTCAATCGCCTTCTAATATCCGTCTGAAATCAAAAGGTGATGTTTGATCAGACAAAAAAGTGAGTGATAAAAGTGAGTTTAAGAGACTGAGAAAGTATTTTCATTTCAATAATATGCAAACGTAATTATTCATAAGGCTTGGTTTAGCATTCTACATTCGGTCTAAATCTGGTTGGCCAAAGAACGGTACAGCACCCCCCCCCCCAGTTGGTATCAAATCGCAAACTGATGATTATTAACTAAATAATTTGCTAAATTAAATCGCTCAGCTTTAAGTCGTTTGGGCTCCTCAGAGTTGGGATCCTGCCACGGCCAAAGTGAGATCCATTCTTTGATGTCCTGAGCACATGAAATTTTGGAATACAGAGCTTTTGGCCATTTTCCTCCTACCGTTTAGCTCTACAGCCAAGTAACCTCTGAAGTTAATGCGAGATTAACTCTGCAGAGCCGGGAGCTGCGTGGGGAGAATGCGATAAAACGCCACCGGTGCTCCAAAGTTGACGTGAATAGGTAGCTAAAACCTGAATTTATTTGCTGTATTTTATATGCCTTTTTGTTTTTCTATAGTGCCAGCATTCTCTCTGCTAAAAAATACCTTTGCAATACATTCCGATAATATATTATTACTATGATCACATATATCATTTTGTTATAGCGAGAGAGCAATGTGTAAAGAAAACAGCCTTCCACAAGCTGGAGTTTTAGGGAATCCAATACTAGCATTGATGTAGATAGTATTTTAACATAAAAAGCGTTTGACGTTAAATGGGATAATCGCTCTTATGCTGACCGTGTGTTTTTGAAAATGGTGAAAATAGCTTTTAAAGCAGAAACCAATTATCCAATGAAATGTCAAAAATAGTTTTTGATTTTTGTTTTGTGTTACAAGGAAATGGGGAAAAACACAGGTTATCCATCAGAAAATGAACAAAAGCTTGAGAAATACTTGGAGAAAATATTTCCCAGTTCCGTGGATTTGTTATGTAGATGGCTGAACGAATCCACATATTCTAATCTTTGCTGGAACAATGAGGCACGCTTGATTCATTCTGCCCGTAACAAAGAGTGTTCTGCCATTTGAATATCTCTGTCTGAGGATTTGCAATCAACACACATTTCCGGAACAAAATGTGAAGTGGCAACTGTTGGCTGTGATCTTTTTGAATAGAACACCGCATGGCATTAATATAAGAGAAGAAAATGCTTGTTCTCTCGAGGCCCATTGTGCTGGTAACAAATGTTCGTGTTTGAAGTGTTATTTGATAGTCCCCGGTGCTCCATACATACCGTGATTTATGAAAAATACACAAGCGTGGCGTTACCTGCAGAATAAAGGTAGCCCAAGTTAAAGTGCCTCTCTTAAAGGGGGGGATCTTAGAAAACAGGTTTAAAGAATGGGGTGCAGATATGCACAACGGTCTTCTAGCTAAGGTGGAAGAGGTTAATAAAGTGGGATTGTTCAGTAATGCTACGGATAGTGGGCACCAAAGAATAGAGGTTTCCCTAATTTGGGGATTATCCACTAAACTCTCGTGTCTTCTAATACGCTGGGCCAATCCCACTGTGTCTTAGCCATGGTAACTACTCTTCGCCTGTCAACCGAGTGTAATGAAATGACTTGGCCGCTAATTGACAAATCCTTCATGAATCTTCCCTAAGCTCAAGAGGTCCGCACTGCCTATCTCTCTGAGTTATTGCCTTTACAAATGGAGTGATTCCAAATGGCCATGCGCAAGATCCCAGAATACAACAGCATTAAGGACCTTTATTAATAAATTGCCTTAAGTGTTGGAGACAAGCAAGAGGCCATAAATTCTGATGCAACAATTAAGATGAAAATGGAGGACAGCTTTACGTTCGCCACACAGCATGGAAAGAAATCACGACGAGTGTACGTGCCATAAACCATCACTCATCATACGGATTCATCAGAGGGATTCATAATCCATAATGAAGCACATGGATTACCGGCAGCACCTCATCTGAAATCATTCTCCGACAACCACTGCAGACGCGGAGGTTTTACTTATCACGTCTACATAGGCTTAACCTTATCTTGAGATGAGGCATATCGTATGCCTCGGTACTTGTACTGTGGGAAACCAGAGTGGTCTGGTGTAAGCTTTGTTAAAGCTGAGGTGGGATATGATAAAATGAAGAAAGATCGGGAAACAGGTGTTTTAACTACAAATATGTTATACATATATGTTTAGGATTTCTCCAAATTGCAAAACAAATGCTTTAAAATCTACGCCATGAAATGTCTTCCCATGGATCTAGGTTTATTCTGTCCGCCATAAAATTAAAAACAAACTGTTCCAACTTAACAGAAGGCAAACTATATATGAAAATCTAAACATCTTTGGGAACAGTGAAAGTCACAATTACCCATCATAAAGGAGAGAAATAAAACAGAGAGCGATTGTACTCATTGGTGAAACTTTAGCGTACAGAACAATCGTTCGACAAATCAAAGAGAAAACCCTCCAAGAATATAATGGTGCTAGTCCTGCTCATGTGATGAAATATAACCCAATGGCTGCGGGTTACGCAGAACAAACCCCTCGGCTTCAAACTAACCTATAAATCATGCAACTGGAAGAGCAGTCAGCGTCAAACGCAGTCACGAAAAAATTACCCAGAGATGGAAGTTTCTGAAACACACACTGCAACTTCCCACTGAAGTTTTAACATGTGGCTGCTCACACGTATAAATCTAATTACGTTTTTTCCACTGCATTGAAGGATTTAAAATCTTCTCACTAATACTACCTCCCATACACAGCTGTAGTTAAAGTGATCCAGTAATCTGGTTTGATGTATGAGACTGTAGAGGAGAAACATATTACATAGCACTGTTGTAAGGAAATCTATAGGTTTATATAGGCTGGATGCACTCACCGCATGGTAACCTGTATTGCAGCAGCTCAAGTGTCTCTGATTCGGTGATGTCACGGAGTAAGTCAAAAGGTACTCTCTCTCCTGTGTCATTTATTCATGCGCATACAATTATAGTATATATAATTATATTTTACTCATGCTGTGGACCACTGTGCATGCCTGAGACATGAAACGGATAAGCCTACCCTCACTTTAGATAAATCCCCATCACCTGTATCTTTCTGAAAAATACACATCCTTAGAAAAACTGTTATGTGAGATAAAACCTTCATTGAATCCAGCACTGAAACCCATCTATTGTGATGGTATAGCTATCCAAATCATTCATTTCCCAAGATGTCTCACAACTGTGATGTTTGCTTTGAAAACCCCTAAATCAGCGCAGGAAGGAAGAAGTAACAGCCTTTCCCGTGTCTTGTGTTTATTTATTTGAAGACTACATATATACTTCTCTAGAAACAGAGAGCACTTTGACCCTGAGGTTCCTCTCTTTAGAACTTATCTTTACGTTAGTAGGGGGGGGCTGATAATTTGGAATGTGAAATTTACTCTTAGCTAAGTGAAGTTATTCGATGACCGCTTCCTTCTATATATGAATAGTAAATGCCCCTCAAAAATCACACAGATCAAATAAGATAATCATTCAAAAATCGTTAATGACTATATACACATACAAAATAAATAAAAAAGTAAAAACTTCCTCAATAGAACAGCCTAAGGAATATTAAGGAGCAGAATATAATCTGTTTATTTGCATTGCTGTATGTCCCCTCATTTCTGCCTGTTGTCCATAGAAGAAGCCTTCAAGGAACGCAGCCAGCTATTGCCAAGTTTGCTCCCAGTAACACTCCAAGGATACTCTCTGCCGAGAGCCTAAAGCAGATTGTTAGACACGCTGAGAATATTTCCCCTTAGCAATACGCCGTGTTCAAGAAATAAGCACAGAGTAAATAAGCTAGAATCTAGAAAAATGTTTACAAAAACTCTAAATTTACCATGATCGAATGTGGCTGAATTATTCAAAATAATGCTCAAAAATAAACCTGATTGTCAGAAAAGAATCACCATGGAGAAGCCCCCCCCCAAAAAAAAACAACTTACCTTGATTGCTAAATGTTTAATTCTGTGCTAATGTATAGTCAATAAAAACCTATGAAGCACATTTTATAAAATGTGGCCACGTAGTTTAAATATTGTGTTGAAATATTTCAGGGGTCATAAAAATAATGTATTTTCTTTTAATGTCTTTACATTCACCAAAAATCTAATCATGCTAACAGCACAAGATGGTCTGCATGTTTTCCCAAAATAAGAGACTTTGTTTCCTCAACTGGAAGGGCTTATATAAAATGTTTTATCTTCCTTGTGAGATTAAAAGTATTGCTCGTGACCTTGAAGTTGAATTGCAGGAAGAAAATGACAAAACATGGAACTTGTAGTTGCCTCTGGAAACAACAAATTATGAAGAATTGATTGCATAGATCTGAACTGCCAGTGGACGTTGTAACCAGTCATTGGTCTGATATATAGGCGGTGGTCGTGGTTGTTGGCCTAGGACTCCTCCATCGGGGTGCACACATGATCTAAATCGGAGGCTTTCATGGCTTATCTAGGTTGGAAAAGTATCCTTCCACTTTTACGCCTCTGCGCTCTTATCTTTCAAGCTGTTACGCCATAATGGAAATAGCTGCCACTGTCACCGAGGGCCCAATTATTAGTAATTGGCAGCTCAGGAACCTGTCCATCTGTTCAACTACCAGATCATTGAAGGCAATTCCATTTTCTAATAGAATAGTGACTGTTACAAAAATCCTTTAAACTGACAACAGAAAGACGGGCTCGTGAAGATTTCTGCATGGGTGGATCTATCTGGAACGCACAGAGATCATGTATGACATGTCACTGGACAAAGCATGTGAAATAATATTTCTGTGTTTCATGTTTTGTGAGGGAAACAGAGGGAATATCGGTGATGCTCCAAGCAAAAGGTTCACTTTAGATTCAGAAAACTGGAGTCTAAACCCTCCCTAGGACTCAGCTTTCAAAAGTTTCCTATGATTTAGATTGGAGACTTAGCCTCTAAAAGTGTGGATGCTCTAAAGCGGCTCTCCAGCAATCTTGCCCAACTCCACCTGCCTTGTGCTGACCCACACATAGAGAATGGCTTGTGGGGTTGAATTTAATTAATCAGTTGTTAAAGTCATGTTAACAGCTGATTAATTAAATAACCATAGAGAAGGTTCTCCTGTGCTCCCAATTTACTGCCGATACATTCGCAGACTGCGGTGTGGCTCGCGGGTTACACATGAAAAGGACAAACCCTCACAGTTCTCTCAGTCATAAGGACAGAATGAGAAAAGTGCTGACTAAATTAAAGGCTGATTGCTCACTGTGACATGCTGTAACAATGTCTGCGGAAATGTAACAAATAATCTAGCCTAAAGTGTGACCGCAAAGCAGTAAATGTCACGCTGTCCTTCCAGCTAATCTGCTACCATACCAGGGAACGGGAGCCAAGACAGTGCAAAGCACTGACCTCGTACACACCATCCGTACCACAAAAAAAAGACGAATAAAAAGTCTGATGCGCTTAATCTGCTAATTATCAGATTGAATATTCAGTAATAGTAATTAGGCAGCTGTCAGCAGGACCTTTCAGGTAGCGTGAATTCTGAAGAGTTCAATGTTAAACCCAGGGGGAATGTGTTAGTTGAGGAGTCGTGTCAATGACCTCCCAACGTGTTTAAGATTTATTTTCAGAATTTTTATGCAAACACAGTATTTATACAATCTGTCCATGTGAAGCCCACACTGCAGGAAGACGTGATATGTGGGTGCAATGAGCTGCCAATAACTGATTGGCCAAATTTGCTAATCACGGAGATCACATGACCAGGAACATTACTATCTTATGGAATTGTCTTGAATTATAGGCAGCATGATCCATCCCACCCTGACCCAAAATCATGACATAACAGCAAGCTGCATTTGTAACACACTGGTTATTATAATCCAGGGATGGTCTGGGCTTATGAAATACACTGAACCGTAAGGGTAAAAAACTATGGATCTTGTGGTGCTTCTTAGTAGTTCACAGTATTTGAGAAGCAGCACAAGACCCGCTTTTCAAGCATTTATTTCTGATATTGCTAGCTCACAAAGGCAAATCTTTTTAAAAGACTCACATCGTTAACTGGATGTTCTTTAATCTTTGTCAATAACTGCAAAGATCATTGCCAAACAGTACTCCGAGTAAAAGCTTCGCTACAAATTACACGAGAAAAAAAGACCTTGCAACTGAGAAGAAAAAAAAATACGGATAATTTTGGCCTTACCTGTTCCTCTGATAATTGTGAGATGTGATTCACAGCTGCATAGGATTCTATCTTGGGATTAAAGTGGTTTATAATGGCCCTGGAAAAAGCAAAAGAAACATAGCAATTTATATAAAGACACATCCCTATCTTCTCGGTTGGAGATTATGGGTATCTGTTCTTTAAACTATTTCTATCCCCATGAAGAAATCAACACTAAATATATAGGGCTGGATGCCCTGGAGAGGATTACCAACCCCGTCCAGAAAACTAATTGGATTTACAGAGTAAGCCATGGCAAAAAGTATCCGTGAAATGTAGTTATAAGAAAGGTTCATCAGTTAAATGTTTGATGGTTCTCTTGACGCCAGGTCTGTTGCTCACGAGGCAGGAGAGATTTATTTATACGCATCTTAAAGAGAAAAGGTATACTGGTTCAAAACCTACGATAAAAAGCAAAACTTCTAAGGGACCGCAATTCGGCTTTTTGTATGAAACAAAGTGGATTTTAAAATGTAAAGTTTAAAAAAAAGAAAAGAGCAATGAAAAATGTCTCCCACAAATTACGAGAAGGCACCGGTTTGCTAATCAGCCTGAACTTAATTAAAATATAGGAATCAATATTAAGTGCTGTGCAAACATCTATCATGATCTATAATGTACATCATGTAAATACTATCTGGATTAAATGGTTTGTAACCGAGAGCTGGTGACCAAATAGTTTTCTGACCTAAAATAATGTGGTTTGGGTGATACACGAAACGAGCTGGTTAATTACAGGTTACTAGAGTGAATCTTTGGACTGGATAACCACGATTTTTTATGGTTATTTTTTCAGAAGGACATGTTCAAAAAGGGGCATGACTCCACGCTTAAATATTTGACTCATCATTTCTTCTACACGTTCGAACACTGATCACACACACAGTGGGTGAAGACTCATGCTTCCCAGAATTGCAGCAAGATAAAGCCCTGGTATATTTAACATTCAATAAAGCAAATCTGCCAACGTGGGGCACGAAGACAGACGAGGTTCTAAAACAGAATACACTGCGATGCCGATGAAGGTTGTTTATAAAGGCCAGAAAATGAATTAATGGCGTTTTCCCTTTGAGGTGTTGTTAGGATACTGGCACGTACGCTGATGTCATGCCTGCTCCAACTCCAAACAATCTGTCAAGTCTGGAAATGTAAACATTTATTCTCAGAGTTGCCATGTGCCTTGTAAATCTCCAAAAGGGAAGGCAACCCAAAAAGGTTGGCAGACTGATTAAAGCCTCTGCACTGAATGCTGATGAACCTTTTCATGCTGCTGACACATTTTAAGGAGATTGAGGTTTGATAGATCCGTAGCTCCCAGCGCGCTATTGAGTCAAGAAGTTGTCACGTTTAACCATCGCCCCAAAAGCGTCTTCTGTCCATGCCAATAATTCGATATAGAACATATAGGCAACGTTCAAATCGGAGCCCCAGGGCGACCAAGTGGCAGGCAAGTTTAACGTTGACAAATGCAAAGTTACGCATTTTGGAGAACAAATATAAATTATACCATAAACTGGGTTGTGTTAGGGATATCATTAAATGAAAAGGACTTTAGAATAACTGTACACAATAAACGTATCAACAGTGCTGCAGGCGCCAGTAAGATATTGCAACGTATAACGAGGAAAATATTTTGCCTTTGTATAAGTCAACGGTAAGACCCCTGGATATGCAGAGCAAGTTTGGCCATTTGTTCTTAAAAACAGACATTATGAAGCTTTAAAAAGTGCAGAGGTGGGCTACGAAGTCAATAAGACACCTTAGTTATGAAGACAGGCTAGAATAGCTGAATTTATTAACATTAGAAAAAAGGTGCGAGGCGGGGATATATTATTACACAAATATACACAGGGATAATACCAGCCGCTCTCTGATTCGTTCATTAATAGGATCGTGCAAAGGACAAGTGGTCATCCACTCAGACTCCAAGAAAATAATTTTAAATTTCAGCAACAAACAGGGATCTTTACAGTAAGAACAATAAAGACACAGAATCCACTACCCACAAAAACTGTGCTATCTAATGAAATGGATGCCTTTAAATATGGGCAAAAAAGACTGGCAGAGATGGAATTCCCTAATTGTAACTTCAGTATTTTATTTTTGAAGCACTAATTAAATAAAAGTAAATTTTTATTGTATGGTTATAGTAATGAAATAGGAAATAATCCTCTTCCCGTATATACCGGTAACCCCAACAATTCCTCTCATGATTTCAAACTCAAGAAGAAGAAAAAAAAACATAATTCCCAATGGACTAGTATGTTTCTGTGATGTATGTGTTTGCTATGATCTGTATATATATATATATATATATATATATATATATATATGCAGTCATTAAATTTTTAATGTAATTTGTTCTCTAAATAGCAGGGGTCCTATATTTACAAAAGCGCTCCACATTGAAAACTTTAAAATGTTGCAAACACACAACTCCAAAATTAATATACCGGTATATGGAGAGGGTATCATGTCAGCCAAGCTTTGGCTTGAAAAACATGTTGACGGCCTGTACATTTGGGGCAAGCCTGATTTTTTTTTACTATCCTGGAATATCTCGAGCTGTTAGTGCGCCAATTCTCATGTGAGTAACCATATTTTCATGTCGGAGCGTCTACTCTTAAATGAGAACATATAATGAACTGCAATTTCTCTAATGTACTATGATTCAGATGTTCCTTTTGATGTCCAAGTACTCAGAATGGACAAGAGTCCTTGAAAATATGACAGAATTAATAAAACTTAGTATTTTTATATAAAAAAGATGAGTCACGGGTGGAATTTTTTTTATGACAGCCTATAAAATGAATCACATTTTCAACTTCTATAAACTTTTTTAAACTATAAAAGTCGAATTAACCTCACAGTCTGATTGTAATTAAGAAGTGGAGGTATATTTTTTGAAACCCAGTGTTTTGTTGTAATTCTATAGGGGCTGTAGCGAGTGGCATAATTAATAAATACAGATTCACCGAGTGATTTGTATAAAGTAATTGATCTTTCTGACGGCAGTCATATTATCTACACCCCCCCCCCCCCGTTCTCTTTCATTAACCTGTAACTAAAACTCTCTGGTTTGTGACATAATGGTTTGGTCAAAAAATAACAATGCAATCGCAGAATAGGAGAAATGTAAAGAAAACGGTAATCTAAGCATATGCACGATGTATGTTATAGGATAATAAGGCCACGCTGCCTATGGACAATATACAAAAACAGCTAAGTGTTTGATAGCAATGGGAACCGTTTACTAAAGAGGGGGAAGAGCTGGATATTTCAATTGAGCTTCCTCTAGGAGAAGCTTTTATCAGAAATATATTAGGACAAGCCACCATTTTAGAACATGTGATGCAGCAGCAAGATAGCCGCTTCCACATACAGCATAATGGATGTGGTATTATTTAGAATAAACGACTGGTCGCATCAATAAAAAATAAAATGAGAAGATTGTTTCTTTAGCACCAGAAGGAGATGGAAAAGTAACTCCACTGTCAATGTCATAAGTCCAATTTCTTTCTGCAAACACTTAAGTTTCTTTTGTTACTTTCTTAGCAGAAGCGAGCCACATCTTGCATTCACGAAGAATGACTGAACTATCTTTCATTATCGGCAGATTGCAATAGTCTGACTTGGAGTGACGGCGTGCCAAAGGTCATTAATGGAAGGACACGGCTCAGTGAACAACTTAATTGAGTGATTTTGCCACCTGACGGGATTTACAAATCAGTACTGTCAACTACCTAATGGAAACCCAAGCTGCGTAGACCGGTTTCTGTGGTCCAGTTCAGGAGATTCTCCTACGTTAAAGTGCCTGTTTTCATACGAATGCATTAAAGGAGCAGACATGTCATTTTTCTTTTTGACAGGATTACTCATGTGCGCAGTGTCCCTCTGCCCTGTTTAGTCTGATGGATATCCAGCGGACCAGCATGTAATCGAGTCAGCCACAGTATACAAGTGCGCAGTATAAATGTCCGTTACTAGCCGGATTAAATCAAAAGGCATATTAGAGGCTGCAAGGAACCAGCCAACGAACGTGGGGGGAAATAAATACCCAGCGTGTTTTTAAAATATTAAGCATGGAACTTGTTTCTTAGTAAGTAGTGGAGCCAATGGTTCCACCCGTGGATCTGTCAAATGGATAACCTTTGATATGTGGAAAAAACAGAATTTCCATTGTGTGAGAGAGAAAGATTGGGGCTGGCCACACAAAGGAGTCCCTTCTAAAGTCAGTGGGAAGAGGGGATCAAGTGGGCAAAGATAGGGTAAGTCAGTCTTAGGGTAGCATTAACACATCACTGTGAAACGCCATCTTCTTATACACTTTCTATCAAATATTAGAGAAAAATCACGCTTGTAAAGCGTAGAAGATACAACAAAATACAAACAGTTGAGTAAAAAGTTGCTGTAGAGCAGCATGTCCGCATTTAAGAAACCTTACCGTCCGTATTGTACATTAAAAATCTATGTTTAAAACCCAAGTGGTTCCCCATTTCACAGCATCACAGATGAAGAAAAAAACCTCTCAGACACAACAGGATTGAGAATCACCTCCTTCATAAATTATTCCTTTTTTTATGTGAATTCGGCTACACTGCATTTACACTTGGGTCATAGTGGTTTACGCCACAGTTCATGCATTATCCCCTGGCTGGTATTAAGAGAGATTCGATCAATAAAAGATGAATGATCATTTACTGAGATACCAAGAACCATTTGTCTGCAATATCGACTTTCCATTAGATGCTGGAGCAAAAGTAATATTTATTGCATTAGGTTGTACAGGGGAAATGATAAATTTAGGCTTCACAATAAGCAATCAATGTCCAGGAACGGCTCACGTTAAAGTTTGGTCGAGAAGAGATCAGGGTTTAAACAGATGTATGTGACATGGCATAATATGGCGACACGTTCTTCACACTCTAATGATTTTAATGTTCATGAATAGCCACTGCACCCTGGTTCCGACTTTGTATCAGAACAAGTCTGCCTACGGGGTCAACTAAGATTTTTACAGCTTGCGTCAAAATATTTTCTTTCCTGGCTGCAATGAAGATCAGGTTAGCTCACAAACATCTGCTTGGCTCATTAATCCCCTACATTACCTCCTGTGCCTTTATATTTTAAATCAGAATTCATTACCTCCTTTGGTGTCGGCATAGTGTGCGTTAAGCCCGCGCATTTTAAAACCTCCGGGGTTACTGGGGGTTTTCTGTAGCTTGTGCTCAAGTCAAGGTGACTGAGAAGCAACACACATTGACACATACTGAGCACCACAGAACGCAGAAATATAACATAGAAGAGAGTACCAAAGTATAGGTTCCCCCACCTGACGTTGACCAAAGCATGCGTGACCTTGCTGGCTGGCTCCTTCCACTGGCCTGCATTGGTAGAAAGCCGAAGTACTGAAAGAAAGTGAAATGAAATAGTTAGCGGCTAATGCTTACTGGACAGGTAACGAAAGGAGGGTTTGTGAACCGTGCGAAACAGTGCAAAACTACATCATTAAGGGTGATATTCTGATACGTGATAGTCGAACATTATACGACAATATATCGCAGGCCTACATTAAATAAGAAACCTATGCTATGTTGGTAAACGAAGGCACCTTTGTTTTGAGCTGATTACATAACGCATCCTCTGCCAAAGGGGAGATCATTTTTTTTTTTTCGGGTTGAAAATCTACCTTAATCTAAAGCGGATTTCAACTCACAGGTTTCACTATATATTCGAAGTGGTCTTTTTATTGATCTATATAGCACCACCATACCCCACAGTGCATCATATAACATCTCCCTACTTCAAACCAATAGCTCTATATTTTTACACGAGAACTATCACAAAAATTATCAGAAACTAACAAGTTTCACAATAGACATCAAGTAAATGGCCACCTCTAAAAATAAATTCGGCTTCAACAAAACAAAATTACTTTTTTGTTTTTCGTTTTTCTACAAAAGAAGATTTTTCTTTTGCTAATATGTTCTTTCTGTCTAGGGCCTCCTCGACAGTTTGCCTTCGTTATCTGATGCCTTTGATCTTGAGGTGCCGTATGTGAGAGAACAGCCAAGTGGGTTCCTCACATCTTCATGAATATGCAAAGCAACTCCAATGTGGCGGCTGAGAGTGCAGGCGACGGGGTTGCATTGATAGATCACCACTCAAAATGACAAAACCTTGTGAGATCATAGCCACCGAACAGGGCATGATAGAACAAATGGAATAAACAAAAACCTGAATGCGAGAACGTTCTGAATAATATTAGAAAGCTATAAATAGTAGTTTGAGGCAGCTTTGCCCATTTTCTCAGGGATCAGTGAAGCAACGCCATGATCTGCTGCGACTCGTGTTTCAGACCTTGGGGTTGGGAGGCTACGCACCTGCCCCATATTACCACCGGCCTGTTTGATCTCTGCCTCCCCTTGTATTCACCCATCTTGCACTCATTACGAGCACACATGTGGGTATATAATTACCAAGTACCTCCAGCCTCTATTGATGGGTCATCGCTTTATGGCTTCTTGTGCACTCAGCTTTTGGTGCCTGTTGTCTGTTTATTCCTCGACTGGTTTCTGACCCCAGTCTGGGCCTTGCTACCACCTTCCATGTATGACGCTGGTTTGTATTGTGACGACATACTGTCTTCTTGGTGCCATTGCGTCCGGTTACAAGGCTGTCAAAGTTCAAATGCCCAGCCGCCCTGTACAGGGTCACGTGAGCCCTACAGGACCTGCACATACGGCCTGATATGGCATCCTGACAAGCAAACTAAGTTACTTTCCCTGCTCTCTATAGTTTAGTAAAATAAGTTGTTTGCCTGTTCTCCCAGCAGAAGTCCCTCAATAGCAATCACATACTCCTTAGGCCACAGTGCATACGTACATGCATTCTCCCTCTGCCCCCCTAAAACCCGGCAGTGACCCATGCACGCCATTGACAAGAACCTGTGCCCTGCATCCACCAGTGGCTTATATATGGATATAAACTGTAAAAACACTCTGCCTTTCTCCTGGTGTTAAAATAACTTTTAAAAAATACATTACAACTTCGATAAAAAGCCCGCCATTGTTAAACGATCCGTATAAAACTATGTATGCTGTATGATTTCGAACATTCTTACCCATTGAGTAAAGGTTATCGAATATCTGGTGCATACGGATGATTTCATAATACAGCTCATCATAGCTGCTTGGAGTAGGAAGGAAGGTGTCTCCATACGTAATGAACATATTAAACAAATTGACTACCTACAGAAAGAACAAAAACAAATAAGTTAAGACCTCACTAAAAAAGGAAGCCGTGTTATAGATCCTGACGAGTCTACAACAATTGCGAGCTTTTTAACATTCTCCATTCCCTTCCCTAAATAAGTGCCACAACGGCAAGTAATCAGTGACATACATTCATTTTATTTCTTCATTCAGTACTATTAGAGAATCATTTTCTCCATTTTTTTCTACATCATATAGGTGATAATACATTAAACAGCCTTCCTGTTAATAGCTGCCTTAATGAAGGACTCAGGTATATCTTTGACAGAGCAGCGTAAATTAAGGGACCTACAGCAAGAAACGAACAAAAAAAACACTGACTAATGACCAACAAGACATGATCACCAAACCCAATGCCTCCCAGGAGCGTTAATTACCAAAGCAATCACTGTGCTATTACCCATCTATCATCAGGCATTGTTTGGAAACACAGCCTTGATACTTACCATAAGAATCAAGGTAAAAATGTTGTGTTTTGCTAGTAGAACAGTCTCATTAGACATGAGAAACTTCAAGAGATTTATCAGCGCTGAAATAAAACATATACATTAATCAATTTACACACACAAAAGATCAAATATTTGCAAAAGCCGTAGCATGGCAGTATAGAACACGGAACGTGAAGGTATTCTAGAAGCAAATACATTCTAAATATATGACTCCTGTGTTTGGATGTTCTGGCTTTCATTTGAAGGGGTTTTGTTTGAAGGTTTCTAAAGAGAATCGACAAATTGATTCCAGAACAATGAAACCCAGAGCAGGGGCCCCCGTGACCTTTTGATTATTTTTGGGCTTTGTTTATAAAACACCTACAGATTCGGCAGGGCTCCTAACAAGGGGCTGAACAGAATTACAACATATTGAATGAAATAGAGAGAAGGTACAGACACTGCTGATCTCTAGAGCTAGAGGAAAATGGGCTGGGTACAGAAGGGGGTAAATGGTTGTTATAATGGGGCCCAGTCATAGATCCAATAGCAATTAGAAAGCAACTCAAACTCATTTGGAGACACAATGACATCACTTCCTTTGCATGGACTGTTGGGAAGTGGCAAATCTTTAATTTTATCCTTCATTTATGAAAAGAAAGAGGGGGAAATCAGGGCCAGATATGGGGTTTCATGAGCTTCATTTTAAGTTAGTACTTCTAGCTTCAGAAGGAAATGTAGACTGTATGGTCAGGGCTGGGGCCTTAGTTGGTCCCCATTTTTTAGCCCCTCCACTACTGCACTATTTTTTGCTTTGTGCCCATTACATAATCACTTTTCTGTGGTTTTGAATTTATTTTGGAACTGGGATAACAGATTGACTGGACCCCCAGTTTGTATGGACGGCTGCTATCTCCCTTTGATGACTTCAGATGTTCCCCTCTTTGAAGGATTGCCAAGGAGATCCATCCTTCCTACTGGCTTATTGGCTGGTGAAGGAAGGGATCCTATATCTAGGGGTTTGATTCCAAAAGAGGTAGGGACTAATCTACTGTGGTTCTTCTTCAGAGACTTTTTGCAACTCTGGGACCATCTCACAATCTGCACACAGAAGTAACGCATCTTGGGCTCCAATAAACCATCATCATTTTACAGACTTCAACCTACAAATAGATTGCCTAAACCATACTAAACATGTATTTTCAATAACCAAAACCAGGAGCAGAGTTTAAGCCACTGCTAAAATTAGTTATGCATAGTTTATCAATGGAGGAATCAACATAATTATTATGTTTTCCAAAACATGCACTGAAAGAGATTCTTAGGGCCCGGAACCTGCTGCTTTGGATAAAGATAATTTTGGCCGTACAGCTCTTTTGTAAAGTGTTAAAATAAATATTCATTAAAAAAGTCTAAGTTAAAGAATATTCTTAAATGACATGAGAAAACAAAAAAGAAATCATAGAGGATGATATAAAATATATTTCATACTACACAACAATATTCTTGTTGACAACCAATAGGAAAATAAATATAATACACAATATTTGTATTATAAGTAATTTTGGAAATTACAGAATATACTCATTTCAGTTATAACTGCAAACATGCATAAACTAATGAATTCTGTTTTTATCTGCATACAGTAAACGGTCGTTGTTGTCCCATAATTCAAAATGTATATTATTGACAAGAGCCTAATTGGAAATAATGAAGATTTAATTCCATCTGGGAACCTCATAGACAAACTAATTGGCTAAAATTCATCTTGTCATTGACTAGTGTATTTGGTATTGGCTGAAGCAACTTGGATGACTGATTGAAAAATAAACATGGGACAGAAACAGATGAAGCAGGCTCATTACTGCTGTTGAATATTACTCAAAATCGACAGACAGAAAATGAATAGTAATGACAGCCTCCAGAGAAGAGTGTTGGATCCATATATAATCACACTGGTATTAGTTATGGATGCCCTACACGTAGCTTAGATAAAGTCATATAAAAAGTGCGTGCGTGCGTGCATGCGTATGTGTGTGTGTGTATATATATTAAGGGTTAAGGCAGTGCTGGAAAATAATGGTGGCCATACAAAATATAGACACTTTGGGCCCAATTTGGATATTTCCACTTAGGGGTGTACTCACTTTTGTCGCCAAGGTTTAGACATTAATGGCTGTGTGTTGAGGGGACAGTAAAGTTACACTGTTATACAGGCTGTACACTAACTACTTTACATTGTAGCAGAGTGTCATTTATTCAGTTTTGTCACATGAAAAGATATAATAAAATATTTACAAAAATGTGAGGGGTGTACTCCGTTTTGTGAGATACTGTATATCTGCATTAAAATTATCAGACAGGCTCTCACATTACTCTATCATGTCCAACACAATTGGATCTACACTCCAACACAAAAATTCCTATAAAAAAAATAAATGAACGCATACATTTGCATGTGGCAAGATGCACTGGAGGCCATGCAAACTGGACTGTGATATGTTCTTTACTGGAGTTAATGGGACATGCATTTCAGCATACTTGATGGTAAAATTTTTTTAAAGGGACATGCGAATGTTCATGGCTGCGGGGGGGGGGAGAAGAAATTAAACTGGCTGTTACATGACAAGCTGAGGCTCTGAGCAACAAAAGAAACAGAAGCCTTCTGAAAATAAACTGGTTCTGGTACAAGAACATCTTTCTAAATATTCTGTCCCTTTAAACACAGGACACCTACATACTCATTATTCAGGATATCTTCTGAACGACTATTTTCTATATTTTTATATAATAGGTTTAAATGCTTTTGCTGAAGCCCTATTAATCCTGTACAAGGGGTCCGGTGCCAGCGCATGAGGAAGACGATGCTGAATTGGATCTACGGACACCAACAACTTCTAGTTTTCCTGCTCTTCTACTACCTACTTAGGGCCTGGATCCTCCTCTCTGGCAGCCGGTGGACATCTGTGCAATGCGCGCAGACAACCTCCACTGCCGCCCAGCACTTCCACTGGGGCTTTTATGATGAAAAAATAATCAGCCAACTAATCAATTATTAAAATAAATGTTAGTTGCAGAACCTACTGGACATTGTAAAGTATTACTCACCGGACCAAAGTTCTCGCCAAGTGTAATGAAGTCTCACTCTGCACTTCTTCTGATAACACAAAAGCTTGTGGATTATTTGAATACAGCGTCTGGAAAAAACAATGATAAAAACTTGAATGGAAGAAAAAGTGCTCTCTAGTTCAAATTAACCAGACTGGCGGGTATAAAAGAATCGTGTCCTTCCTAACAGACTTCACCGTTTGGTCTCAGCACCTTAGAAGCCGTTGTGCCCCACGATTATTGAGCATTTCCAGCAGAGTAGATGGAACAGCAATTTTAAACCAGTTAATATTTTGTGTCTTGACATTACTTGTAAAGTATTGGAAAATAAACAGAATAGACAAATTACCATTATTTCAGATTAAGGTTCACTTTCCACGCAATATTTCAATACATTTGTTTTTGGACACAGACACTTATGCAGAATTATTTAGTGAATGCAATTTTCATCCATTAAAATAACATGAAATTGATCAGGAATACATCACGTCGTCATTAATGTTGTAAATGACTATTTTAGCTGGAATCGGCCAATTTTTTATGGAAAATCTTTATAGGTGTACAGAGGCCTTTATCACTCCCATCACTCCTGTGCTCCAATGGCCCTTTATCACTCCCATCACCTCTGTGTTCCAATGGCCCTTTATCACTCTCATCACTCCTGTGTTCCACTGGCCCTTTATCACTCCCATCACTCCTGTGTTCCAATGACACGTTAAAACGGCTAAGTAACCCCAAACATTTGAACGTTCATGTATGAAAATCCCCAAACACTCACCTCCAGGGCTTGCTGAATTCACAGGCATAAGATTCAAAGGGATTCATCCAAATGCATGAATAGATGCAGATATATGCTTACTGGTAAAGGGGTATTTGTTTATTTCCCTAAGAAAGGGCATCTTTCTGTGTCTGGAACATTACTGACACAGACACACAAGTCTCCATCTAACTATTGTTTGTCACTGCTTCCCCCGAAACTAAAGAGATACCGATTAATTGAACGGATAATGGGGAGTCCAGGCATACAGTTATAGACGTACAGTATCAGAATACATAATATCGCCACTTCTCCTTTTTAAATACTGTCCTAAAGGACATGGTCTCCGTTTACTGAGAATTATGTGGATTCCTGGCTCACGGCATAATTTATAAAGCTCAAACAGACTTAATCGTTATTGCTGATATATGTGCTGTACTTTTTACCTCGACCCGTGAAAGCAGCACAGAAGACATTTGGAAAGAGACGTGTCATTCTTTGGGATGAAGACAGATGGAGGGTGCGTGAAGGTTCTACTCTTAGGTTACAATCATTAGTGTTAATAATTCATCCTGCTTATTACAGTCACCTCACACACTTACATGTGTTACAGAATATGCATTAGAATAGAATTGGAAAGAAAACTAAACCCCTCTTCAAACCATTACCGGCTCCTAGGTGTCAAACCTGAAATATTTCTGAATATGAACTTCTGACGATTAAAAAAATAACATAATACATATATATATATATATATATATATATTCTATTCCCTATGGTAAGTACATATATATATATATATATATATATATATATATATATCACCATATATATATATATATATATATATTCACCATAAAAAACCTGTACAGTGAGGGTATAACGAAGGCTTCTCTGAGCTCGTAAAACTGGGGAGAACTCGGCTGTGTCTCAAGTTGGGGGAGTTTGGTTTGAGCGGAGATTCCAATGCCGGTCACAAACATGGATAGTGTTATGTAGAATTACCCAAAAAGAATAATAGTTGTATTTGCAATGGCTTGATAAGTTTCAGAAGTGGTTTATTGGGCTACGCTTTCCAGAAAGATTAGCCCATTACAATATGAATTCAAATGTATATGTTATTTAAACACTTCGTGAAATCTCTACCATATATTAGAACGTGAACTAACTACAGCTTCAAAGTATCAAGGGGCACGAGGATCAGGGACTTTTATAAATGTAGGAATAGGCTTCTGCAATCAGAGGCATGTCGCATAAGTGGAACAGAATTGGTAGAGGTTAAACACAATGAGGGAACGTAAGCATGCATGGGACGGGCATTATAAACAGACATCTATCCATTCAAAACAGTTTTACCTTTAGATCTATCTCTACATCCATTTGTGATGAATTATTGCTCTTTAAAGAGGAACGCCCAGCACATTTTTAATACAAGTATCACATTTCCAAACTAATTTATTGCTATTTTTAAAATGGTTCTAGTTTTTAGATAATATTTGCGTATTTGTCATGTGTATATCTGTTAGCTCTGTTATGTGAGCCTAATCGACTAAACAAACACACTGACTCACTATCACACTGACTATGGTAAACAGCAGAATGGCTCGGTTTTAATCACCCCGCAGGAATCTATGATTACTGCCAGTCTATGGAGGAACAGACGTCATTAACATAAAGAATCAGCTCAGTGTGGTGGTTGAGCAGGGAAAGTCGCTCAAAATGTCACATGGCTAACGACAATGGCCCCTCCAGGTCTGCAGATAAAGGGAGTTTATTGGACCATGGGACTTCGCCTTTAATTTCCATTTACTGCGCAAATCTTCTGGTTCCTGCACCCCCAATGTCAAGTAATCCACACACGAGCGCCTTCCATCTGTTACACACTCCACGCAATAGTGCCTGCCGTACGCGGAGCATTATATGCTGCCATCTGTCACTGCTACATATTGATGCTATATGATCATTTTTACTGGTCAATAAGTCTAATAACCAGTAAACTAGAATTGTTGGAGAATTAAAGAGACGTGCGCGCGCACACACTACCACTAAATGTTCGGAGTCATGGAAAACAAGGAAATCACTAGCTATAACAATCACAAAAGAGTTTTCTAACAACCAATTAGGTTGGACCAATTGGATCAGCCAACGCAACGTGGAACACAGGAGTGATGGGAGTGATAAAGGACCTCTGAAGCCTATGAAGATCTTCCATTAAAAATCAGCCGTTTCCAGCTATAATAGGACATTTCTAAGTGAGCCCAAATGTTTGAAAGGTAGTGTGTGTATAAGGCAAATAAATATGTGAGGGAGAGGCAGCAAAATATAAAAATAATCAAACTATTGAATTCACTCAACGATTACACGGGACGCTTATTACACATGTGTGATGCTTTCAGCCAGATGCATCTCCCTGCGCATGATGCACTCGCCTGCAGTCAGCTCCAGCGCTGGCTCTTCTGAACGCTGTGTGGAGGAGTGCGCATGTGACTGCGCATGTGCAAAGTCTTCTCGTTTTCATTGGGAACTGCTACTGCTACTGATTGGCTGAATAAGCTGTTAACCAGTGACAGGCATATTCTTCCACTGATTTCATTGGAAGTCATTTACCACCACTGATTCGCAGCTTAAGCAGCCAATCAGCAGCAAGAAAGTTCAGATCACTGACGAAGTAGTATCATTTTGGAAGAATGCATATTAATTAACTCTTAGATTGCTTTAATGAGCGTTGCTTTATAGTAGGGGTGTCAGCGACATTAAAGTGTTTTCTGCTGTAGCGCACGTCCCATATTTACATTACGTATATACTGTGTTGACCTTTACCACTTCTCCTGGGAGTTTGTACCACCGTTCTAGGACATTGTTGTTAGAACGAATGTCCTTCTGTTACATCGTAGCCTCTGACCCCGTGGTGTTCTATTACGGCATGTTCCGAACACCTCTTCTTCTTTAAAACAAACTTCCCTCTTGTGCTTTGTTAAATCCCTTCATATATCATCCTTAATCAATTGCTGGCAGAGCTCTTGTAATATATCTGAAAGCGCAGCCACCTCTAGCCCCCTGACCACTGACTCCAATATGAGTTTTCACTGCAACTTTGTATTACTTACATGTAGAGATCCATAGGAAACTCCTTCATCATATGAGTCACAATGAATTCCACCATCAAATCTAGAAAAGCAATTAAGTGCTTGTTAGTTTGTGAAGAGAAGCCTTATATTTATGACAGGGATATATCAGTATGGCATGCGGTAATGAACAAAGGGGCACGGGCTGTACTTTTTCATTTTTATTCTTGCCTCGTAGTTATATATATGACCCGTGCTCTGCTTTTTTTTATTTTAAAATGTAAGACAATCTCAGAAAAGCATTAGAGTCATAAACTCCCAGCTTCCATCCAACAGAGGAGGTGAATGATCTCCATGGAAACTGAAGCAGCTAAAAATAACGGGAGTCTATATCAAGCCTACCTGTGTTTCTGTGAATGAACCATTCATTGCCCAATACAGAGACACAGCACGAGAAGCCATTGTGCCCACCGTGATTGCCTGTTCCCTACTGACGGCAATTCATCAGACCCTGCTGTAATCTTCTTCTTCAGAAGCACATAACCTTTCCAGATCGTCGTTGCAAGCACCAGAAGGATATATAGGAAGCTGTTCCGAATACTTATTTATAGACAATGCTCCTTGGCACGTCTGCCTCAGCTTGCTCGGCTATTTTCACTTTCACTAAAACCCCGAGTGAAATGAATGAGCGGTCCCTCTGTAATAACGGAATTTAGTTTTATGCATATGCCGATGTGCTGTGAACCTCCAACATGACAGCACGGCACCATCCACCATGCTTTGTGTCTCTGGGCTGAGCTGAAATTGAATGATGGAGCCCAGGAGAGCATTTTTCAGAGTTGGAAACCCATTGACACAAGGAGAACGAGCAGAAATGAGGCACCCGAGGGGTTACATCCAGCAGAGAAGCTCTTAAGAACCAGCAAGCCCAGTGAAAATCCAGAAACAAGACAGGGTACTGAGATTGGAAAAATGCAGCATATCATGGGAAATAATCCGTGAAATAGCTAGAGGCAAATACATCTTTAAAATATATATTTATGAATATAAATATATGATAAAATAGTAAAGCATTAATATTTATATATTTACTCGGCAAAAGGCTATCCATTTATATGGCTCCAGACTGTGTATATGATCTATATACCGTATTTCCTCGATTATAAGACAAGGTTTTTTTCAGAGCAAATGCTCTGAAAAATACCCCTTGTCTTATATAGAGGTCTGATTACAAGACCAAGATCCAGAACCCCTGCAGCGCTGCAGGGGACCCGGATCCTCCTCTCCACAGACAACCTCCGCCGCTGCCGGCACTTCCTCTTGGGCTTCTATGACTGAGAGGCGGCATCACATGACCTTCCGGTGCTCCACCATAGAAGCCCCGGCGGAAGTGCCGGCAGCAGCGAAGGTTGTCTGTGCGCATCCCTGCTGCATCGCACAGACCTCCACCGGCTGCCCCACTAGACACCAGGGAGTCTGAAGCATGGGTCACAAGTAAATGGATGCACTGAATTCAACTTACTTACCCAGTACGGCACACACCAGGGGGCGGCATGGGATGCTTTTTTCAGCTGGTTTTTTCCTGTGCCTCATGGGCTGGAAAGGATTATGATTACAGAAAAAAACACAATGATTTAAAAGCAAAAACAGAGAAGAGATGTCTAAAAGTGTCATACTGAACATCCCTAATCACTCGCTAACACTTGACTAGAGAAAGGCAATTTTCTGTTATAATGGAGAGATAAAGCTGCAAGAAACAGTCTCTTTAGGTCAAAGTTTTTATTAATATTATATGTTGTTGCCTGAAATAACGAAACCTCTGTCATTCAAATGTGACTCTAAAATCCTTATTTCTTATAAAGAAAAGGATTTTTTGGTTACTTCTTGCCTGCTTCCAAGGGAAAAAAAAGTCGTGAGTAGTTCTGAAGAATGTCAGGACCTCAGGATAATACTATTGTAGAAATATAATTAAACCTAGAATAGCCGACCCACCACTTGGCTGATGGCTACTTGACCAAAGAGTGTCTCTCCAATTTAAATAACATCCTTGTATAGTAACCGTAGGAATAGGACACGGTCCCAGAACTCAAGGAGCTCTGTGAGCTACAAGGAGGTCAACAGTGGAGTAGATTATGCCTGAAGAAGATCCTGGAATAGTCTTGAAGGCTTACAATATAATGCAATTCAGTTAGCCTATAAAGGTTATCATCTTTACTAAATTTGCTCATTTTCTTTCGACGACACGATTGGATACACTTCTATCGCAGTCAGAAGGTTGAGCACAAATATTTATCGGTCCTGCATATGAGCATCTTCTCTACAAACAACACTCACCATTCTGTGAAGGTTTACGCGGAAATTCATGTTGTCATCGTGTAAGAACGCGTTGGCATATTGGTCCTGTGTACAAACACACAGAGCAGACGCGCTTTACTGGCTGATCGCTAAACAGACAACATTCTGTGATAGCATGTGCTACTTTCTGACAGACGCTTCGGAGTTACTGGGCAGCTGTCATCCGGAATGAAACATTTTGCGGCCTCTAATCTCACAGATTTACGCCGAGCGTCTCATTATACCCGTATACACACTGGACAGATTCTAAATCATGAATGCTTCAGAATAGCTACGGCTTTCAAGACAATTACATGTATAAAAAGGAAATAAGATTTTTTTATTTCCACCCCGCAGAAAATACTGAAAATATATCAATTAGTCAGTGATTCCCTCAAGCCCCAATTCTTCAATAAATATATGATATATATATATAAAAACCAATTTATTACTTAAATTACAGGGGTATGGAAGACATTATGTGACATTTTCAAGTAAAAAATAAAACCTCTAGCTTTAACAGACTGATTGGATATCCCTTGCATTAATCCAGATGAAGATACACAAAATCCCATTTTTAATTTACATTTTTGGGACATTTTCTCGTGGTTCTAGGGACAGTCAGAGTAATGGCTGTATCAACAACATTTAATGAGGAACCGTCGCCACGTTTTTAGCTAAACTCAATTAACTAAAACAACCTTTAACGCGTGTTGGGTTTTTTGGCAATGACTAATTGTTTTTTGAGATTTTTAGACTGAAAGTCAACCTCAAGGACGTGGGGAAGAAGGGCTGGCTTTATCCACTCGACTTCTGCTCTGAGGTTTTCTCCCTTCATGCTTATGCTTTGAGCAGGAGTTAGGATTGGTAATGCATGTTGCTCTAAGGTTTAAACCCCAATAAGGAAAAGTTACCATTGTTGGGTACTCAATAAATGTAAATAAAAAAATGTTAACATACGTCATATTCCAATAACCGGCGCTTCATTGTGTTATCAAAAGCTTTAAAAAAACATATAACCTGTGCTGCTTCCCCTTTAAACGATTTAGAGACGATCGTTTAAAGGGGAAGCATATTTTACGATTTAGGTAAAATATATATTTTGGGGACTGAGCTGATTCTTTGTGGCAATGCTGCTTGTCCAATGAAATCCGTCCCTCACCATACGTAAAGTCATTTTCTTTGTTGATTAAAACTAAGCCATTCTATTTTACCGCAAGGCAATACGATAAATTAGACTAGATAACAGAAAATATACATTTTGTAACTGTTTATTAGTTAAAAATAAATAAATAAATAAATGGTGGAATAAGTAGATTAAATGCCATATGATCCAATGCAGGTACCAGAGAAAGGTCCCAATGAACTGCTGCTGGACCAGTGGCCGATATATCCATAACATACACGTTTCTGGTATAAATTCCTGAAACGCAGTGTTATCCTGGCAGTCTGCCATTACCCATGGCATCTATTTAGAAAGATTTACAAGACTAATTAGCTCGGAAAGACTGCCATCTTACATTGGCTTTCTTCAGCTCATTAGCTTCCAAAATTTAAGAGCCTTAATCAGCAGACATGTTTTGGGCTTCTGTCAACAAGTAATACACCTGTTTTATTAACCCTTTCAGTGGTAGATGGGAATGTGCAGGGCAAAGCGTTACTCACTCCCGCAGGTACTCAATAAAGCCCCCGATTTTGGCAATTACCTCTGCTATGCAGGTGAGAATGATGAGACAGAGTTTACCGCTGTTCAGTCTGTGTTCATCTGCAATAAGAGAAAACAGTGTATAATCAGCAAAAACAGAAACATTCTTGTGCTGCGTTAACACAAATGTGATACAGTCTTAAATAATGTTTTTTAAAGCAGCCAAAAGGATACGGGAGACCACGGCTAATACCCCAGCTTCAGACATCCTATTAGAAAACTCTCGAAATTTGAATGAACTCAGTTAAATTAATCCACCATAACTGAAGCTGTTCCTTTTAAAAATGGTGTTTTTCAGTGAATAGAATTTCTGTACCATTACAGCCCCTTCTCTTCTCTAATTTAGCGGAGGGGATGTTGCTGGGAAACCTAAGGATCCCTCAGGAAACAGGTTTCATTATCATTTCTGCTTTCAAGGAGAGGAGGTGTTGTCGGGGGTACCTTTGGGGTCATCCACGGCTCTGTGACGGGGTCAGTAGACCTGGCCAGAACAGTGCTGAGAATAGAATAAAGTCTTTCTCTGTGCATTTAATCCCTCAAAGGATACAGAAGGAGTGAACAGGTCATCCAGGCACCAGAGAATCAATGGATTCACGAAGAGTTAATAAAATCTACAACAATTTGTAGCGGTAGAAATAGGAAGTAAAACTGATAATAAAAAAACCATTGTTTAAAGGGTATGGTAATATGAGGAAAACAAGTAACAAGTATTTACTACTCAACAATTACCTTCATTTGATGCACGACTCTCAAAAAAGGAAACATACTAACATCCAAATATACAATTCACACCATTAAGGATTTTAATCCTTAAAAATACCAGCTTCAACTCCCAGCACCCACAGTCAGTTGGCAGAGAGCGGCATCCCACCTAAACATGGCATGGGACCTCCAGCTGTGTTATTAAGCATTCACAAGCATAGTGCGAAGAATAGATTAGTTAGTATGATGGGGGAGGTCATCGGCGGATGTCTTGGGCTGAAGTTAACAACAGCTCCACATCTACCTATCAGCTACCAACTGACAATATTTATAATATTTCTCATGGGAGCAGTTTTTGTTCCTATAGCATTAGGTGAGGTAACGTGCTCATTTAAAATATGTAACAAATAATAATAAAAAAGAACACCGGAGACACTTTGCACAGTTCACCTGTTACTTTTTCCTTTCTTTGCATGACATGTCAAAGGAAGCACAAAACAAGGAAGCTATGCCTAGTCCTACACAAAGAACGCTGCGTGGGTACCTGGATACAACAGCTGTTCTACACAATAGCAAACCTGACAGGTACGTGGAGCCGTACGCCTGAGTTCAGAGACATACACGGAACTCCTACCTTTTGTATCTTGCATAACAATGGAGCTGTATTTCAAGAACGTAATGAGCAGATTACTGGTCTGTACATCCGCATCCAGGGGCAGCTCTGTAGGGCTCATTACTGTAACAAGGAGCATAAAACACACTTCAGAATCAAATCACATCAAAATACTTACTAAGCACCCATATATAAAGGTTTAAGGATAGTCAGAAGTTTGTTATTAGTCTGCTGCTTTTAAAAAATCATGCAGAGGACTGAATGGGATTTATGGTTCTCAATGCCCTGCGAAAAAATATGTTAAAGCAAAAAAAAAAAAAAAAAAAAACATGCAAGGGGGTTTGGGAACTCTATTTTTACAATGAACTGTTAAAAGCACAATAATTACCAAAATAAACCATGCATTCACTAATAGTAAGGGGATGATTATCTTATTCCCATAAAATAATGCACTGTCTAAAGCGAAAGTCCCAATTATATAGCAATATAGAAAACCAAGCAGGATTATTAACATTGTCGCCTCTAATCTGCAACTGGTCTCAACCACATGTACATTATTTTCCAAAGAACAAAAAAGAAAAGGCACAGGATACTTTACTGCGTAGGATTAAACCGTTAATGCAAGATTTAAACAACAAAAAATGCTCAAAAGGAAAGTAATTAAACAAACAAAAGATGCGCCAATAGTAATTGTAATAGTACCATCCAACGAAGGAGGAGTCGTCCCCAGAGGGGTAGTTGGCGTCGTGGGGACTGGACTGGTGGGCACCGTTACTAATCCCATCTCAGGATGACTCTAAATAATGAAAGAATTTCCAATACATTATTACATCCTTCCATACAGATTATAAGACAAAGGTGTACAAAGCATGAACTGGAGGCCCAGAGCGCACATTAGCTGCCCCTGCGTTTAACTCAAACGGCAACATCAGTTAAACTCCTTTATACCAACAGAGGTTTTGGTTTGCTTCAAGTAAACAAATGTAGCTGTCGGTTACGTCCTGAAGGTTTATATATGCATATATATCACTGCTATGGATGTTGTACGTTAAATAGTGACGCATCAGCTGGGAATCCGGGGACTTCGGCAATTCAGTCATATCATACATTTGCATAAAATAGAATGTCTTCTGTAACGGTAAATCAATAACCTGTTCAATTGTATGACTGCTTTGAATGATACGGATCATGCAAGCCCAGTATTTTCAGCATAACTATACGGATCAGCATTTACCTTTGTGTTTGTATATACAAACTGACAAAATATATTCAACTACAAAAACAGAGAGCATGCAGAGACCTCAAGATATTGACTGACCCCCAATTAAAAATATGTTTTTCCCAAATATGCAAAGGGTTGGCTTTTTCTCATATGGGAATCCCAGGCACTAAATGCATTCAGATTAGCAAAATATATAACATCCAAGCTTCCAGATGAGAGCCGTAGAAGCCTACACGTTCCGTTTTTTAGTCTTTCAACTTGTTAATTTACAGCTATTGCCATGAATGACATTGACTCATATTGCTGAATTCAATGTCGCCTCTGGATTCAGCCCGGGGAGTCAGAGCTGGCAACAAGGACAGACAGCCCTACGGCGATCCCATAACAGAGATGGGACTCCAAGCGCAGTGCGGCCGCAGTAACACAAATACACTGTATATACTGAGAGGTCATTATTCTGCATGAGATCTACTGTCACTACTTAACTCCGAGACAGCCAGAATGGTTACATTCATCAAATACCATCATTTTCATTACAATTCATCTAGAAGCTGATATCTAGTAACATCCGCTTGTCTGCTTGTCATTCTGACAAGTCTAATTTTTGTTTGAAAAAAATAATAATAAATGTACTTTATTAGCCAAGAAAGGGTTACAGATTCTTCGCATCATGTCACCCTGATGTCACTGTCTTTTAAACGCCCTGTCCTTGCGCTACAGGCAGTTTATTTTCAGTTAATAAAAATAGTAATGTTAATGATAATTCAGCTGGAGCCAAGAGCGACTTGCAAACAAACGTGAGCTGTTGCAGGCATTGCAGTTAAACTCTAATCAGAATGAAAAGCTGTGAATATGTCAAAATACTGAGGTTCAAGCTAGTGAATACATTTTTTTTCTTTTCTTTCATATAATGGGCTCAAGCGAAGACAGCTTTCGTTCCATCTACAGAAAAAGTTCTGTATTTTCTTCCAAGAACAGGGTATTTTTCTGATCGGTCATGGCTATGGATCTCCTGTTTGCCAGGACCATGAATGCTACAAAAAAAAACATCACTCACCCAAAGAAACATGGTGTTTACAGATCAAAGTTGGCAAATATATGCATTAGAAATACCATGAAAGCAGCTATTTTAATTGTTGGAAGCTGAGGCAAAAATGGCTTTTCAAGGCTAGTTAAATAACCAAATAATAATCAATACAAATTTGGGGCAGTATATATTGGGTGCCATTGTAATGCCACTGAGTAGCTAGTTAAAAGAGTTCCTCAATACGAATAGGATATGCATATTTAATATTTAGTGTTCCAAATTTTCATGGTTTGGAAAACTGATAACAATAAAAATCCTCAAACATATAAAAAAATCCCTGAAACTAAAATGTATTAAACTTTTGAGAAAATGCATTTTGTTCCTAAAAACGTGACTCTTATGTCCCCAAAAATATAGTACCTTTTTTTGGGCATGATCTATTCGCTTATACACTTATTACCGTATTGGCTCGGATATAGGCCGCCCCCGTATATAGGCCGCACACTAAAAGTTTGGTGCTTTTTTAAAGAAAAAGTTTTTTTTCTTTAAAAAAAGCACCAAAAAAACATGCTGCCACTCTGTCCCCCCCCCCGAGATATGCTGCCACTCTGTCCCCCCCCCCCGAGATATGCTGCCACTCTGTCCTCCTGCATGTCCCGGGCGTCGGGCGCTAGACCCCGAATATAGGCCGCACCCCCACTTTAAAGACTTAAAGTGGGGGGGAAAAGTGTGGCCTATATTCGAGCCAATACGGTATATCCAACAATGCATGAAATCCTCAAACTATTACATCTATATACCTCTCTTATGGGTATCAAAGGGAATGGTGTCAATATATAAAGTTTTGTCTTTCTTTACTCTGAGGTCTTATTAGCCTTCTGGAAATAAATCACTTACATTCAGCCATTGATCGTATCTCTTTGCCGTTTAATATATTGAAGTAGAAATAAAGCACAGTAAGTAAACGAAATCAACCAACCTGTGCCAAGACGGTGATAAAGTTCCTGTTTAGATGAACTGCTTCGTAAAGGGCCAGCAAGATTGCCTCATTAGTTCTGTGGAGGGCAAAAAAGACAGCTAATTAAAATCAATACAAAGTGACAAACAGATAATTAACTAATTAGTTAAAATGTTCTTAAGAAGATGAATCCAGTCATTCTGATGGTAGTAAAGAAAAAGTCATCCACATCTATAGGAATGGTGTTTAAGATTCATGGCGATTCCCTTTTTTTTTTTTTTAGGGAACCCCAATATTCCTTCAGAATACCTAAAACATAACAAAAGATCATTCATCAAAGCCAAGTCCATCTCTGGTGAGTCAATGTCAGACAATACTGTTCCCTCAAACACTCCATTTGAGAAAAACATTCAACACATTTTATATATTCTTTATTACACAATGGAAATCTAAGCCTCCTTACTGTACAGAGATTTTCTCATCCGCATCAGCTATGAACATGCTGCCCACCTGTGGTTAGAAAAAAATATGCCATCAGTGAGAGGAAAAGAGGTTTTAACAATAAAAGAAAAGGTTTAAAAGAAACGGCAGATCTTTCAATTTATTGAACTTATGAATGTTTATACACACCGATCAACCATGACAGGTGAAGTGAATAACACTGATAATCTTGTTATCGTGTCAGCTGTCAGTGGGGGGGGGATATATTAGGCAGCAAGTAAACATTTCGTCCTCAAAGTTGGGGTGTTAGGAGCATGAAAAAATAGGCAAGGGTTGACGAGGGACAAATTGTGATGGCTCTTGTGGGGTGTTCAGGTCCGCAGTGGTCAGTATCTATCAAAAGTGGGCCAAGGCTCATTGATGCACGTGGGGGGTTAAAGTTGGTGAATCCAACAGACGAGCTACTGTAGCTCAAATTGCTGAAAAAGGTAATACTGGTTCTGATAGAAAGGTGTCAGAACACGCAGTGCATTGCAGTTTGTTGCATATGGGGCTGCGTAGCCGCAGACTGGTCAGGGTGCCAAGGCGGACCACTGTCCACTGCTGAAAGTACTTACAATAGGCAGGGCATAAGAAATGGACCAGTGGAAGGAGGACTTAAAGGATCTTCTGCTAACGTCTTCGTGCCAAATACCACAGCGCACCTTTAGAGGTCTAGTGGAGCCCATGCCTTAACAGGAAAGGGCTGTTTTGGTGGCAAAAGGGGGACCTACACAATATTAGGCAGGTGGTCATAATTTTATCAACTTCACAAAGTTAACAAAAACAATAACGTAAAAAGTTAATGTGATAACACTGGTTTTATAGCAAATGTATAAATAAAACAAAGAGATAACATTACTGATATGTTGTTAAAATACATTTTATTACCCTGAGAACCAAAGATCTCACCATATTTGTCAGGGCTGAGAAAAAGCCAGTCTGGTTTTCCTCCTCTTTGTCTCTGTATTGCCTTTGAAAATGAAAACGTAAGAGAAGATGTTATTAGTAAAAAATAACATTATACTACAGAATTTGTTTTTACTAATGCATTGTGGTGTCCTGGTGAACAGGCTGTCCTTGCACACAATAAGTAGGTCACCAGCTAAATGTTGGCTATTAAATGGCGCATTTGCAAGTGTGAGCCAACTGCAAATACGCAAGCTGAATTCCCAATGATTTTAATGGGGGTTCAACTTGCTAGTATGCAAGTTGGTCCAGCATACACTACTGCACATGCAACAAACGCCAACAAGTGTTTGCCTGCTGTAGACTGCAATGCGCTTACAAAATATACACATATTTGGGAACTGAAATGTATCTTTTAAGGGATACATACAACAACCCCCCCCCAAATAAATCTGGTAGAACTGGCATCAAAACGATGTAGCCTGTTTCTTAACTGTTCCAGTTATAGGACCTGCATTCATGATTATAAAGGCAGTCAAAAACTTACGTGTTGTATTCAAATAATGCACGAGCAATTACTAGTCCCATTCCCTGTAAGAATAAGAGAACGAACATCATCAACATGTAACGCAGACTGAGAACTGATACAGAATTACTTTTTATAGGTAAACCCACAGAATCTAATGACAAACAGAACCCTTTGCTAAAAGCCCATATTTCTGCCTGTGATAAACCCTGAAATACAGAACAATGAGGTGGAAAGTTTACTTACATTGAGTGTGTTCTCATCATCCACAATAGACAGCTTCACAATGTAAGGATTCACAGACTAAAAATAATCAAAACATGCAACTATATCAATACAACAAACACAAAAAATATTATTATAGTGGGAGCAAATAGAAACAAAATTACTAAACAATACTAAAAGTACAAAAGTATACTTTCTGATAAGTTGATTTGGAGTAAGCATCTGCTATGTTTTCTTGGTCTGCACACTAATCGTTCTGAGACGTGGCTACATTTTTATCTTAATCTAGCTACTGAGGTTGAACAAAAAAATAACTCTGCCCCAAATAGTCAACCTATCATGTCTGTGAATTCAGACAGAAATCTGCATTCTCAGAGACAGGCTGAGCAGGCAATGACAGTGGACAGTAATAAGCGGACACATGGAAAGAGAGGGCAACGTGTTAACATATACAGAAGGTTCTGAGCACGGGAGGACTGGTAAGCAGGCCAGGGGGGCTACTGCCCACTGAGCCGCTCTGAAGATTTTGGGCCACTGGCAGGAGGTTTTTCTCTTTTTTACTCGCAGTTGCACAAAAGGTCCCCAGGGTTGGTAGAGTAGCAAGGGCTTTAGTTAGAATTTACATCCTCACTGCATCCATGCTGTGCTTCTTTTAAGTAGTCCATTTGTATGGGGCAGGATCAGAGTGGGTACATTGAGCTTTTGTTGCCCTTGCCATTAGTAGCCAATGTTTTGGGAGATTATATTATCAGGCCTCTAGCTTGAGCTTGTCCCGGGACAGAATGGTGCCAGCCCTCCTCTGGCTATGAAACCATTCATACCATTTGACATAACCACTTTGCTTTCCTTTAAAAATGACGCACAAAGGTCAACATGATACAATGTATAATATTTTTACACTTTTCAGTGGAACTTGTCCTTTAAACAATGTCAAAAATACATAATTATTGCAATCTGCTAGTTGTCATTCACAGGCACGGAGCAAGGAACATGTTTATTTCCATGCTAAAGAAAAAGAAAGTGCTACCAGCACAAAAACTTTTCTGTACATGATAGAAGACAACCAGGACTTTGCCTACTACAAAATGAACATCTGTAAAATATAGGATTCTCCTACTAAATCCTATAAATATAATCATATAGTGCTGTAAAGAGCTAGAATTACAGGATAATTGATGCTCATCTTTAAACTCACCTCGTACTTTCTGTAGTTTACAAGAAGTGCGAGCAAAACAACAGCATCGTAGCCGTGTTCTCTTCTACTGGGAGGATTAGAGAGAATCTGAAGAGACAAACACAAGGACTTGGGTCATTTACACGTTAATGCCGGACGCCAACATCTACACAAATTTCGTATAAACCACACCATAACTAGCTTGGGGTTTGTGCAGAGGTGACAAGGTTGATAATGATACCGTAAAAGTAACCAAAGGGCTACGGAGTACCGGTTTAAAATGTAAGCTTATGTTGCCATCTTTACAAGTTTAAAATCTCAGAGTGATTTATAACAATATCAATGGCTGGCATTGTGACCATTCCTCAGCACTCTGTGGGAATACATTTAAAAACATTGGGATGAACGCACACATACCTGTAAAATGGCTTCAAATATACTATTAATCATTACATATTCGAGTATGGTGTTCTGGCTGATGTTATCAGTCACCTACAATGTTAATGAGGACAGAATACAGAATGAACACAACCTGCATATATTTATATCAATGGAAAACCAACAAGAATTAGTCACACAAATAAAAAATGACTTACAGTAATGTATATTCCCATCAATAAAAGTGTCCCTTACTGCTGATCACAAATTATATTTTAACCTGAAAGTCTCACTACACAGGCTTATTTAGTAAAATGTAAGATTTGGCAAAAGTGACAGATAAAGTAATATTTCAGCACTTGGCACAAGAGTTGTCTTAAGTATACCTATACAGCACTGCAAACAACACGTAAGCTGTGCTGAGGGTGGGAAATTTAAATATTTTATTCAAAGCTTACATTGTTTTAACCATTTTTCTACAGATGTGAACCCATATAGAGCGAGGTAGTAAACACAAACAGGGCATAAATGGTAACCCTTAACCTCATTGCATTGTGATTTGCAAAGTACCTATTTAATAAAAAAAAAAATAACCAGGTGCTCTAATTACTGTTAGTGCCACATCCCAGCAAAGTTTAATAGCAGCAAAAGTCGGAGGAGAACATCATGTCCACTCACAGTTACTAGGCAAAGAAGGAGCTTCAAACACAAACTCTTGAGACTTTCAGAGCCTTCACCGCACAAAAGGACGTCCAAACTTTCCATCAAATTCTGATAACACGAAAAGATTGATTATTATTCTATATTGTCGTACATAGATTCCAGTATTTTAAGTTCATTTCACTGATGCCTGCTTTCCAATAAATCACAGAAAATAAGGCAACTCCACGTCTGGGTCAGCCCCAGGAATCTTCTTAAATCTGTCATTTTCAGTTCCCTTTTTTGTCCACTGAGACGTTAGAGCGCAATCATATATAAAGATATTCTCTGATTCTGTGCCCTTTTACCTTCATTCTGAGCTCGGCCTTATCAAACCCCATCAGCATGTTAATGATATCGAAGCCTGACGTTGGCTTGTTCTTTTGGTGAACGCCTCGAATCAAAGCACAAAGTGTCTGCAAGAATGTGAAAAAAATGACAATCCGAACGAATATTTATACTTATTAGTGTAAATTAGCTAGTAAACTGAAATAAAAATTATCTAAAAGTGTGTGACAAAAAAAAAAAAAATATATATATATATACACACACACACACACACACACACACACACACACACACACACACATCAATCTGTAAAAAAGACTGTAACCTGGCAGAAAAGACATGACTAGACACAAAATTGCTCAAAACTCAAGCAAGGCTGAAAGTCATTTAGTTCCACGATACCTGCAGAGAATTGACAACGCGAATTTGGTGCTCCGCTCGTAACGCCTGGATACAGTGCTGGAACAGGCTGTTAATGTTATCTTTTATCTTCATTAATTCTTCACCATCCAATGATTCCAGCTTGGCTTCCAGATATTCTAGATTTACCTGTGAAGAAATAAAAAAAATACACATATCATTTTTATTTATATATACATCTATCTATCTATATATAAAAACACATTAAGTGAAGGGCACCACTTCTATGTGCCATACATTGATCCATCACATTGGGAAGTTTTGACAATATGAATGCATCTATCTACACAAATAAATATACAAATAATACACATTGAGGGCCAACAATGCCCATTTGTACCTATCCCAGGTACAAACTACCCCCAAAAAGATATTGCATTGCCTTATATACATTTTTATATATATATATATATATATATATATATATATATATATATATATAGATATATATATATATAGATAGATAGATAGATAGATATATATAGACATATATATATATATATATATATATATATATATAAAACACTTTCAAAAGATGGTCAGCACTCCAGGTCTTTAAATTGACAATTTCATTTTATTCAAAGTCAAGTCGACGTTTCAGTCATTGCTGACTTTCATCAGGACATCTATATATATACACAGTCTTAAAATTAAGAATAACAAAAAGAAAAGAAACAAATCACCTTCATCAGAAAAAGTTCATCCCAAAATCTTGGATTGGCTTTGGCTGGATCTTCTCTCTAGAGAATAAAGCACCTGAAGGTTAGAAATAAACACGCACAGCACCTATCACACGATGCTTCCGCTGATCGTTTCACTGGAATATTTTACAATATAGAGCGGGAAGTTAGGGAAATCTTGTATAAAGTTTGCGAAACTGTCAACTAATCAGAGATTAGTGTCTGACATTGTGCTAAATGCACACGGATACAAGTGGACAAACTTAAAACGATTTGATCGTTAGGTAAGAAGAAAGAAATATCAAATCTCTCTAATAGAAAATATCAGCTGCAAACTCTCATAGGTAATAAAACCGCCGGTGAATGAGAACACTTATTTTCTTCTTTCATAAAAAAGGGATGATGTCATCAGGAATCCTTATTTAATACGGAAGCCTTCTAGAGCTGGCCATGTTTGAAACGCCACCACATTTCAAGGCAGTTTTTTTTTTAACTTTCACATTATTTACTTACACCCTGCTACCTGTTGACTGTTTCTGCATTAACCCATGTGATGCTACAAATCACTACTCAAACTATTTTTAATTGAACAGTAACCATAGAGACACATCAAGTTTAAAGGCTTAATCGCCACAGGAACCTTTCAAATTCAGAATTTACTTATATGCATATTTGAATAGTCTCAGTGTAACCACAGATGTGAACCCATATAGAGCGAGGTAGTAAACACAAACAGGGCATAAATGGTAACCCTTAACCTCATTGCATTGTGATTTACAAAGTACCGATATAATAAAAAAAAAATAACCAGGGTAAAAAAATATGACCAAAGTTTACAGGGGAGGAATAAATCAGTTAGTAAGGAGAAGAAAATGTAGCAGCCTGCAAGATAATTGTTCAACTCTGATCCTAAGAAATTAATGGGAATAAAGGGATTATACACACAAGTCAGTTTACATTATTTTAAATTATTTCAAAGTTAAGGGGCTCACACAAAATGCATGACACAATTTGATGGTATGGCAATCACTTAGGATTCATGGAAATGGAAAAAAGTTTATTTGCAGCGGATATAAGGCAAATTTAATGGCAACGAATTTGGTCTTACCGCAAAAATCTCATCATACATCAAGACCACTTTTTCTTTTAGGGGTTTCTTAGAGGCCAATGACTTCCGAAGCAACCCCACCTTCTTCTCTATTTGGGCCATGGTTTAAGCATAATCTGTGAAGGAATGAAAGAAAACACATACTTGGAGTATAAATGTACATTTTTTGTTTATGTAAAAAAATTTAATGAACAAATGAGCAGAATAAAAAAAAAACTGAGAAAAATGCATTTCTTGTTTTTATTTCCCAACCTGCCCCCCCCAGTCATGCACATTTGACCCCAGGCTTGCCACACTGCCTCTCAGATATGCCCTATACCCCCTGTATGTCTTATACCCTCAGAAATGCCTTATACCCCCCAGATTGCCACTCTACCCTCTCCAGATATGTCTTATACCCCAATATGCCACTGTGCCCCCCGATATGCCCCTCTACCCTGTTAGATATGCCATATACCGCCTATATGCCATAGTGCCTTCTGATACATCTTATACCCAAATATGCCACCGTGCCCCCCAACTATGCCTTATACCCCTATATGCCACCGTGCCCCCCTGATTTGCCACTCTGCCCACCAAATATGCCTTATACCCCCATATATGCCACTCTGCCCCCCCAAAAAAATATGCCTTATACCCCCCTATATGCCATTCTGCTCTGGATCTTAATGTTACAGTCCGACCTCTATCTGAGGTCACATTATAAGACGGAAAAAAAAACAAACAAAAACAACCCTTCTTATATTCGTTAAAATCGATTCAACTAATCGATAATAAAATTTGTTGGCAGCCTTAATTCACAGAGAAAGCGAAGAATGATAGAAAATTGTGTTACGATCATGTCACGTTAAAGTGGTACTGTTTGTCTCTGAACAGGCATATTGAGAAGTGTACAACCTTTCCTCCTAACACTCTCAGACATCATCCTAATCAATCAATCCTAATCTTAACAACCTCTACAGATCATCCGGATCCTATCAACTCATCCCAATCCTAGCTGTGCTCTCCTAACCTTTAAACCTGTCAGATTTTATCACATTCATATTTTTAACAGGACTGTCTAATTCTTGCCTTGAATTATGTGATAAAAGTACTAAAGCCAAAGCAAAAACATATTTATATGTCCATGTAGTTACTTGTACTTAAACATATAAGGCACGGTCTTCTAAGCAGCTAAAAAACACTCAAAGTTGGCCTTTACTTTGTTTTCTGCCACATTGTGCCAATTTCGAAAATCTTGCACACAATTTTATTTTCTACCCTATTGGAGTTGTGCTCCTTCCGTATCATAGCAACCATTACAGGCATGCTCCGTGATGTCACGGAGGCATGCATGCTCTATGATGTCACAGATGCAGGCAGCTATGAACAGGAGCAGCACACAGCCACTCACCACTACTGCTAGCAACACTTTACCGAGCAGTACTAGAGAGAGAGGAGATACAATTTACTTGCAAGAGGAAAAACAATTGACTTGCGAGAGGAGATACGAGTCGGAGATTGTACAGAGCTAATTAGCCTGTTAGTGCCCCCTAGTGGGGGGGCACTGAGTAGCATCTCCCTGACTTTTATTCTACATTTACAGTAGTAGGGAAAGGTAAGTGCAGCCTAATTTGTACCTGGTAATGCCCTTTATACAGAGGGGAAGGTCTGTGATGAGTGGATTTACGCCTCCTGTGGTGACACCTGATAAATACGGATATTCTTCCATTATTTAGCAGCATGATTCCTGTTTTTATTAGAGGTCACCTATTTCTCATCTAAATTTCCTGTTAAATGAAGCGTCCTGTGTGGCCACCTGTATGGTGTTAGATATAGAATCTATGGTATTTAGGCCAATTTTTCTCTCCTTTTGGTCTCTTTCTAGGTCCAGCATGTTTTTCGCTATTTTTAAAGTGTGTGTACTTTTGGTTTGCGCCATTGTCAACCACCCATTCCTTTTCGCAAGTGACATTGACACTGTGATTGATGGGGTCCTCATACAGATACTCAGAGCGCATGTGGATAACCTAATAATTCAGCATACACAACTGGAGGAGAGAATGAACTGTATTGAGGCTGCACAGGAGAACCTCAAAATTCAGCAACAGCAACTGGAGGAGAGAATGAACCGCATTGAGGCTGCGCACAAGGAACTCAAATTCTGGGTAGCAACACTTGTGCTTTCATTGCTGTTGTTACAAATCCTGATGATAGATAAAATCTTCAGCCATCCAGAAGACCAAGAGGATGTGATTCAGGCAAACAGAATTTTGGAAGAGCTTCTGAAAAATACCAACGTAGCAGCATTTTATGAATTCCACGTCCCTTTGACCGGCTATGAAGCGGCCAGAAACGGGGATTTTGCAGAGAATTTTGCGGATGAACACGGCCAGTATTTTGATGCTGAGGAACCTGAACTCCCTACTCAATGACTTTACTTTGCACATTCCATTTGAGATCATCACGGAATGATGCGGACTGAACATAGTTCATAGTAGTTGGTTAAGATAGCTGGTTAAGATAGTTGGTTAAGATAGTTGGTTAAGATAGCATTAAAAGAGTCTTAAACTCATGTTCGCATTTTACTTCATTCTTTATAATATTTTTATTTTATTAATGACAAAGAACCGCGGTGCACGTATTCGAAACGTTCTAAACCGAACTGCCTAGTATTTGGGCATGGTGTCCAAGGAAAATGGTGGCATAAACTTTCCTTACAGGTGCAGTGTTTAAATTAAAATGTGGTAACATGTGAACTATTCCCCAGTGGTATTACCATTAGGGGCACCATCCAGTTCCAACAAAATCTAAAGAAAAAAGTGCACAAAAAAAGAGTTTATTTTTATGAGCGGTGTGTTTTCACAAAAAATCCTGGCAAAGAAAGAGTCTAGAGGGCAGGTGTCCAAATTCCAAGTTGAAAAACTGAAATGCTCATGTCCCAAATGTTGGTTTTTTAGCCCCAAACCTGACAAACCTATGAATACATAGTATCACTGTACTCAATGTTGCTGAACACATTTTGGGGTGGTGTTTGGCAGTGACATATGTCAGGAGCTATAAATACCTGAAAATATACTGTAGTTATATATATATATATATATATATATACATACAATTATTCTCCATGGTATATTTAATGAAATCTACCTACCTAATCTATCTATCTTTAAGAAAAGTATTTGTTACATTGCCTAATGAATCCATGTGAGCAGGTTTTTACGATATTTCCTTGTTCCTTGCATCCTCACACACGCTAAAACATGAAATAATAACAGGTGGAAGAGGTCTATAGGCTCTAGAAGTCTTATGTAGACAAAAATAAAATAATTATTAAAACTTTAAAGTGACTCATGTCTCTTGTATATACTGTACTGTATATACTGTACTAAAACAGCCGCATGTGGGTGAAAGCTTCTGGCTTAAGTGATGAAAACCCAGTGCTTAAAGCTATGTATAATGTAGCATGGGTAGCAAATGAGGGAGTTATATCAGGTTTACAATTTTTTTATTACTAGCATTAAATTAAAAATAAGTTTTTAAAAAATATTTATTTTTCAAAGCATATGTAGTTATTGGAGATGACATTACTGGCTTTGTGGGGGGTTTTGCCTTCTTCTGGATGAGCTAATTTGTGTTTGTGATGGACTATATGTCTTTTTTCAACTTAGTTGACTATGTCCATGTAGTTACTTGTACTTAAACATATAAGGCACTGTCTTCTAAGCAGCTAAAAAGCACTCATAGTTGACCTTTACTTTGTTTTCTGCCACATTGTGCCAATTTTGAAAATCTTGCACACAATTTTATTTTCTACCCTATTGGATTTGTGCTCCTTCCGTATCATAGCAACCATTACAGGCATGCTCGGTGATGTCACAGAGGCATGCATGCTCTATGATGTCACAGATGCAGGCAGCTATGAACAGGAGCAGCACACAGCCACTCACCACTACTGCTAGCAACACTTTACCGAGCAGTACTAGAGAGAGAGGAGATACAATTTACTTGCAAGAGGAAAAACAATTGACTTGCGAGAGGAGATACGAGTCGGAGATTGTACAGAGCTAATTAGCCTGTTAGTGCCCCCTAGTGGGGGGGCACTGAGTAGCATCTCCCTGACTTTTATTCTACATTTACAGTAGTAGGGAAAGGTAAGTGCAGCCAAATTTGTACCTGGTAATGCCCTTTATACAGAGGGGAAGGTCTGTGATGAGTGGATTTACGCCTCCTGTGGTGACACCTGATAAATACGGATATTCTTCCATTATTTAGCAGCATGATTCCTGTTTTTATTAGAGGTCACCTATTTCTCATCTAAATTTCCTGTTAAATGAAGCGTCCTGTGTGGCCACCTGTATGGTGTTAGATATAGAATCTATGGTATTTAGGCCAATTTTTCTCTCCTTTTGGTCTCTTTCTAGGTCCAGCATGTTTTTCGCTATTTTTAAAGTGTGTGTACTTTTGGTTTGCGCCATTGTCAACCACCCATTCCTTTTCGCAAGTGACATTGACACTGTGATTGATGAGGTCCTCATACAGATACTCAGAGCGCATGTGGATAACCTAATAATTCAGCATACACAACTGGAGGAGAGAATGAACTGTATTGAGGCTGCACAGGAGAACCTCAAAATTCAGCAACAGCAACTGGAGGAGAGAATGAACCGCATTGAGGCTGCGCACAAGGAACTCAAATTCTGGGTAGCAACACTTGTGCTTTCATTGCTGTTGTTACAAATCCTGATGATAGATAAAATCTTCAGCCATCCAGAAGACCAAGAGGATGTGATTCAGGCAAACAGAATTTTGGAAGAGCTTCTGAAAAATACCAACGTAGCAGCATTTTATGAATTCCACGTCCCTTTGACCGGCTATGAAGCGGCCAGAAACGGGGGTTTTGCAGAGAATTTTGCGGATGAACACGGCCAGTATTTTGATGCTGAGGAACCTGAACTCCCTACTCAATGACTTTACTTTGCACATTCCATTTGAGATCATCACGGAATGATGCGGACTGAACATAGTTCATAGTAGTTGGTTAAGATAGCTGGTTAAGATAGTTGGTTAAGATAGTTGGTTAAGATAGTTGGTTAAGATAGCATTAAAAGAGTCTTAAACTCATGTTCGCATTTTACTTCATTCTTTATAATATTTTTATTTTATTAATGACAAAGAACCGCGGTGCACGTATTCGATACGTTTTTCTATCTGGTGTCCGGTTTTAAACCGGACTGCCTAGTATTTGGGCATGGTGTCCAAGGAAAATGGTGGCATAAACTGTGCTTACAGGTGCAGTGTTTTAAAGGGAACATTTAAACTGAATAACAGAATACTGGTGTTTTATTTAACCCCTTGACGACTACTGATAAGTAAAACAACAAAAATATTTCATTTAAATTTATAAATCTTTTTATATTATAAATATAAAATTTTAATCATCCCAGTGACAATTATAATGAAACATCTTACCTAGCACTATCCTTATAAGATATTTAAAAGAAAACTTTAAAATCAGAATGTGGTAACATGTAAAAATAATTCCCCCGTTGATATTACCATCAGGAGAACCATTCCGTTTCAACAAAATGTAAAGAAAAAATCCCCCCCCCCAAAAAAAGGAGGTTAAATCCATTTTTAGGAGCACTGCATTTTCAAAAATCCTGTCTCAGGAAGAGTTTAGGGGACAGGATGATCAGGTGTCAAAATTCCAAGTTGAAAAACTGAAATGTGCATGTCCCAAATGTTGCCTTTTAGTCCCCAACCTGACAAATATATGGATAGGTGCTATCGCTATAGGTTTTGGGGTGTTTGGAAGTGACTTAATACCAGGAGCTGTAAACACCTTAATTGCAATGTGTGAAAAGAAACAAAATACTACACAAACATTGACAACGGCTGGTCAGCCACAGTCATTACATCGGCAGGAGAATTTAGAATTAAAAGCGAAAGGTGACATTGATTTCCAGTGAATAATAGCTGAGGGAAACCTTAGCAAAATAAGGGAGTGTCAGCCTACGTAAAAATCATCCTGCACCAAAATTTTAAGTAAACAAGAGTAACTGGACTGTTGAGACTCAGACATAGCTCCGATATTACCACCTAACGATTCGCTTGCCTATACAAATATCGCAGTTTTACTCCAAATCACAATTGAAGCTAAGTCGGCCATGGCAGGTAAACGTTATGGGAATTTATATTCAGCAACAACAGAAGAAACAACTGCTATACAATGTTGCAATATGTTGTATGGCAGACAAGGTGTAATTGGAAAAAAATATATAATTCTGCCCAACTCATAGAAACTATGTCCGCCTGTAATTAAATAACAAAGCACGTCATGATCTAGTTACAGAAAGTCAAGTATAAGAAATTTTTTTAACCCCTTTGTGGCAACGGCTGTTTTAACATTTCTTGATTCTAACACATTAACTTTGAGAACTAAATGTTTACTTGCTGCCTAATATATCCCACCAACTGACAGGTGCCATGATAACAAGTGATAACTATCAGTGTTATTCACTTCACCTGTCAGTGGTCATAATGTTATGGTTGTATATATTTATATAGCAAAAGAGATTTGCACAACAGACACTCTCTGGTCTTAACAAACTAAACCATTGCATGTAAAAGTAAATTACAGTCAGTTGACAAACTGGATTAATTAATTCACAGTAAAATACCCAAAATACACAGAGAAAACTATAGCTACTTACCTCTTTGACAGCACATAAGGCGATTGATGGTAGATCTAGTATAGTCTGCTTCCTTTGTCTGTTGTACCAACTCTCTGGTCTGAAAAGAAAAAAATCCTTTAAAATGAGTAACCTTTTTTATTTTATCTATTTTTTTTATTTTTTTTTTCTCACTTCACTATACATCTGATATAGTTGTATACACACTATAGTCGTAGACACATAAAAGATGAATCTACGATTCCTAACTTAATACACAATAATGAGCTTTTTTTTTTCTTCTTTCTTGCATGTCTCTGTACACATATATAGTTACTAATATAGACGTTTCAACAACACAGATTAAGCTACACACAAGATGGACACACGATTTTACAAACATGACTTCACAAATAGTATTTTTCCACATATTTTTTATTTTTATTTATCTAATTATTTTTATTACACACAATTATATAACTCACAGTTCTTCAGCATATTGACGTATACTCACACCGTCACATATAACACTTCATTTACACATCGTACAATTAATTATAACCTGAGATACAATATATATCATTTTAATGCATATCTATACACGCAGATTTTTTTTTTTCTCTTTTTTCTGTATATCGTTTGCCCCCAAATCTCAATAGACCAATCACGTTTGAGGTATTCCACATAAATTTTGATATGTGGCTCTATATTAGAAGGTCCAGGAAGTTGGGAAGGACCTCGTGGCTCCACTCAGACAGATTGCCTGAGTTGAACCTAACCCAAGAATATAGAATATCTATATTCTGTTTGTATGTTTGTTTTGCATATGTTTATGTTTTTTTTTTTTATGTAAGACGTGTTATATGTTGGTATATACGAAGCCCAGTATATGTGCAGCCAAAATTTTAAATGAAATGGTACGTTTCTTGGCATTAAACACACAAGGTTTAAACAGTCCTCACAAAAGAGTGGGTATATTGAAGTTAATAAAAAAGGAAAAAATTGATATCTGTTTTATCCAAGAGACTCATTGGCTTAAAACTAAAGAAAATTTCATTAAAGGAAAAAATATAACTAAGGTGGTAGCGGCCTCTCTAGAAAAAAAAAAAAGAGGAGTTGCAGTGGTGATTACATCTAATATTACAGTAGATATTATTTTTCAGGATATTGATCAAGAGGCTAGATACATAATTATTATTTGTAAGATACAAAATGAACCATTTACCCTAATTAATCTGCATGCACCGAATAATAATCCAGTAACATTCTTAGAAAAAATAATGGTTAAGATAGATAAATATGCTAAAGGCACAATTGTAATGGCGGGAGATTTCAATTGTACTCCCGATGTAACGATGGATAAGATGACAATGAGAGGGAAATTAGTAGACAAAAGAGTGGTTAAAACAGACAAATTAATGATAAACTTTTTGAAAAAAAATCAGTTATATGATATTTGGAGAATTTTTAATCCCTCCGTTAAGGAATTCACACATTTTTCTGCCCCACACGTGTCATATGCACGAATAGACTTGATACTGGGAAATAAACATCTTGTAGACCGAATTAAGAAAGTATTAATTAAAAATATTATATGGTCGGATCATAACGCAAACATTTGGGAAATATATTAAAATAAGCGATATCCTATAAGAAGAGAATGGAGATTAAATCCCGCCCTCATGAGACAGCAGAACAATTTAGAATACCTGAAAGATACTACCAATTTATACTTTAAAGAAAATTATGATAATCAAATCCCACGTTCAACTCTATGGTGTGCATATAAATGTGTGATTAGGGGACATTTGATCAAAATAGGGGCTACGGAAAACAAAAAAAGGGGTATGGATTTATCCTCTCTATATATACACTTAGAGCAACTTGATGCAATAAATAAAAGATCACCAACTAAGTTCAGATCAAATAAGATTAGCCAAATAAAAAAAAAAAAAAAATGAGTTGGAAATAGAGAATACTAATAAAAACCTAGAAAGACTGAAACAATGCTGGTACTATAGAAATAACAGAGTGGATAGAAGTCTAACAAACAGACTAAAAAAAAAAAACAAGCAAAAGAGCGTATCTACAAAATAATAGAAGAAGATGAGACTTATATGACTCCTGAAGCTGTCGGTAAAATATTTAACGAATATTATAAATTATTATATAATTTAGAGGCCAGTGCAAATTTGGAAGAGATAGAAAACTATTTAAAGGTGCTACCTATCCAAAAGATTAATGAACATCAATTAAGAATATTAAACAGACCTATTGAAGAAGCAGAAGTGATTAAAGCTATACAAAATCTTAAAAATCAAAAAAAAGTCCTGGACCGGATGGTTTCAGTGGCGACTTTTATAAAAATTTGATAGGGAATATTAGTAAAATATTAGCAGATATGTTTAATGAAATCAGTACACAAGGGACAGCTCCAGAAGAACTTTTAAGAGCTAATATACTCCCAATCCTAAAAAATAATAAAAACGCAGAGGATGTTAGAAGCTACAGGCCAATTTCATTAATTAACGTAGATATGAAGATTTACGCAGCAATCTGGACTGAGAGACTAAAATCGGTGATAACAACTATAATACACCCGGACCAGATAGGTTTCATTTCCGAAAGGCAGGCATATGATAACATCAGGCGTACTATTGATACTTTGGATTTTGTCAATTTAGAAAAAATACCATTATGTATACTAGCATTAGATGCAGAAAAGGCCTTTGACCGGGTAAACTGGGACTTTATGTTCCAATTACTACGTGCTTATGGAATTAAAGGCAAAGCTCTGTCAGCCATTCAGGCCCTGTATGCTAACCCTACAGCAAGAACAACCGGTCAAAATATTATAGCAGATTTTTACCTAAAAAATGGGACTCCTACGCTTTACGTATTATCAATAGAGATTTTAGCTATAGCCATAAGAAATAATGAAAATATTAAAGGGCTTCGATTCCTACAGGAAGAACTAAAAATATGCATGTACGCTGATGATTTCCTCATAACAGTAGAGGACCCTGAAAAATCAATTAGGAATCTAATGTCAACGATAAAAGACTACTCACATGTGTCTAATTACAAATTAAATATAGAAAAGTCAGTAATCTTACCAATAAATGTTAAAACTCAAATTACTAAAAAAAAATTGTCAGGATTATAACTTTAGATGGAAAACAGACTGAAATTATTTAGGACTAAAAATTACAGCGAGAGTGGAGGATATGGTAGAAAGAAAGTTAGGCTAGGAATAAAATATCTGATAAAACAATCGAATAAAGGAGGCTTAAATTATCCTCGGGTAGAGAGTCTATACGTTGCATGTCGTCTTACTCATATATATATAATACGCAACTCCAAATAAATAATGATCAACCGTGGCTTAAATTAGAAAAATTTATGGCAAAGAATGAAAATCTACCATTTTATATGTGGCAATTTGATAAGTCATTGGAATGTGAACTAAGGGAAAATAAAAACTACATAATTAGAGATATCCTGGGGGAATGGAAACGGATCAAAAAAAATTTTAATCTTCGAAATAAGATCTTAGATAATGCAGAACTTAATCTTATAGAAAACATTTTACCCAACACGAATCTCAAAAATTGGAAAAACACAGGAATTACAACGGTAAAAGATGTTATACAAGATGACAAAATAAAACCGTTTAATCAATTAGTTTTAGAATATAAACATATCTAACTCCGAAACATTTACATATTTAAGAATAAAATCATTTCTAAATCAAGCACGATACAAGGGCAATAGGGATATTCAGGCAAAACCGGAAGGTATATTTAATAAATGTGGTATTAAAAAAGTTATGTCTAAATCTCTCGAAGTGATTAGAAATAATGAGGAGATTCTACCAGAATTAATTTTGGCTAGATGGTCAAGAGATTTGAGCATAGAGATTTCATTACAAGATTGGTACACAGCAATAAGACGGACATATGATACTATACACTCTATAACGATTAGGGAAAATTATTTTAAACTTATACACCGATGGTATCTGATACCTACAAAGTTAAAAATATAATACATAAATGCTGGAGGTGTAATAAGGAAAAAGGGGATTACACACATATTTGGTGGTACTGTAAAGAACTAAGATCCCTTTGGGAAGATACTTATGAAATATTGGAAAAAATAGATAATATACGATTAAAAAAAATATGAAAATCGCTGTTACACATTCTCCCCGGAAATTTGTCTCTAGAAAGAAAAATAATAACAATACATGCATTTGCGGCCACTAAGCTATTAATTGCACGGTCATGGAAAGAAACTAAACCCATAAGTAGGATACAGCTGAAGAAACAATTAATGTTTCAGCTGCAAATGGAGAAAGGTATGAGCTGGTTTAGTATAACGTACAAAAGGAAGTCAGATATATTTATGAGGACTGGATAAAAAAATTACAAGAACTATGAAATATTTTAACTGGGGCTAGCCCATTACTTGGCTTCACAGATTTTGTTTTGTTTTGTTTTGTCTCTATGAAGAAATTGAAAGCAACAATACTATATGCTTGTAATTTTGAAATTGTGTTTTGGTTTTGTGTATGTATTATGTAACTATATGTTATGTCTCTATTTTTTGTTATATGGAAAAAAACAATCAATAAATATGATTAAAGTAAAATGAGTATTCTGTTGGTATTATGTTCACTATTTTCAGATGAGCAATAAATATTCGCAACACTTGCCAATACTTATCAGCACTAGCTGGCTAAACGTCAAAACTGCTAAATCTGGAAAAACAAGTGGACTCTTGGCTCTATCACTTGCAAGAACACAAAGCCCTGAGTAGGGTATTATTACCCCAATAGGTATACTACAGTACAAAAGTTTTGGGTCACTCAGCTGTTTTCGTGAAATACAAGGACATTTCTGGCTGGGTAACAATTGCAACAGGGTTTTCTAATGATCAATTAGCCTTCTAAACTACCTGGATTGACAAACATTGGAATACAGGAGTGGTTGGGAGTGATAAACGGCCTCTGTGACTACGAGCAACAATGGGCCAAAATGTCCCTGACTTCCAGGCAGGGTTTGAGCGTGCATGTGTAAATAGAAACGCTATTTCTAATATATTTTGGTTGATGTGTTTTAGTTAAGAAATGGATCGGTGGTCCATAAGGGGGGGGGGCAATACATTTCCTACCCTTCCATCACTAGGCTCGTGTGCACGTATGGCATGCTGGGATGGCGTACGGCTCGGTTTGTGTTTAGCATTCGCTGGTTTGTCTATATTTAATATTAATATTTAATGGTGTAGATTATTTCAGTGTTAGCTTATATCCTTAGTTTATAAAGTCAGCAAAGAAATACATTACTGAGGATTTCTTTTTTTTTTTGCTTAACACCTCGGCCTGTGAAAGTCGCATAGCGCTGTATAGCCTGACAAGCACTAAGCCAATATACCGCATAGTTATTTTTCACACCCTTTAGCCTCCCTCAAAAGTGCCACGCAGGCCACAAGACTAGCCGAATACTGGCCAGATTCAGCGACGAGACCTATGATTTAGACTGTAGCCCCCATTGCATTTAGGACCCCATAAAAGGTCTGCTCTTTTGGAGCTCATTCTAGATTATTGTAAATATCATTAGCAGACCTTTTATTAGATCCAGCGCGTGGATCTGTATTTGGCAGTTTTGGATATGTGTATTAATGGGATGCATTTAAACTTCAGGAAGCAACCGCTTTACATCGCTTATAAGTACCCAACGTTTATTAACCCGGTGAATTGTGAGTAAAAATAACCTGTCCATTTAAATTATTCAGGCAATATTTTTGCTCCAGCTTCGTGTCATCACAAGTCAATCTAATCAAACCGAACAGGGGAAACTAATTGTACAGGACGTTTTACTTTACTGTGAGGGTAATAGATAAGTGTAACAGCCTCTCAGTAGAAGAGTAATGAACTGGCTAGACAGGCTGAACGGGTCATAACTGCCACCAAATTCAAGTTTTCAAAATTAAAATGTTAACGGACAGTCCTGATCAGGGGACTGAGAGAAAGGGGCGCGCGTCTTCCGTTTATTTAGCAAAATGTGAGGTAATAACTTGCTCAGAAGCCTCAGTGACATATTCTCCATTCAACGAGGGGACCGGGCGCCTTCTAACCCCCTGCATATTAGGTGCCAGGCTGCTGAGCACAGGCAGAGTCTGCCTCAGTATACGGACACGACCCGGTACCTACATCCTGCGAAGACTGCTCCAGCGGCGGCCTACAGCTGCCGGCCACTATGCGCACCGCCACACATCCCAGCTATCTCTCCACCAGAACCACCCCACATCCGGGTCGGGGTGGAGTAATGCCAGTACATACCCACCCTCCCCGGCACAAGTAGTAACGCATCCGGCTAAACGGATACCATGTATCTGCTCAGTAGGAAAGAGAGGTCTCGGTATCCAGTCAGACTGCTGCCATGATGGCTTAATTCCATGGAGGGGTGGAGGTATGAGGAACACATTCATCCTGATTGGAAGCATCCCTCCTAACATCTAAGTGCCACCCCCATGATTGTGACACATATGGTATGCGCCATTGTACATCCAGTTTGCCGTAAGCACTATCTCCGTTTAAGCAAAAAGAGATTTAAATACAAGAGATAAGTAAACCGACCAAAACGTGCATCCAGCTTAGACATACTTGCGGAGACGTAGGATCGCTGAAGTCGACGGAATAGTCTATAACAGGATGGCACATTAAAAGCGAACTGTTTGCTTTCTCTTTTGTTTAGATCTCAGCCATGAGCCCGAAGCTACGCATCTTGCTTATAATAACAACAGAATAGCCGCCAATGTGCGTCTTTCGAACTCGGATGTGATTTGTCGCAGTGTTTCGGCTGAGCGGATTGGCTGACGCCTAGACCAATCATAAGCGTGTGTGAGGCTGGGTGATCCGGAAGCCAGTCTGACAGTGCACAGTCCCGTGATGTTGGGCACAAGGTGCGTTTGAACAGTCGAAGCCTCGGCACCTAAAGGCGGGTCCTGGGGCGCTTGGGTTCTCCGGTACCCTGAGAGGTGCTGGGCGTCTGGATATGACGAAGTTCGGGTCCCCGGAGCAACTCTCCGATTTCAGTGATTTCGGCCGGCAGCAAGTTCTGCGCGATGTCCAGCGAGATGGAGAATCCCGGGCGCTCTGCAGCCCGGACGGAAAGCACCTTTTCCTCCTGCTCCCTCACAGACTGCTCTCCTTCCTCCGCTTACCCACAGAGGCCCCGCTCCTCCCTGCCTCCTATCTGGAGATAACATGGACCTCCCCGCAGCTTGTTGGGGTTCTCTTCCTCGAATGCTCAGAGCACCCATGGTTACTGACCCTGGTTTGGGAAAGCGGCCGGGCAGAAGTGTGGAGTCCACCCAGGGGTCCCTTCAGCAAGGGCTGGGTGTTACTGCAGACCCTGGAGCTGTGCAACAGTGCCCGGGCTAGGGTGGTATCGGTCTGCAACAGCGGCAGGGATCTGGTTTGGTGTGAGGAGAGACCCCCTTCTGGGGCCAAAGCATTGTCGTCATCATCATCCACAGACAGACCATACAGTTACTGCATCTGCCAGCGGTTCCTGGTGCTCCACAAACAGCAAGTGACTCTGGGCGGTATGAAAATAGTCTTACATCACAGTCCTCTGTACCATCTTCATTCAACGCCACATCATATCTTCATGATACCTGATGGTGGCACCAAGGGCATTGCCACCCGCCTCCTACTTGTGTATTCCCATGTGGAAGAGAAAATCACCATGACGTCTATATCCACTGGACTTATTCACAGCAAGAGCCTGACTGAGGCCGAGTCAGACTTCCAAAAAATGGTTGTTGAATATCTAGGCTTTGTGACTTCTCAGACCCCTTTGAATAACGTGTGCCTCAACGTGACTAAGTCAGGTGAACTACTACTAATGGATTCCAGTAGGCATATATATTTACTTAGCCCAGATGGAGCAATGAGACTTGTTTGTGACATTGATAACCACCCTGTTGCGAGCGATGCCCAAATTGCTATGCAGATATTTGATAGAACACTGGCCTGTGCCTTGGACTCCGTCTTGTACCTCATCGATATCAGTACTGGAAGGTTGATGGAGAAAAAAATACTAAATGCCGATAGATTGTTCTTCTTGAGCGTCTTCGAGACCAGCGCTATTCAGTTCTTGACAAAGAACGGGATTTATAAAATTAGCCGTTCCAGTGGTGTAATGGGAAATTTTGAAAATAATGTCAAATCTGAGCCGGCGTTGGTAGAAATGATTTTTGAAGAAGCTTGTAAGTACTACCAAAGAAGGAGTCTCAGCAATACCAAACTTACAGTGCAGTCATTGAAGACGGAAGGCGTTTTCCAAGCGCCGATAATGTTATCCTCTATTCTTAAGTACTACCAGAAAAAAGAAAAGTCAATAGATCTTAAGTATGTGGACTTATTGAGCACAATGAACAATGACCTTGAGAGCTACTTAAGCCTGGAACGTCTTAAAACTTGCATTATTAATGTTGCGGAAGAAGACATAGAGAAGTATTGTGAGGATTTGGTAGACCAAGAGATCAATCGTCTTCTTCACTCCGACTTGGATAGAGAGAGCTTAATCTACATCAACTCTCTTTTCTCCCTGTTTCCGGAAGCCGCGTGGCTGTCCGTCAGGAATAACCTTCAATTCCAGCAAAACGGTGATGGAAAGCTTGTAGTCAGAGCAACGCCCGATATGTGGAAGAAGGTACTAGGACCCCTTCCTTCTGGGTCAAAGGAAAGCTCTCAAAATGGAGTGTACCCTCTCTTTGAGGTCATTTGTCAGTCTCTGTATACATTTAAACCCAAATGGCTGCCAATGTTTGTAAAGCACGCACAAGATTGTTTGGGGCTTTCCTGGGGCTTTAGTAACAAAGACAATTGTGAAAGTGTACCTTTGTATAAAAGGGCTTTGTCCGTGCTGAGTAAGCAAAAAGAATACACTACCGCTGATCAGGATTGTGACTTAGAGGTTGACATTTTATTATGCAGTGGAAGGCCGCTGGCTATCACCCAGGCAATCCATATCTTAATTGGCTTACAGCAGTGGGAAAGGGTTATGGAAGAAACCAAAAAGTTCTCGCAACTGAGTCCTGTCATTACCAAAGATATTTTCGTCACGCTCTTGGTAGAATTTGTCAAGCGCAGGTATTTGGACGCTTATGTTAACCAGATCTGTGACATCTGCCCGGAAGATATGACTGCTACTGCTCTTCTGCGCATTGTCCTACAGAACTTGCCCAAAACGGAAGGAGACCAGTGTCCGTTCCCCTCTGATGATGGAGCGCATTTTACCATCGGCTTGCTGAAGCCGCTGCTGAGCAAAGTGTTACAAAATCAGGCCAGGATAGATCAGAAAGCCATCTCTCCAACCTTTCTGCCGTCTCCTCCACCACGGACTGACAAATTGGGGGCAGACCATGTTTTCCTTAATGGAAATGGTTTAACCCCTGAATATTGTCCTTTGACGGACATCCGCACAGCTAATGGCTTGTGAACATGCCTCCTTACACTGTGTGCCAGTTGTAAAGGTGTCGGGGGGGGGGGTTATTTAAAGCACTTTCTGTTCATTTGATAATTTTCCGCTCCTGTATTTATGTCAGTGTTATTTTGATTGTTTTTTGTTTCACTCCTTATAATGGGACACACTTCTTCACTTTCTGTGTCTTATATTTGAAATGTTGCCTATTTTGAGTTGTAACCTCTCCTCTTTACCACGCAAACGGCGATGACAAGCAAGTCAGTCTTTAGCGGTGCCTCCTGTAAATTAAGTATTAACACTTCAGTTGTAAATAATCCACGTGTTGTAAGTATATTTAAATATATATCTAGTTACTAAGTGTAGAGTAGTTTGGGAAAGCATCCCTTACAAAGAGTCCATTGTTTTCACTTATTGCCCAATATAGGGCTGGTTTTATATAGAAACAAGTAATTTCTTTGCAGGAAACCTGAGGTTATCATGGGAGCCTTGAAGTGTAAAAAGATGCCTGCTTTATTTATGAAGCACATTTTAGTTGCGTACTCCATTTTAATTTGCAGTATTGGTGAAATACAATAAATGCTTTTAATCCTTTTCCTCGGGTTTCTGGGTTTTTTTTTCTCATCTCTCCTCACTTTCTATTTAATGCAACAGTTTTTCACTTTAAAACGTGGCTTTACTTAAATCCAACACTTTTTAAAAAAAAATTTAGTATTTTATTTTCATAGGAATGTTTTTTCTTTTCTTTTTGTTTTTTTTTGTATGCAAACTGTTTTCTGCTGTCCATGCCGGACAGTGCAGTGCTGATTCCTGGATGCAGCTTTCAGTGTGTTGAGAAAACAAGCCGGGCTCGTTAAAGCGTTTTAAACAGACTCTTCCACCACGTTATTCGTATGAATCCGATACTTGGTAGACAGTGTGCCGTGTGGTTTGTTTCCATTAGCCATGTGCAAATCATTTTTTCTAATTTAAGCTTAACATGTAAGTGATGTTTTTAGTATGAGTTACTATATCCACTCTTTCCCGTGCCTATGTTCCATTAATTTGCTTGAGGTGTATTCACTATAATGTATATTTTACTATACATTATGAAATGCTATCATTGGAGAGCGTCTGCTGCAGGATGAGCTTGGCTGGCCCTGTATTATGTATAGTTAAATCAGTGAGATTTCTCCAGAGTTTCCTCACCCATTGAACTTTAAATTATATAGAGCTGGCTAAAAAGAGAGGGAGTTGGCACCAAGGCTGCTGTGTGAGTGACAGGAGAAACCTGAATCATTGTTTTGTGATGTTTATTTATAAGTCCGGAGTTGGCAGAAGAGTTATGATTTCAGCGTAATGACTTTTATATTTTAAATACATAGTTCAGTCAGTAAGAGGAACTGATTAAGTATTTAAATCTTAGTAGTTTGACAATGCCTTATACAGGGTCTCTATTATGATTCTAGCATGAGAAACATGGGTAAATTGTTGTTAGACAATGTTTTATTTTTATTATCTTTTATTTATAAAGCGCCAACTATTTACGCAGCGCTTAATACAATACATATATTCAAGGGGTCTGACAAGACGAGAATTGACAGACTGAGACAAACCGATACATTAGGTTGAGAGAGCCCGGCTCGCTTATCTTGCGTTTTAATTGATAAACATAAGCAGCTGGGTGCTGGAGTTGGGCAGCCTTGCCAGTAAGAGGGACTGACTGCCTTGTGTGATGGGGTGGGGGGGTCTATTTATTTTCCTTTGGCAATATGATCTCACTAGAGCCAGCATGCACTTATATTGTTTTTCCTTAGTCAAAAAGTGTCTTGCTCCCCTGCTATGTATTTATTATTATATGCGGTAGATCGTTTCATGTGAGCAGAAGCAATAAAGTGGGGGTCCACTATTTATGTGAGGCCGGCTGTTCCATTGCAATCAAAACTCTAAGGAAAGCAGTTCTGCACTGTTCCATTTTTTCCGTTAATGGAATAGTTATAAGTAATCTTGTAAAAATCCCTTAAATACCAATACATCCTGACCAACGTTCTAAAACGAAGCTTGGTCCGTGTGCCTTTCCGTGTGATGTTGCTGCTGATTTCATCACGTTGAGAGTTTATGATGTTCGCACCAGACTAATAAATTTTACACTGACTTTCGAAATACCTGGCTGACAACATCGCTCCTTCTCTGAACGTCTCTGTACCACGGCTCGCCAACTACAAACAACCTGGTTTCGTGTCCTTGGTTACCATTACATTATATAAAGTTCCATTTGCACAATTTAAGATTACTTTGTGACCGAAAAATCTCTCCCAACCACTGCCTTTAGTATTGGACTGAGGTGATAAAAACTTTATATATATATATATATATATATATATATATATATATATATATATATATATATATATATAATGTATTATCACATTCTATTTTTGTGAAAACCAGGGCAGATGGCTGTATACAGGTTACAAAAATAACTTCACTACCCCTGTTCATGTAAATCTCTTCTAGAGCGGCTGGAATTTCAAAACATGTCTTTGGAGGTTAGAAACATACAGCGGAGGTCCTGTTACTGATTTCTGTGTGATATTGGAAAATGAAAGAGAAAATTGCCAACCCGTGTCTTGTCTTTAGCCTTAAGGGGACACTCGAGCATATGAAAGTACTTTGTAAGTGTTGTATGTTTTGAGTGAGGTGGCTTTACACCGCTCGAGCCGATTCTTGGCATTGTGCATAGCGATCTTCGGCTCAAATGCAGCTCTTGATAGATTAATCTCTGGAATCTGACCTGGAACCTGCCAATGTTCTACATTCTCAAAACAGATTAACTAGTCTTTGAAATAGAACTTTTGCTACGTGGCTGAGACAGATGGAGAGTATGACTAAACTATTAAGTTTGGGACTATGCAGCTGTGACTTGACACAATTGGCCACGACTCCCCACACACCAAATTACTATATATGTTGTGATGATTGCGTTTCATAGCTTTACTTTCTTACATTACATTACTTTATTGTATTGTGTTAAAAACTGGCTTCTTTTTTGGAGGAGGACAATTTTTTCAACGAAATCCGTCCACAAATTACTGGCTTTGTTCAATGCGGTCACCTTGGTTATAGAGTATACACACACTACTGTTCAAAAGTTTGGGGTCATTGGGCTGCTTTCATGGAAAACAAGGACCTTGTAGCTGTAACATAATTGGCAAATGGGTTTTGTAACGCTATATTAGCCTTTTAAACTTAGCCTAACAAATATTATTAATGTTATTAATTTACGGTCAGATAACTTGAGACTGAATTCCCATTAGGGAACCATTGAAGGACCTTCCTTTCTTGAAGCCTTTTTCCCCTAAACCATGTCTTCTAATCGTTTACAAAAGACCTCTCTGTACTTGTAATTGACAGCTGTAGCTGGTCTGTGTAATTATATTTCATAGCGATGGCAAGAGTAATGAAAAAAGTTATCAATCAAAATGTAATGCTAGATTTCATAGTTATCCCATAGATTTAAATTGACAATAAAGCCCCCAGTGTGGTTTTAATTTATCTGTAATTTAAGATTTGCTGGTACCGTTCATATCACAGCAGCTTCCATGCCTGATTAAAACAACTCCTCTCTACCCCTACATATTTTGAGCCTAAATTTGTAGGGTTGAGTAGTTATGTTGAAAACATGTCCAGGAATACTCTCCTGAGGTCAGAAGTTGGAGAATTGTGATTAGCGATATAACACAAAAACCATAGGGCCCTCTGAAAGTTGTATGCATCCTGTGTTGGATATATGAAATTAGTACGCAATGTTGCTCCCTATATGAGCCTGTGGTATGGATACAAAAATCATTTTAAATTTAGTTTTAAATATCTGCGGTGATAGATCGATCTATCATGTGATCAATCTCAGCTAGCCTAGGCTTTTGGCTACTTTGCCAACAGCGAGGTAGGAGAGTTTTAGAAGGACATCTTCGGGTTGTCTGGAATTTACTAATTTAGTTAAGATAATCCAACTCATGAGTTAGCAAACTTGGAAGCAGAAGCTTTAATCTATTTATAATAGAAAAAAAACCTTTACGAAACTTAAATGTACTGCTGAAAAGCCCTTATTCTTCAGTCTACAGAAGACAAAGTGGTCTTACGATGAGAATCACATGAAAGGAATAACAAGACGGATGAAGCCTAATGTGATTTAGTGTCTTATACGTAAAATGCCCCGGGCGCTGAGCACATTCCAATAACTCGCAAAATAATGCAGAAGAGCACGTCTCTGAGTAACGTCGACAATATAACTTTGTATAAATATAGGAAAGAATATGAAATTAAGCCAAAAATTGATTAGAAACGCAATATTTTATTTGTTGGAACAAAAGTTTATTTTTATTTTGACATTTGAACAACATCTAAGAACAGACTGATCCGTGTGCCTCTTAAAAATACCATAAAGGTGCAGTTCCACTAAGGCATAATTCTGGGAAAAGTTTTGGGCAATCAACATTACCAAGAATAGTGTTTGTAATGCGGAATTTAGTTACAAAAGGGTTAAATTCAGCAAAGTTTAAAATATCTGGGCAGGGGAAGACAGCGACAGGCTTTGTGGCGGATGTTTCAGTAAATACCCCATAGGCAGCAATGGTTTCCACAAGCTTTGTAAAAAAAACAAAGACAAATGCGTGTTTAGTGTTTTATGCTGTAGATTTACAAGTCTATAACCACGCCTGGTGTTAAATATGAAAAATACACCAAATAAGATTCAGTTATTTATTTCTACCCCAAGAAGAGATGATCATCAGATAAAAAGCTGTAGGTCATTTTGATAAAGTAATTCTTCCGTGCTAAAAGCTGTGCGGAGGACAGATGCCCCTTAATCAGGATAATCAGCCCTAATTCATAGACTTTGATTTGAGAGCCACCTATACAGAGCCTCATTCTATCCTGGCCATAAGAAAAACGCGACCTTCAAGTGGATACAGACTCACAGTCCCATCATCCTTAATAAATTAGATGATGGGATTTAGAATCTACAATTTAAGAGATAACACACGTCTGCCCTTCCAAAGTGTGTTGTAAAGGTATCAGTGTTTCCAAACTTAGTATATTGTGTGTGTATATATATATATTTAACAAGCCTTACATAATTATATATTTATTTCTTAATAATCAGGAATGCTTTGTCGCCGTGACAGTGGAGAATATTTACTGCTTTACCCACACACTTTAATGTACTTATGTTAGCAGCAAAAAACACGAGGATAGTATGTCAGGGTCTGAAAGTCATGACTGTTCTGCAAAAAAACAGGTGAGTTAGGAGGCATGGTCATGCGTTAGACCAGACCTTAATTTCATTTAAGGTACATAAGGTGCCATGCTTAAGAAGTGGTTGTGTGTTAACATTAGCCCTGCCTACATCCACCACTGCTTCTTCAATATAAAATATATGTATATAAAATAATATTTGGGTTTTTGGGATACAGAAGGAACAGATGACCTTCCAGCAGTTACGGATTTAAACTCCTGTCATCCTGAGCAAACTAGATTATTTTTTCTAGAGACACCTTAAATATCTGCTCTTTAAGAAGATACTGTAGACAATTATTACAGTTGCATGTCAAATGAGAATACATATATATATATACACACACAAAATTATGTGGATCCTTAGTCTGTTTAGATGTTGAAAACAATTATCTTTAAGCGACATCATATATTCTGTACAAATATACATTAAAATGTACACTATGTCTCCCTCCACCCAAAGACAGATAAACGCTGGTCCTCCAGCTGATGAGGATTACCCTGAACCCATCATGAGTGGCCTTGCTTACCATGATGGGAGTTGTAGTCCTGAGCAGATTGAATTTGCCTAATGCTGCCCAAAATTAAAAGTCCTTTGAAATGATTAGGAAATAAATAATCCATGATTTTTTTTAGAAAAACAAATATATATATATATATATAAATGCAAATATGCTGTTTGGAAAAGTTAATGAATTAAAAATGTCCATATTGATCCCGGAATAAATGAAGGCTGTCATAGTAGCCTTGTCACTGAGCGCACGATGGACTCGTTACGCTTTTGCGGTTACTCGAGGAATGAGATACTGCTGTGAGGTGGACGTCCTATAGAAAACAAAACAAATTATAATCCCGTGTCAGTACAAGCATGGCGGACTCAAACAAATTAGCATAAATAATCAAGGGCTTGCGACCCCCTGCACAACGCCCAGGTGCCTGAGCCGGCCCTGTATAATGTATAGTTAATGTGCATACCTGGGAATGCAACCGTGCTCGCCCCCTGACCTGAAAGTTTATCTGGCATCTTTCCTTATGTCGGCTCAACAAAAGGTATCACTTTTGACTAAAGACTCCATCTTCTCTTAGACCAATATGGCTGCATCCAAATGAATCTCATTAACCAAAATAAATACATTGTTTGTCCTCTATAGGATATTTTTGGTCCATTTTTACAGCTTTTTATTGCGGGCAACCCAGAGTTTTCATGCAGCGATTCGGAGACCATTAGAAGCGACCCACCAGGAGTCTCCGAGTGAAAGCCGGAAAGTTCCCAGCTGTGATCATAATCTTTATGGGTTTGAAAAATAATCTATATTTCTACCACCTTGATACCAATTATTTATAATCGGCTTCCTGGAGACTGGGAGGAAGGATTTCCCAACACCAGAGACCAGCTATACATCCCAGCTTTGCCAGTGTCACAACAGTCGGAACAGAATATCATCCAATCATGGACCAGCAACTGCACTGATTGGACCACAGCCTTAAGCCCCACCCATATCTATATTTTGAATATGTATATATGTATATATAGATATAATGATACTTACATTTCTAGGTGATCGTTGGGATCCCTGTGAATACAGTGCAAATTAAGAAATGAAGAGGATTAGATTGTTGTCATTCGTTATAAGTGCAAAGCAAAAACTTTTAAAACGAACACAATTTAAACAATCTTTCTTCTTATAGCCTGATAAATATTGCAAGATAGACTTTAGTTTCATAGAGGAATATAGAAGGAAAGGACTAAATAATTCACAAAGTAAAGTCAATACAAAAAAAACCCCAATCTGAGAACAGACAATGCTTACATTGCTTGTCTCAGTATACCAGACTGGTAATTCCCCCAGGGGCCGTTAAGAACCAAAACATAAACCAATGATCCACTTGTGAGTGGCCCTTCTCAGTGTGGTTGGTATCTCCTTTTGGAACACTGAGCAGAATTTGTTATCCTTCATTGTAGGACAAGGTATTTAAACATCTCTATTCTGTTCTTGGATAAACTAGTTTACATTTTTTTTTATACACATTTTTTCTCTTGGAATCTCCCCAAGAGTGAAGCGGATTCCGGATGTGTAAAATCTGACTCCCCCTATGTAATGATCCACTGGAGGCCAAGCATTGAAGCTTTGTCTGTACCCGTGTGAGCTCTACGGACCAAGCAAATCATCACATATTACATATGATAAAGCAATACGCTTTTTCTTACTCAAATACATCTGATGACTTCATCCGCCTGTAATATTTGGCCAACTTCACCGACAGGATGATGCTGGGAATCAAGAACATCGTACACCAGCCCAGACTGAACCAAAATGCATTCTGCAAAAAAAAAAAAAAAAAAAAGTGGCATATGTTAATGTAGCAATACATGAAATAAAGCTGATGAGTAGTTTTTACATCCTAACTTTTTTACTGCTAATAAAGTGAAATAAAAGTGTGTAATGTTATGCGTTTCATGGACAAGCATCATAGTATGTATAGCATTGTGTGATTTTCCTATAAAATACACAGCAAATAAACCCCTTTTAACAGTAGATCAGAAGAATTCTGTAACGACTCGCTAAGGGTGGGAAACGGCTCTACATAACAGTCCTTATGAAAACCAGGTTAAAATATTCTGAATTAAGTAACTTATATTCAAGCAGGGGTTTTCAATTGTGACACCAGTTGGAATGGACATGTATAATTAAATCAGGTTAAAATAAAGAATTAAACAAGGATTGACGTTAATACTTACCAGGGAGTCAACAATATAGTTACAGAGGACAGTCTGTGCAACGTTAAAAGAAGCTGCAACCGGCCCACACTGACCTACATTCTGTGTGATCTAAACAGAACAGTAAATAGGGTTAGATAGTTTAGGAATCTGATATTCATTCTTTCAATAATCATCAAAATCGTATGCATTTTTTTGTGCCAGCATGCAGTCATCTCCCATCGACCAATCTTGGCCAAACATGCCCAAGCAGTTTCTATAGGAGGCCCAAGATTAGCCAAATAATTAGCTTTTTAAGAAATAACATGTATCAACTCAGCAGCCAAGACAGGGCCGTAACAGTAGGCACAGGTTTGGGAGAGGAACGGATATTGATATGGGGAGCAAACATTGATTAGGGAGACTGGGATAAGAAATGAGGAGAGAAGAAAGTGAAAATAGGGAGAGGCAAGTGAACGGAAAGGAGGGAGAGCAAAAAACTAAAAAGGAACATAGAGATTGTCAGATACTTTAATATGATCCAATGCACTATACATCTAGTATTAGTTTACTTCCACATCCGGTCTACTTGATTGTAGGCTACTTTCTCCAGTAGGCAATATGGACAATCGTCCCATGCCAAAGGTTATGCGTTTTAATTTTAATTAGCCTTGCTTTCTTTTTCCTAAATAATGACTACTACTCCCAGAGCTTATTGGCCTTTAGAATGTCATATTTATCTCTTTTTGGAGGATTAGCTAGAAAAAAAAAATCCCAAAGAAAGAACAATTCTTAAAGATCACTCAGTTGCCATATTTCTATGCACTGTAACACTGTATATCACATTTACAATAATAAAGCCATCAAAATAAAGCCATCAAAAATAATCACTTGCCATTAATTTAGCCCAGTCAACGTAAGACTGGAAGTACTTCAGCAAGGCGTCCAGGAAATTATTTGTCTCCTGTTTGGATAAAGCAGAAAAAGTAGTTAAGTTTCTATACAGATGTCAATTTATACATTTATGCGCGATATACCATTGGCATAGGTTGTAGACGTTTTTTGAAATTCATTGAAACCCCCCCTGTTTTACTGAATACGTTATTTATATCCAAAACAAATTTTAAATGTGATGTCAATGAGATACATCAGCAAAAGAGGCAGGGCATTGAAAAGCTTGTAGTAACAGTTACATGCTTGTGACGAGATATACAAATATACCGTACACTTCAAAGTAACTTAAAGATTACGTGATTTCTGATTTGGTTGAGTTTACAGTTATTTATCAAAACCTGTGCCTCTTATCATGTGCCTCTTCCCCGCTTCTCTAGCCATTAATATTTGGTGGCTACAGTTGTGTATACAAACAGCAAAATGTGTGTTTATAAATTAAATTGCATTACAAATACATTATTGTTCTTTATTTCATTATATAAATGTTTATCAGTTGGCCATCAAAGTTTACAAAACAGTTTACTAAAAAGGTTACTAAAGGAATCGCCCAGTTAACGGATAAATGTCTGGTAACAGCCAACAGATTAAACTTAGATCTTACAAAGAACATCAAATGATAATAAGAAACACTTGGAACTTTTGATGCTATGGCTTTTATGGCTCTTCCTTGACTTTAAAAACATAAAAATGTATGCATTGATGATAAAAGTTGGGAATTCATTACATTTTGAAATAACCCTGATTAGCTACTAGCAGTTATTCAGCGCTCTCATCAGGGTCAGGGTTGACTGATCACAGGTGACGACGTATTCTTGCAATTTTACCCGGTAATCACTAAGTTCCAAACCATTAATCTGAACTCATTATGATAAAGATGCATTGTGCACCGAAGGTCATATCTAAAAGAACAAAATGGCCGTAGCCTTGTTAACGATTTGAGCGCCAGTATTTGTACTTAATTTTGATCATTACGGATGATTAGGATTCCCTTATAAGAATGCATTTTATTTAATAATGTCCAGCCGCAAGAATGTGTAGAATAGCCACAATTGAACAGTTTGGCCCTTAAAGTCTGGGCTGCCCATCCGATGTGTGACCCCGGTCCCCCTGCATTACTCCATATAGCTATGAATGAAGTACATGGTGCTTTCGCACACTCTCTGCCATGAAAACTGGCCATTTTGTAATGGATAGTAGATCACCAGGAGAAGAGCACGCCGCGAGTGCAAAGCCACCCAGAACCGAAGCCTAGTCACAGCTTCTACATTCACACGCCTCAGTTCCACCACTCTATCTACGGAAACTTACGTTTTTTACAATATCAGCTATTTTCGTATCCATAAATACTTGAGCGTTATCAGTTGACGCCAGGGCTTTGTTCATGGATTCCTAAGCAACAAAAAACAACGTTAGATTATTACTATTTCTAATATTATTATTGATATTATTACCCCATTCAGTTGCTATTTTTAAGCCCTGTTAACTAGTGACCACCATCACGTTTACTGACTTCAGACCTCATCCACCCGAAATTAAAACGCTGTAAGAATCAATTCATTCATCCTCTCAAAAACGTATGGCGTGATTATGAGAAATCTAAAGAGATTACAACAAATTTGAACAACTACTAAGTTATTGTTTCATTGATCCAATAAGAAGCAAATTATTAAGAGTTCTTCATTTTTGCGTAAAATTTACATGATGGGTTCAAACCCATGACCAGCGATATGAACTTACCGACAGATTTGCCGATATCTGTTTCAGATTAGTGATACTGGTATTCAGTTTTACCTACAAATGAAGATGAATCGTTTAACAAATTTCAGTGTTTTTTAAGGAAGTGTCTAGCACTACAAATATACTGCCTTTAAAAAAAATATACATTTTTCTATATTTGGCCTGGGCAGACATTTAATTAACGTTATTAAATGCATATGATTTTCATATTTAGATTTTTTTATAAATAATTATGCTCTAAATGCTGTTTAAAACCATGCCTATCAGTTGCCAAGACAGCTAATTAAATAAAAATATTTGTAATAAGAGACATAAAGAGGACCAGATATACATCCCACCCGCTCATAGATCTAAAGGCTCAGTTGGCAAGGCATAGGCAGAAAATTGCTGAGACATGAGCGAATATAGGCAGGGCATGATGAGCGGGGCATGTTGAAATATGGCAGGGCATGATGAGCGGTGCATGTTGAAATATGGCAGGGCATGATGAGCGGTGCATGTTGAAATATGGCAGGGCATGATGAGCGGGGCATGTTGAAATATAGCAGGGCATGATGAGCGGGGCATGTTGAAATATGGCAGGGCATGATAAGCAGGGCATGTTGAAATATGGCTGGGGCATGGCTGTGGAAGGCAAAGCTACTATTAAGCCCCTTCTATTCTGCATCTAGGAACATGCATTGCGTGCTAATAGAAAATCAGGTGCAGACAATAAAGATGTTGGGACAGTAGCGTATTTACTTTGGCACAAACCCAGGGCGGCGCCCCCGGGCACCCTTTCTGCGGCCACCATCTTCACAACAAGGCCCCAGGATATGAAGTCCTATTCCGGGGCTCAGTGTCTTAAACGAGCACAGTGCCTTTTAATCAAGCCATGGTATAAATGGTGGATCTCCCCATAGGGGCCTGACCCACTTAGGCGATCGTCCTCCTAGTTTCGAAGCAGGGGTTTTCCGGCCCCTGGGCTGAATAACTAGGTTATGAAGATATCTGGTGAAACCTCTTTACTTTTTGTCCAAAAGTAATTTTATAGCCAAACAATTAATTATACAATAAAAAAAATAAAAAAATACTTACAATTTCTGGCTGAAGTTTAGTGTTTATTGATGACTGGATGGCATCTAGGTCATCAGCCTCGCGTCTCAGTTCTTCTTTTATACTTGCATTTGTTACACTCTGAAAAAGTCAACACAATCTTGGTTTTATTTTGTCTCCTAGGCAACAGACCATATTTTAACACTGTTATAATATAAACTGTGTGGCGATACCAAGGAGGAGGCGGGAAATCAGTATAGAAATTTGGAAAAAGTAACAGATACAAGTTATAATCTAGGTTACGGGGGAGGGGTGTATCTTTGTACAATATGGTTCAAAAGGCCCCATTTTAAGTCTTATCTTATAACTAATAACTTACATCTGCAAAGGTCCTCAGAGATGCTGTAAACGATTTAAGGTTTGTTTTAGTGATGTTTTTCTTCATCTGAAGCAAGAGAAAATTCCATTTATGAAAATGTCATTTATGATTGGCAAAAATCTATTTCGAAAAAAACATTGAACAAATAAGAATGTTTTAACTCTGAAATACGAAGCCCACTATGGTTTTGTTCCCTTACGTCAATCCCTTTATCTCTACAGGCCGTGCCTGACATCATCCGCTCTCCAAACTTCCACTTGTCCCACATTTTCAGTAGGGTGTTATCTTACGGACGGGATCTTCACCCCCCGCTACGTCTATCTGCCTCGTTGTGTCATATTCAGTCTTTTTAGCATTACCTCCTTTAGGAAGGTAGCTGAGCATTATGGGTGTTCCCAGCTCCACGAAAGCGAATAGGCTAAACGTAGGCTTTTCCTGATTAAAGTGTTTTTTCCAATTTGGTCCACGATCCCTACATTCTGAAAAGCATCCTGACGAGTAGGACTGATTTAATGAATATTTGACCGGATCTGGGTTAATTTACCAGAGAGTCATATCTGAGTCTTTCATTCATCTGAACTGTCATCTAGCCTCCGAAAAGCTGAGTATATCAACACTTCACACGTTATGAGCCAGGTTGAAATGTTGTTTATGTCGGAAATAGTTGTAACTTTAGTAAATACACAAGTTGCTCAAAAAAAAGTCAATTCTGTGAAGTAGGCCACAGTAGCTACTCTTGTCCGACAATTCAACGCAAAGCTTTGGAGACCAGACCTCTGAGAAGGAAGAGGAGCAGCCTACATGGAGCCACCCACATGGGAGATCAGACCGTGCTCTCCATATCTCTATGGTGGCTCCCTTTCATCTGGTTAGGAGCCATAAAGATCTGTGATGGAGAGTCATAGATCTCCATTCCAGACTCTAGATCAGACCTGGGCAAAGCACGGCCCGCGGGCCACATCCGGCCCGCTGAATAGCTCGGACCGGCCCGCAAAGAGTGTCCTGGTGACTCACCAATGAGTCCGGTGTCCCCCCCCGCCCCGGTCACTTACCTTAAACTCCTGTGTTGGAAGCGTTTGTCTCGGGTGCCGGCGCTTTACGCTGGGCGCCGGCATATGACGTCAGACGCCGGCGATCAGCAGTGAAGCGCCGGCACCCGAGACAAACGCCTCACGCTTCCAACACAGGAGTTTAAGGTAAGTGACCGGGGCGGGGGGGGGAGATCCTGAGAAGGGGGGGTTAGGGAGTTAGAGGGGAGATACTGAGAAGGGGGGGTTAGGGAGTTAGAGGGGAGATACTGAGAAGGGGGGTTAGGGAGGGAGGTCTTACTGTGTGTGTGTGTCTTACTGTGTTTGTGTGTGTGTGTCTTACTGTGTGTGTGTGTATATCTTACTGTGTCTGTGTGTGTCTCACTGTGTCTGTGTGTGTCTTACTGTGTCTGTGTGTGTATCTTACTGTGTCTGTGTGTGTCTCACTGTGTCTGTGTGTGTCTTACTGTGTCTGTGTGTGTCTCACTGTGTCTGTGTGTGTCTCACTGTGTCTGTGTGTGTCTTACTGTGTCTGTGTGTGTCTCACTGTGTCTGTGTGTGTCTTACTGTGTCTGTGTGTGTCTTACTGTGTCTGTGTGTGTCTTACTGCGTGTGACTTACTGTGTTCATAGCTTATTCAGTTATTGTAATAAATATTTTAGCCCATTTTTTAGCTCAAAATATTTTTTCCTTTTTTTTCTCCTCTAAAATCTAGGTGCGTCTTATCAGCAGGTGCGTCTTATAGAGCGAAAAATACGGTATGCACTCCGAAGCCTTGTTCATTTTGTTCACTTCTGTGCTGTGCTAATAGTTATTCAGGCCTTACTTATTCAAGCACCTCTACCAATGACGTAGGCTTGAATAACTTTATTAAACAGCACATAAGTTAACAAAATGGACAAGGCTTCGGAGTTTGTAGTTTGTAGAGGTCTGGCCCTCTAAAACCATTCCAATTTCTCATGTGGCCCCATGGGAAAATTAATTGCCCACCCCTGCTCTAGATCATCACGGAGGTGCCCCTTCCGCACGTAAATCCTGCAACGCAACAAACTGTGGTTCTTGAACGGCCACCACAGCCAGCCGCCGGCAGGTTTACTATTTCTATATAATATTATATTATGAGAATTGTTTAACGTTGCCTTACCTCCTGAGAGATGTGTGTGAAATTGAGTTCATTTATCCCCGAATTTGACGCATTTCTCGCTTTCTCTTTCTGACTATCGCTCAAAAACTTAATATTCGTTATGTCGATTTTTGTTTTTTCAATAGTCGATTTAACATCGCTTGTATACTGAGAAAGAAAAAATAAAAGACACTGAGTCACAGGCACCACGCAGTACTATTAACAGTCTCAAAACTTTAGCCGCTAACAATAAACTGCAGCTTGAAGGTAGAAAACAAAAGACAAAAAAATTTTTTTTTTTTATTATTATTTTAAACTTGTCTTTACTTTAAAATTGCTTTATCGCATGTGTCGCTGTTTCAACCCCATTACTAGCTTTCTGTACACTTAAGGGGCATCTTGCAGCACTAAACGGTAGCATAGACTAAAATTTTACGCAGCTATGTGTATTTGAAGCCTAAATATAACGAATGACTTGTACTGACCCCTTAAATCAATGATCTTATGAAGCAGAACTATGGTATGCCCTACTTTTAGATAAAACATATTTCTATGAATTCACACTAACCTGGCTGATATTCAGATATTCATCCAAATTGAATTTATCCTTTAAGTTCAGGGTCTTCCACAAGGAATAATCTTTTTGGCAATCACTGCAAGATAAAGAATAAAAAAAATAAAGAAATAATGTATTATTACAGGTTTAAGTGTTGCGTTCAGGTGTAGCCGGCAGGTTACTCTTGGCCTCTGTTTAATCAAGGTTTGAACTTCAGATATTCTACAGAGACGCACAGTTCACGCTGCAGGCCAAGTTATCAAGAGAGCCTTATTATGTAGCTAAGTTTACATTCGCAAAAAAAAAATGAAAACATCCATACGGACCTGGGTTAGCTTATTTTAATGTATGGGAAAATGGATAGTACCTAATAAATGATTAACAAGCAAAACTACTACTTTTTTAACCCCTTAAGGACCAGGCTGTTTTTTTTTATTTTTTGTACCCTTTGGGACTGAGGCTGTTTTAACACTTTTGCGGTGCTCATGTTTAGCTGTAATTTTCTCGTCTCCCATTTAGTGTACCCACACAAGTTATATATTGTTTTTGGTTTTTTTCAGGATAAGAAGGGCCTTTTTATCATGTCATCTAATTTCCTATAAAATAATAAATAATAAAATGATGAAAAATTGAAAAAAAAGCACTTTCTCACTTTTATTATTTCAAAAATCTTATACTCATCTACAAAAGCTAATGAAAAAGCCTGCTAAGTAGAATTGGTATTTGTTCTGAGTTTAGAAATACCCAATGTTTTTTTTTTTTGGCAATAAGTACAAGTAGAATTTTGATGTTTCAAAACCATTTTTTCCAAATCTGGTCATTCTGCCCCATGTACTTTTTGGGACATCTTTGAAGCTGGCCAATGCAATTTACCCACTCAAACTATATATTTTTGAAAACTAGACACTCCAAGGTAAAACCGCATCTTGTGTCTTGTCGGGTTATCTTTCTCTAATTTTAAAATTAGTCGCAGAAGAGTGACAAACATAAAACTTGTTATATGTAACTTAAAAAACCAGTGTTCAAAATATATATTTATGTACCTGTATATGGATGATATGTTGACATTACTGATGTTTAAGGTTTCACTCAGGTTCACTTGTGTATCAAGAAACTGTTAAAATGAAGAAGTAAAGCAACATTTTTCATTATAAAGTGTATCTTAAGTAGAATAAACAAAATTGAAAACATCACTGATAATTTTTTGACATAAAAAACACTTGTGTTTTAATATTACAGGGAATATAGGGCAAAGTTACCAAAAGGCACCTTGTAAGGAGTAACTGCTGTTAATGTGATGTATTAATTGGTAAAGAGCAGAAGTTATTTTAATATAAAGAGAGTCTAGGGATTATGGATTATGTAATGGAATATATAATTCTAAAAAAGAACTGCAGGTTTAATCCTCCTAGTGCAAAAGTCAACGTGAGAGTCATTAGAATAACCTTTAATAATTTAATCAACAACTTCATCAAAACTATAAATCGGAAGGAGCAGATCCAAAGCACTTCTTACAGTCCGTACATCCAAAGGGTCTGGCACAACTAGAACAGACAGATTAGGACTACCCAATCCATTAGGTAAAGAGGCTCTGATCGCCATTTTACAACCTAGACAAAATACATTTTATATATATATTAATTAGATTATAGAAAAAAGATTTTTCTTTAAGTCAATAATTCTCAGGTTCTAGTCTTCACTCTCTTTCCTGTTGACCCTTGGAAAATTAACCCTTTAATGATAGACAGCAGTTTAGAATAATCAGTCAGTTCTAGACTGTGAGACCCTGAGAACCTGCGCCTTCACCCCAAGACCCTGAGATCGGGGCAGCGACATAGAAATATGAACTTCTGGTGTAATTTAGCACAAGTGTGTTTTCCGATGTGTCTTTGGTAAATAACATATGTCGATTCTAGCGATGCTGCTCCAACGTGGGGGGAAAAAAACCATAGAAAGATGACGCAAGATAACATATCAGACACAAGAAAATAAATACAGATTTCAAACGCCCAACAAGGTCTATCATAAAAATGTAAAGAAGGAAATATGTTTATTGGTACCGTAAAAAGCTGTTTATTGCTCCAGGGTTTGCAGACCAACGTGTAGGAATTTCCACCAACAATGAACAGCACCCCCACCACTAGCATCAGAAGCCACGCAAAAAGAAAGCTGAATCCGGTCCCCCTATAGAACAAAATCCACGAGGAAAATGTAAGTATTATGTGACGATAGCGCCACTTAGTGGCCACTGTCAACAATTTCTCCTTTTTCCTGGCCCTATCCTTACAAAGACTGCCTAAACTAAAATGATGGGGTCAGAAGAAGTAAAGGATCATGATGTATTCATGTATAAAATGTTGGCAGTGTTAAAATAACAACAGAGGACAGATAACTTCATGGGGAGGAATAATCATGCAGATCCTGAGAATAGGACTTGAGCGGCTACTCCCGCAGTAAAAATGTAAAGTGGGTTTCTAATACATGGATATTATAGTTTGTAAACATAATTACGTACAGTTATACAGGATACTATTTTAGTGTATTAATAAAGTATTACTTTTAAGATATATTAGGGATACATAGGGGAAGCCAATTGTTATCTTTTATTTATACAGAGCCAACAATATACGCAGCGCTTTATACTGTACATACATTTTAAAGGGTGTGAGAAAACCAACTAAGACGAACCAATGGGAATAGAGGGTCCTGCTCGCGAGCTTACGATCTAGAGGTAATGGGGTGTAAAAAGACGCAAGCTATAGAGAAACACAATAATCTATAATCAAACACATAGCTGGGTTATGGGAAACTGGCAAATATCCCTACAAAGAAGATTAATAGAGAAATTATTCAAATAGGGAAGAGACTGGCGTAAGACATGAGACCCATGTATTGAAGGCAACTTACGCCATGAAGAAGTTTCCTCCAGAGTTAGACAGACAACTTCGTTCTGTGGGGTCTACTTTCTCTCTGTGACCACAGGGGCCACAAAATAACCCAAACAAGTTGCAGACGACCACCAGAAGCACGATACAACAGAGGCAGATCCCCACAATCCACCTGCAGAAGCAAGAAAGCTTGTTTCAGTCTTCTTTTGACACATTAATTGAGGCGCTCGCTTAGCAGCTTCTGCTATAAACTTCAGGAGTTTTGGTGCATCCCACGCACAATCATGTAGGATCTTGGTGGTGTTTTAAAAATAGTTATAATATAGAAATGCCAGAAAACCTTTATTTAATAAATAACCGGTTCTGAGCACTGAAGGCTATCGGTTAATGTTGTTGGCATCCACAAAGGAAGCAAATTATTATAACGCGAGCGATATACTACAGGAGTACAATACATGCAACACTTACGTTATCTCGCTGTTATATCTCGCTGCATAACTAGGGCTCTAATAGGCATAATTTATAGATTTAAAATGAAGGCTTTCTTACTAGCTTAGAGGATCACCGTGATACACGTTTGCGAGTTATAATGTAACGCTTGTGTTAAGTGAATAAATCCCCAAACTGCCAGCATCTCACGCGGTCACCAATGGCACCGGTTCCCTATTTTAGGCTTTGATGTACCGGAAGATTGAGCACGTCTCTCTCCGCAAGTCCCCCAGCAAGAATAAAGCTCCGCTCACCTGTAATAATCGTAACGCTGAACGTTCTGCTGGTTCTTATCCACAAATTCATTCGAGGTGTTAAAATACTTTTTCACCGTTTGTAGCGAATCATCAATAGAAATGCGGCTACCCATCTCATTGATTTTTTGTTTGATATTTAACAATTCGTCTTGAATATCTATAAGAAACAACAAAGAGCTCGTATTACCCAGTGTGCATTACTAGTTCATCCATTCATTGTTATCATTGTTATCGCTTCTCTATAGTATAGATTATATAGTATATTTGGTAGCAGCTTATACTTTTCCATGAAAACCTATATTAAGCTATTTCGAAATGCACGGTTCAGAGCAAATTGTGCTTAATATCACATGATATAACGATAAAAAATATATTTCCTCACAGTATAAACCAACCCAAATTAACAAAGTAAGCTAAATTATATAGCTTTCTGTACATACATGTATATTTAAATTGTGGTGTAACTTCAAAGGGTTAAATGTTATCATAATAGCCACCAATGGAATATGGGTCCCAAAAGGGCGATCTGATCATAGTAAAGTGGCACCACTACGTGACAATATGCCACTGCCTAGCGGCCCGCTGATGGCCATACATTAATGAAGAGGTATCGTAGACCTCCAATTCCAGACTATGGCGGCTGTTGAGGAGCCCCAAGGCTCAGCAACTATGGGCCCCTAAAGTAACCCGGGGGCCCAGGTTATTAAAGATACAAAACTTGACAAAATCCATTTTAGAACTTGCATTTTTACTCCTTTGGATTTGAATAAAAAAAAAGCTTGGCCATAAAAACATAAGGAATTCTCAGTTACCAGTTATTACGAATATTTTTCTAAGCCTGCCCTTTCTCACCTTGTAATGAAATGAAATGGAATGAACGTCTCACCTGACGCTGTTTTCCTGGTTTGATTAGTCACGGTCCCTGGGATGTCTTGCAAAGTCTTGCGTGCCTTATTAGAAAAAAACAGAAAAAAAGAACGTTATAAACTTGGAAAACGAAGATCAAACATCTGATCCGTTTGGAAGCCTGAGGGAAGAAGCCAACACAAAAGGAGTCAACGTGCCTCTTGGACGGAAAGCATAAAGAAACATTTCTTGGCACCTCCACCTGGAGACGCAGAACTTTTTGTCACTTATACCAGTTACATTTTGTAGAATTGGGAATCAAATTGCTTTAGAAACTAATATTTCTTTTACCCATAGAGAGCTGTTTATGTGACAGGTAAAGCATTTAGATTTTAGAAGAAGAATAATGTATTATATTTACATAGATGATGAGGCAGCGCTGGCACTTTAAGGCCAGTGGTCATCTGATGACGTAAGCGCGGGCACAGTTTGTGTTTTTTGTGTATATACTATTGCAGGGGTGTCCAACCTGAGGCCCTCCAGCTGCTGCAGGACTACATCTCCCATCCTCCTCAGCCAGCCCCTTAGCTGAAAGAGCATTATGGGAGATGTAGTCCTGCATCAGCTGGAGGGCCGCAGGTTGGACACCCCTGTGCTATTGGCTGTAGTTACAGCGATACATTGTTTTTTCCACATTACAGAGGTGGGTAGGGTGTTTAATATGCTATAGATTTCTATATAACACCCCCAGACAAACACAAAGCTCCTTCTAGAGCGCTTCACTAAAGAATCAGTAGAAACAAAACTCTCAATATATATCCAATATTGGCTGCTTGTCAATAACTACAGAGAAACCACATAGCAGGACACGGCAAAGCCTGTTTACAAACCTTCGCTATCGTAGATTCAATCCCTGAATTCAAAAAGTCCTTAACCGTTTTCATCGGCTCGCTGAAGTCTGGTATCTGCGGACAGACAGTTATTCAGAAGTTCAATCAGATTTATAACAATCCTTCCTCATGCACATCTATGAAGGGCGAGATACAATAATATGTATTTTATGTATATTTAACCCATTGCTGATGACCGACAAAGGGCCAGCCCCAGGGATTGTGGTGCGCCGGGTGACCCGTGTTTGCCCACCTCCCTTCAGCTTATACGCACTCGGGGTGGTCCTCTTTACCCTTACATCGAGCTTAGCCACTGGATACCATGGCTAAAATTATTTCAGACCCAATAATTTCCATGGCTTTGCCCATCAGCCCCACCTGCAGGCAGTTTATAAGTCTATAGGAGGCAGGGATCGCAATAAAATCTGTTCGGTGCAAAAGTTAAACACATCTGCTGGTCATAAAAGTTATTGCTTTTGTTAAGTATGTTGCTCTCGTGCGACACGAAAGCAGTTAGCACAGAATGCTGACACCAAAGCATGCACGTGCAGTCCTCTTACCGAACTGAAGTTAGCGTCCATAGTCAGTCCGTCGGAGGAAAAAGTACAATCAGGTCTGCACTTGTCCACCGTTTTGCCGATCCGTTCCCTCACATCGCTGATATTCTGACTGATAGCTTGCTGCTCAACTTGGAGGGCGTTAAAGGAATCGTTCACAGCCGTCATATAGATCACAGTGGCGTTAAGCACTGAAAAAAATGAAAATATATACAAAAAGAAGATTCAATGACCCCGCTTGGAAATAATTCACATTATTTCACCGCTATGACTGGATAAGAGAGTCACGATTCTAAGAGGAAAGGATCTCTGGATCCCCGCAGATGAGTGCAAAGGGGCCAATCATTGCTTCTTTCCCTTTAAACTATCCACCTACCATGCTGATAGAACATAGGAAGGCTTTACTGCCGGTGGTCCCGGCAGCACGTTGGTGAATTCATGGCTCATTGTTTATTAGGTTTCAACAAAACCATTCAAAAAGCTATCAAATTCTACGAGCCTCTAGGGCATGGTATTTAAGAATATAGTATTACTAGACACGAATAACAACGTTCTGTAGAATGTCAATAATTTTTTTAGCTTTTTCTCGGAATGATAATCCTAAACCGCCGTGTGTCACGAGAACGTATTGAATATTCTACTAGAAGAATCTGAAACAATAGTAAGTGTGAAAAGTGATGAAAAGCCATTGATTTCACCCCAAAACCGGCTCATTTACAGTATGGAGAACTATGCTGGTGTGGCACAGCAGACACTGACTAATGAAAGTCTGCGGAGGAGCTTCCCCTTTGGGATGGACATATGTTTCTGAACGTTGTATTTTGCTTTTATGTGTAAATATTTAGAACCATTTCTATCACTTTTTGTCTGTTGGTTCTTCTTTTATTGAGTGCAGCTCTATGTGGATGAATGAGCCATAAATTCTCATGCAACCAATAGGATATTCCAGACCAAACTAGGATATGAATAGAATGTAAGCTCACGGGGTCCTCTTCTCCTTTGGTATCGGTAATTCTGGTTAGCGATACAGTCAGTCTTATATTATAATTTTAAGGTTATTGCTAATTTTCACTCTCCCCTATTGTAGGAACGTTACAGAACCAGCTAGTGCTCTACACATAAATGTAAAGTAAGAGTTGGCATTTATGTACTAAAATACCACAGGATATCCATGGTCAGGCCTGGACTGGTGATGACCAGGCGGTCCTGGCTCTTAATGGCTAGTGACGACGGTGCAGCCGCATGCTATTTTGTTCTGCTTATCCAACACTGGCCGCAGGCTGCAGCACCCAGGTTAAAGTATGGTGATGTCGGCCAACAGCCCCCTGGGCATTTGCCTGGTGTGCCAGATGGCCCGTCCATGGTTTGGTAAATCCAGAATACTTCACAGCCAAGGCTGCACTGGAAATTGAAACCAGCCCTGGTAATAATCAAATACCAACCCAATATTTCATGGTGCCAGTTTGGTATTGGCCCAATGGTAGCAGAAACACAGAGGTCTGACAGTCTGTTCTTGCCGGTCAGCACCGTGCCGGATACGACATCATATCCAGTGCGGTGCTGGCAGTGGGGACCGGTCTTGAGGCCGGCCGTGTAATTATACACGTGGCTGTGGCCGCCAGTGCGGGGGGGGGGGTCAGCCTACCGGGGAGTCTCCTGGTATCTCGGTAGGCCGGCACAGCCCTGTTTATGGCTGAATACATTGTAACTGACCATTTGTAAATCATTACTACTGAAAAAGCTGCAGGAAGTTCCAAACAAAATGAATATAACTGTGGTCAATAAAAAATCAAACAAACAGATGATTACGTCCTCTGCGCCGGTAGGATAAAGTTGATATACCCATAAGATCCCTGCCAAAACAATTAACAGCGCAACGTATAACAGTGCTCTGTCGTCCCGCAGACTAGAAACTCCAGCAGAAACTGGTTAAATATTTGCTTTTATATAAATAAAGGGAGTGTATTGCGACGTTTAGAATTGTGGTAAGGTAAGGCCTTAATGCACTGTTTATATGCTTGTTCCAGGAAGCTTTAGTCATTATTATGCATGACTGGATATTTTTTTTCCAGGCTTCTTCCTGTATTTTTAACGTATTCAAATAACCAAACAAAACGCGTAACCTGAAACATATCATTAATCGGTTTATTCATCTGTTCTGAAATACGGATTGAATGCAGACTTTCGTCTTTCAACTTTCTATTATACCCAGCGTATAATTTCCACATTCCACATGTCACACGCTGCTTCTGTCCTGAGCCCCGTTGAGCCGACCAACTGACAGTGTCGTAAACCGGTGGCTCCGGGAGCAGCTGACACAAAACAAGTCACAACAAGACACGGATACCGCACTCAAAGGAGAACTTGGTTAATCAAGCGCAGATAAAATCTTTCAAATGCCTCAAAGGTAAATTAAACGAATCAATGAAATTCTGCCTCTGCTATTGTCTGAAAGGAAGGGCTGTCCACCTGGACGCTCATAGGCTTTAGTTGACAAATAAGAATTGCTATTGAGAACCCTGCCTGGAAATCCACCCGTTGTGCTCCATCACTGATTTATTATGGTTTCTCACTCCATCTTGTGAATCTGATATACGAACACATATTGAAGAATTGCACGAGTTTGATTAATATATATTTTAAAATATTTAAAAAATATCTACCCTTCTTACAAAAAAAAAAATAGCAGTGTACATTTGTCAAACTATTGGCTATTGGCTACTGCTTGACTCGTTGAGCATGATGTAGTCTACCTGGATCTGCTTTATGTCCATAGCTGGGAACTCTCGGGGTTTGACCCAGAGTCTCCATGTGAAGCCCTGCTCCCCTGAGTCTCTGGGTCAGCATCCCTTTTTTTTCCACATTGGTCACGCCCACTCTTCACCTATGTCCTGCCTACTCCCCACCCACTTAACCTCTGCTCTCCACCCAGTTCCCTCCCACTAATGGCTGTCTAAGGGTAACCTTACCCCTGTGCAGGCTAGCCCTGCCCCTACGACAGACAGCCTACCTGGAGCTCTCTTTTTCTTGGGAGAGCTCCAGGTAGCCCACCCTGGTAAGTTCCAGAGTGTTTTTAAATGTCACAAGGATTTTTTGTATATCGCGGGTCTATTTGATCTCTTTTCATTTATTTTTGTGTTTCTATTTTTCAAATGTAAAAACTAAATGATGCTTTCAGTCATGACACCGAACACACACACACTGAGTTAATGGAAAACTTTCCGGAACAAATGCTTTATGAATACATTTCAGTCACTCTAAATATAGCTGGTTGATTGGTAGGGTAATAAACTATTACAGCTGCAGTTTTCTATAATACACTTACAAGATCACCAATAACTTCTAACCGTGGAGCTTACTTTTAGCCAATGAAACTGTTGCACTTAACAAGTCATAGACCGACTACCCTTTATCCGCCACATCAATTCACTTACCATAAACAACATTCTCTACAGAATCCAGCGTTGTATTCGCTACCTTCCCAACGACGTTCTGAATTTGCCCTCCGAGAATGGGTCCAATATCTGAAAAAAACAACATTGCCACCCACCATTAAAGACATTTACTTGAAGTTCATTTTGGAAGAGCTTTATTATGAAGCTACAGTTTCTAATATTATCTGTTTGGTGTTTTTATTATTTTTTTTTAATAATTACAAGTATGAATATTTGGTTGCAAGTACATCCCCTACCTAAAAACAAGATCACATTCATTGACAGCCACAACGCACAGATTGTGTATATTTTTTATGTTTTATACTGAATTATACTGGTCCTGATTCTTGTTGGAAAAAGTTTGATTTAAGAAAAAATGGAAAAAAAAAACCCTTCACTATGACAAATAATCATCCCAACAACGCACAGGGCCGGTCATAACCATGGCAAGGAACATCCGTGTCTGTACGTAAAATAATCACTCAGCGTTGGAAAGCACGTTATCTTTCCTGTTTGGATCATTGCGATATTTCATATTAATTTCATTCCACAAACTACAAGTTAATGGAAAAATACATTTTTATTATTAATAAAGGACTTAGAAATATCAGAGAGATGACTCCACTTTTTACTTGGTTCTCTTTAGAAGCCCCCTTGACGGTGATGGTTACTATCATCGTTTCCACTGGTATTAATTTATCTGACACAATGTAATGGCAGGAATTATTTATTCTCTATTTCCTCCCCAACACATTTAATAACCCATCTCTTGTAAGTCTCATTCATTAACAAATTAGCTCAGTACATTTCACACCTCCGGTTTTAAACTCACCATGAACGCTGTTGTTGGCCTTGTCGATCGGAATATTACTTTTTTTCACAATAAAATCAATTTGCTGTGGAAAAAGCAAACATAGATTATAAATCCAGATACTGAACGTAGAATTACACCTCATTGAAGAACTCGAGCTTCACATTCACCAACAAAAATATTATCTATCTGATGCATACCCCCCCACACACACAGAAGTGTCACTTAAGAAGATACCCTAACTATTTATGAATTCCGTCCATCAGATGACCATAGAAGGCCAAATTTTATATTTCTCCATACTATAATTTATCCGAGGCGTCAAAAATAAGGACTAGATTATTTTAGCCTAGACAAATATGGCCAAATGCCTACATCTTCCTTGGCAGAAGCAATAGCTTCTGTATTCTTTGCCATGAATGAGGTTTATTGTCAGGGTGCGGCGCCCTTATATTATATGACTTAAAGAAAAAAATCTAATGTTTTTTTACAAAGTTAATTTCTAGAACAACAATTTTCCCTTTAAACATAAAGGCTTTAGAACTTTGCCAATACTCTTTATGGACCAAACCATTTTCTATTCTATAAAAAGCAGACGGCTATAAAATATATATATATATATATATATATATATATATATATATATGTATATATATATATATATATATATGTATATTTCCTCGTTTCTGTATAAGGCCTTTGATCCGCACAACAGATGTAAAAAGTTCAATAGGGAATAAAATAAGTAACAGGTTCGCTGCCAAGAATACAATTAGCGCTAGATAAAATGGATTGGAACAATAGGATTGACAGGGAATTATACCTTTGGCACTGAATCAATATAATTTTCCAGGACATAAACTGTGTCATTATAATAATTAAACGTGTTTTTCACTGCGATGGTGATTTTGTTGTTACTGAAAAAAGCACAAATGTTTCCAGCCCTGCGAAAATAAAAGAAAAATGATCAACTAAGTTACTTGCGAACGTAGCCAGGGTTTATTAACTAAAAATCGAATTGCAAATTCAGCAATTCCACCTGAACAAATGAATTCTGCATTACGAAGGGCCAAGCCTGGCTTATTCCTCCCCATGCAGTATATATTTCATAATACACAGGTAAGTTGATGAGATAAAATGGCTCTATCGCCGCACATGATCTATAATCTTAATTAATTCCTTACAGTGATTCATTTGCAGAGCCCCTTCCTATCAGCGACCAAACTTCCAATGATCCTAAAGAACGGTTTAAGGACTCTTTGCAATTTCGGATCCAATCACGACGACAGACTGTTACAGAGCCAATTTGGGGCAATGTGGTCCAGGTAGAGCGACACTGCTATGGTGACCGCATCACTCTTTGCACCAGCATTGCTCTTCAAACATCGCCCTGTTGGAATCGTATTGTTGGCCGGGGGGGTAATCAGTCGATTCATCCAGGAGGAGGCGGCAGGACGAGCGACACTAATCTCCTCTGTAAAGTCTTTGAGATTTAGAATTCTCGGGGAACCACAGAATCTTTGCACGACAGAATAAGTAACGTGGTTCAGATCATTTTTTTAGATTCTAGCTTGGAATTGTTCAATATGTTGGTGACACCCACGTTTATTTAGTTTTTTATCTCTTATCCTTGAACAAGTTATGTGTTGTTTTTTACACTGAACATTTCAACAATAATGTTAAGGGTTAGGCATTGCTTCGAAGCTCACATTATTTCCTTGTTTCGAGCAGCACGTGATTGGTATTTGTAGGTTGCAATGGATTGCATGGGTTATTTTCCAAACCATTGTAACCGTTCACCAATGTTAGGAATAGAAATTAATATTGCCATTAGCACCTTTCCTGTTAATGAGTACAGCATTGCGAAAACACATGTATATAATGGTTTGTCTATATGTAATTATTATTAAGGTTTCTGTAAAGAATATTAGGTTATGTGTTTATTATTTTCTATTAACACAATAGCGGTTTCTTCACAATGCCCGGAGTTGCCAGATTTTCCCGTAGCGGTATACTTCTCAGCCGCTCTATGTATGTATTTAATGAACGTACATCCAGAGACACCATTCAATAGGACCAATCTTTTATTTGGAAACTTGCCACACGTTTGTCAGCACCAGCTAATTAAGCAATAAAGGAATATAATAAAGGGCTGCCTCCATCAAGCAAAATAATTCTTCCTTTGGTCTTGAATTTTTAACCAGTGTGAGGCTACCATATAATGAGATTATCGCAGCTAATGGTTTTAATGGGCTCTTGGATGGATGATCATATATAAAAAAAAAAAATGTTCCGTAGTCTGTGTAAAATTATTTTTACTACTTGTGTTAATGGTGAGGTCATGATACTTTCCCTTGGGCTTTCCAAAAACAAAGTCCTCAAGTGTACTATAGACACCAACACTTTGTAGAAGATACATTTGAAAAACTGGTTCTGCTACAAGTTCCAAAAGTGGTCTTATCACTATAGCAAGCATCAAAATGTTGATTGGAATGGGGGTTGCCCCCCATGGGCAGCTCTGATTTATTTTTGAGAGGGATTATCTGACACCTTTTGGTGCCTATTACTTCAATTTCCACACAGAGCCAGCAGGGTATCCAGATGAACAAAAATCTTTAGGTGATATTTTGGACCCTATTCTGCACACTGAGCATATATTCTACCAAATACATTCTGGGCAGCTTTTGTTTGTATGGGGCAGTTGGCCCCCTCGTCTGAATATCACCAGCCCTTCACTGGAAATGCTCCAACAAGACCATGGTGATAAACCTTCTCTCTCACCATTCCAACACTGGTCATCTTCAGCTGTCTTTACTTGGTTAAAGTTGTTAGAACTAGAGAGCCAGAGATGATTTCCAGTCATGGACCCTCAATACCCCAGTCTGCCATACTATATAACTGGAAATACAGTCTTATTACCATTTAGATGTGGGTACTTACAGAATGATGAGCGTTATCACAAAGAGGAATACATAAAGGAATCTCCTCTTGCAGTTAATTCTCTTGGTTTGCTTTTGATACATCTTTCCACCACAGTTGCCACAGCAGCGGCAGCAAGGGAAGAAGAGACCCACCAGAATCATCAAGATGATGAAGACCAAGCCAATAGCCACTGCAACCAGGAAGCCCACTTCATAGGTGAGAATCTAAAAAAAATAGAGAGAAAGTATAAATAAACTAAATTTATTGTATTTGTCAATGAAGACTGTCGGCAACGGAATCAGTGTATAAAAACTGTGACTATTAAACCTTTTGTGTTGAAATACAGTGGTTGCTTTGTATTTGGAGAAGGGCACACACATTAATCAGCCGTATTGATTGTTTGTAATAAAGCTAATAAAGATAAGTTAACAGACCAAGGTTTTCTACAGAAATCACAGTAATGATTATACTCTAAAGTTTACTCAAGTGGATGGATGCTGTTAGCTAGTCTAGGAGACCAGTGGTCATTCAGCACCTGACAACCTGCCCTAAAATGCATAGCAAATCCCTCTTCACAAGGAAGCCAACAACCTCATATGTTTCAGCCTTCACGAGCTTCATCAGTAAGCTCTGTGTTCCTGTAAGCATAATGAGCGAGGGGCTTCACATTTGGACTACCGGTTGAAACTTAGTGGAAGCCCCTGGAGTCTCCTAAAAAAAAAAACCAGGACGAGCTCATCTAAGAAGAGATAAAAAAGTAATTTGTCCTTAATTGAGAGATTGTCCAATTTTAGCTCGTATCTCCAAGATCATCTCAGACCAATCCCACCCATAAGGGCAGTGTAGACGGAAGAGATTATTGGCATGGGTATACAGTCGCACAAAGAATGCCTTAAGTAAAATGTATTTTTCCTGCAAAGGTCGCTGTTATTTACAGCAAGCAAAACAGCAATGTATTAATATGCCAATGTTCCCATGAAGGAAGCAAAAAAAGGTAAAAGAGTCTGTTGAGCAACTTCCCACTAAGCAAACATGAATTTACCCGGTTATCTTGCCCAGATCTGTGGGCGATTGCAGTCTTGACACCCATGATAAATGTGCGTGGAATTTTTGAGGCGGAAGTAAGGCTTGGGTTTCAGACGTTTAAAAATAACTCTTAATGGTTGTAATGGAGCACCTTGCCCTCCAGATGTAGAATCTGCAGAATTTCTATATTATGTGGGATAAAGGAGCGTGCGGACTATAAAAAAAACAGCCTTATTTATATAGGCGAAAAAGTGCTTCTGTAGGTTTGCTTATTTTGTTTGTGTTTTCTTCAAAACCCAGATTTTTCGTATAAATGGACCGGTCACACGCCTTCTTCTAATGAAGGAAAACGAAAGGATCCTTAATACAACAATTAATATTAAAAACATGCACGATGGAGAGAAAAAAACAACTATTACCTCTTTGGGATCATATTCGCTCTTCTTGATTGCCTTTTGAAGTATTTCTGTAAAAAAAAAAATGTACAGGATTATATTATTTGAATCATCAACAGATTACAAAACTACGGTCAAAAGGAAACTTCCATCGCACCATCGTAAAAAGGAACAGTTGCCAACATACATTTTCCCATTAATAAAGCATAAATGTCTTCGTATTAAAGTTAAACTTTTTTGACTAACCTTAGAACAGATTAAAAAATGGAAGCGATTCTAAGGAGTATTTTGGATTTTTTTAGACTACATGCTGTACTAGAGATAGGTTTGCTCTTATGGCTTCTTGGTGGAAAGTTTTTGCTACTGTGACATCAGCAACACATATAAAAATGTCTTAACTCTTTCATAATGTCACCGGTCATACCGGTCAAGATTCTGTTTCGTGATGTTGGGACAGAATGTGGCAGCGATGTCATCTAGAGCAGCGCTATAATGTCACTCAGGGAACGTGACAGGGAACCAATCAGCTGCGTCTCTTTGTGCTTAAGAGGTATTAATTTTTCCTAAAGTATTTTCTGTTTTTTGCGTCAGCCAGTTGATAAATGCAAATAAATGGCAAGGTGAGCAGCGCTGTTTCCTTAAATGAACACTTTTCACATCTATCACAGGACGTTTGTTTGTCTTCTCAACTATATATTTGCATTTTGCTTGTTTGCCACTTGGAAATACATTAGGTAACCTAAAAAACCTCATTAACCCCATGCTGGCTCTGAAGTGGATTATATGTCATTGACTGACTAGATCGAGAGGCAGACTAGGACCCTGGGCACCCACCACAGATTATCTGACGTATCATCAAATTTATGTGACTCTGTAAAAGCGGGAAGAAAAGCCTTCTCTTAACAGCCAATATTTGCTTGCACTGAATCGACACAACCAGCTTCTCGACCAAGGACAAGGCGGCAGGAAGAGGTGATCATCGGTGGGGAAGCAAATGAGCTTTTTTTAGAAAAAAAAAAGCTTAGTGCTGCTTTAAAGAATTAAAAATCTTTATAACCACATGCTTCAAAACTGCATTCTATCTGCTTTCTTGCCCCAAACCATCCTGCAATGTGTAGAACGTGCACGTGAAGTGTGTATTTTGTGAAATAATAGTAAATTTGCTAAATACACTTTTGCATAAAGTTGTTTACTTACCAGAAGGGAATTTGTTTGGCTGCACAAGGTCAAGATAAGAATGCACCATATCATTAAAAACTTTGGCTCCGCCGCTCTCTGGGACGGCCACCAGATCATACTGAGGCTTTGTTACGTTCTGGAACTCCATTGATTTCGTTTTGCTGGCAATCCACAGGGAAATAATAAACACTTGGCTGGAAAATGGAAAAAAAATAAATGGTAGAAGTGAGCATTCACAGCTACAGATCTAGGAACGTTTGTGTGAAATATGCAATATGTACGAGAAGAACCAAAAAAGATTCAAACGTCTACCTGCAGGGAAAAAAAGTGTCCTGGGAGTCACATGTTGCAAAACCAGTTTTATTGTTGTGCGTTTGTTCTGACTGGAGGTCAAATACAAAAAAAAAAAATGCTTATGTAAGGTATAAGGATTTAAAGTTGTAATATTTAATTTATTACAATTAATAATAATATAAAATAATAAAATATAAAATAGATAATAATATTAAATAGATAATAATATTAAATAGATAATAATATTAAATAGATAGATGTATAGATATTTATAAATAATTAAATATCTTTTGAAAATAAAATTAGTATATCAATAAAACTGGAAAACCCTAGCTATGCCTTTTTTTGACCAAAGCTTCTTGCATAGACTGTTATTCTGCTGTAAAACACTTTTCCGATAACATCAGAGCAGATCCTATAGAATGTTGCCTCCAAAACAAGCGGGCGGAACTTTTGTGGTTTTATTCTAAATTCAAACGGTTGCAGGACTGTCATCTCCAAAGCTTTTTCCTCATAACTACATTTATTTGCTAAAACTACCTATAGCTTGCGCAACTTTTTGTTTTGGAGTCAGAGATATATTCTGTCCTGACAGGTTTCTACCTACAGAACCCTAACAAAGGCTACCTGAACCACCTAGTTTCCACCAAGGGCAACCTAAAAATTGCTGCTCCCATGCCATGCATGTTTATTGGGTTTCTAATCATATATATTTTTAATAATTATTATAAATATTGGGCCAATACTTGGATCCAGCTGCAGGCTACCCATAGCGCTTCCTCTTCTACTAGAGCAGCATTGTGAGTGTGGTGGGCCAAGTTGCCCATGTAGTTAGGGTTAGCCATTTGTAGGGGGCATGGCTAGCCCCAGATAGTATTGGATAAAGGTAAAGTAGGTGTGCAGTGGGCGTGGCTAGACACAGCTCTCCCTGCCCGGGGAGAGAGGTAAGCCATGAGACTGGGAGAGTTCCCAGGTATGGGAAAGAAACCTTCATTAATTAATGACTTTTATCTTGTTTTCCTTATGTTGCGAGAGGGTTCCAACGACCGGCATGGCCTAGCATAGCTTGTTCTGCACCATTGGCATGCTGACAAACCTCCAATATATATTTAGATATACTTATATTAATCTGCAAACAGAGTTTATTTTGTGTACTGAACTGTAAATTATAGGATTTGGGAACAGTGACAGATCTTTAACAATCCCCTCTCCTGGCAACCATCAACGGCCCAAGAAGCGAGCAGCGTTCTGATGTCAAAAGCTTTGCTTATCACTTATCTGAAACAGAACCTACTGTGACCTCGGAACAATTTACAAATAAGTTCATTACTAGAAATAATTTCCTGAGAAATATTCAATTGTTCTTAGCATAACATTTTCAATTTATTTGCATCCAATTGATATAATGATGTTATAATTTTATATATTTCTGGGCTTGTAAAATGCAACCACATCCTTTACTAGTTTATAGTTCGCAGACGTTCAATAAATAAACAGAGAAGCCGGAAAAATGCAAATCTCCTGCAGCTGATTGAACCGATAACTGACATATAGTGTTTATTTTGGTAAATCAATATTTATTGGGGTTTTTAGAACATAAAATGGGGTGGGGACAAAATAAGAAAAGACAAAACAATGCCATAACAGATTAGCTCGTCGGAGCCAGGATTTGGATGGTGCAAATGAAAACCATCTAAAGGACATATGTTGTTTATAAGGTTCCAGGTTATCACCATGGGAAGTTAAACACCATACTTCAGAACTTAAGAAGTTAACAACCCAGGTTTTGGAGTTTTTAGTTCAGTCTTAGAGGCAATAGGTAGAGTTTAAATCTTCATGAGTTAAGGTACGAGAACTATTAGGTTCTCACACGCTTGTAAGATGTGGTTGGATAATCCACCATAGGACGACCATTTCTTAATCGTCAGGATCCAGTCCCCGTTGTCTGGAGTTGATGTTGCAGGAGACTCATTACCACACCTGGGTTTGACCCAGAGTCTCTGGGTCACTTTCCTTTTTGGAAAGTCAGCCCACTTGCCTTTTCTAAATTTTTTTGCCTAAGGGTATCCTGGGGCTAGCCCTGCCCATATGCGAGGCTAGTGACACCTTCACCTGAAGCCACTCCACCAAAAGGCTCCAGTTGGCCAAACCTGGGAAGTACCAGGGTACGCTCATGACTCCAAAGATGCCAGAACATCGAACAACTTCAAGCTGCAAATTGTACAATTTAAATGGAAACTACACCGGGTTCTGAGTTTGTGAGAGAATTGATGTGATCAGTGATTACAGGTTCCAGTTGTAGGTAACAGTAAGGTTCGGCCATTTAGAAAGTAACTAGTAGGAACCAAAACCTGATTTTCCGTCATGAACATTTTTCAGGTTTTCAGTGATGCACAGTTGGCTTCGCTGTCATTGTTTGAATGAATTTAGTTACCTAGAGGATGACTTTTACATTCTACACAATGATTGTATTGGGTAAACAGCCCTCAATTAACATAAACCTCCTGTCTGAAAAAATCACACCAACTAGAAGAGCATGAGAACTGTTAATGGGATCTCAGGATCCTGCTTTTCCAGCCAGTCAGGAACAACCAGTGATCAAACCGATCGCCGGAAGCAGGACCAAAACAAAGCCGCGCAACCTACTGGCAGTCATCAAGTTTCAGTGAGCTTGACTGGTTTTATTTATTTAACGGCCTGTTTCGTGGCATGAAGATGTATTCGATTACTTGAATTTTGAAACTTTGCCGTTGGCATATTTGGCTTTAGCGTATTTAAAGAAAGTTTCCTGCTACAGAATAAGCAAAGTCATGCAAGGAGGGGATGTCACAGACATCGAGGGGCTAATTCCATATTGGGTGATGAAAGCTCCCTGGTGAAGAGCTCCTCAGTTGGCTTCTTCTTTGATCTCTCCAACTGGCCCAGGTACACTATGGAGGACTCTATCCCTACCCGCCTAAGAGACATCATCCCCTGCAGTAGGGACAGCAGCCGCGGTGATAAGTCCCGGAGGTGGCCTAGGTCAGGCTTAGGCCATTGCCAAAAGTAAATACATCACTGGTAACTTTACAATGCTGAACTATGAAATATTTTTATGATTGTACAAAATATTTAACTAGCCAGCAATAACTACACACAGGATATTTAACTAGTAAACTATAACCATATCGCTCATTTACAGTTAATCTCTTTAATACCTTTACGGCCTTCAAAATAAAAAAGTCTTAAAGAGATCGTCACCCGTGAGAACTTTACAGCCATCAGAGGAGCTCTAAAAACGCCAAATGTTTTGTTTCATAAAAGTTTTCCACATTATCGACCTCCTCTCATTTCAGGGTTTTTTAGTAGCAAGTTAAATATTTGTAATAATTTCAATTAAATAAAGAAGTCAGATGCATGCGCTAACGATGAAGATGTTTTTTCAAGCCGCATGAGGCAAGTAATGTTAATGCAAATATGTTATTAAAGAGGCAGCCTAGTCCCCAATGGCTGAGAGAGAAGAGAATAAAGGGTTAATTGGAGAGCTGCATTCGGCACCAAGCCTGGCCAGGCAAAACTAACTCAACAGTGAGTTTTATTCTTAATTCTAATGTTTGTTGTATTTTTCCCTTTTTTGGATATATTTTTGAGATATGAATGTTTGACATCTATATCCTTGTACCAGCAGTGTCATTGATTATTTGACCCTGTGTATATTTTTATATATATATATATATCTCTTTTTCCGTTTTTTATAATAAATATATATTTTTTTACCTGCATATTGTCTTAGCACTGTCTTCTTTTAGGTAATTTCTTGTCATTTTAGGTTTCCCCAAGCAAGTGGAACTTAAATTCTCAAGACTAGCTGCTTTGCTAATTACATCTAAAAATACTGAACACTATTTCCAGGGCCGGCCGAAGACTTAACGCCGCCTGGGGCGAAGTTTAAAACGCCGCCCCCCCCCCGGGTATTTATATATATCAATGAGAAGAGGTAAGAGAGGAAGATGGGAAATAGTCAGGGCCGGCCCTATAATGGGGCAGACTGGGGCAATTGCCCCAGGCGGCACTTTAGAAGGGGCGGCACTTTGCCGCCCCAAGCGCTTTTTTTTTTTTTTTTTTTTTTGAAGCGGAGGAAAGAGGGGCACCGAGTGGTTTTCGCTTACCCGCTCGGCGCCCCTCTCTCTCCTCTGCGGCGAGTCTCCCTGCTCTGCCACGGTGCCGGCTTGTAATGCTGAGCGCCGGAAATTGACGTCACTTCCGGCGCTCTGCATTACAAGCCGGCACCGGGACCGAACAGGGAGACTCGCTGCAGAGGAGAGAGAGGGGCGCCGAGCGGGTAAGCGAAAACCACTCGGTGCCCCTCTTTCCTCCGCTTCAAAAAAAAAAAAAAAAAAAAAGCGCTTGGGGCGGCAAAGTGCCGCCCCTTCTAAAGTGCCGCCTGGGGCAATTGCCCCAGTCTGCCCCATTATAGGGCCGGCCCTGACTATTTCCCATCTTCCTCTCTTACCTCTTCTCATTGATATATATAAATATATTTATATATGACTGGTAATTATTATTATTTAAATTCACATACTTAGTTTAGATTTAATTATTTATAAATAATAATTTTATTTTTTTAAAGGGCAGCGGTTTATATTCCACATAGATATTAATCTATTTTCTTTTTTTTGTGTTTTTTTTTACACATATTTTTTGGAATAATATCAGCGCTGTATCTTTAGTTTATTTTTAATTGGAGAGCGTTTAGGGTTTATCAATAAGCAGAGTTGTATGTGATAGGAGCTGCACTGGAGAGGAATACCAAGGGAGGTAACCCGAATATATTTGTTTAATCAAGAAGAAATCAGGATATTCCTAATATCATCATTTCTTCATGATTAAATTACTGTGAAGCCAGCATCCTTTTAATTTTGATATTTATTCAATAGGGTTATCACGAGGTTCCGAAGCGTAATGAAGGTTCAGCCAGCATCGTGCGATTCTGTCAGGACCAGAAGGGAAGCAAATCTGACTTATATACTTTGTATCTTTAAGAGTTTGATTGTAAATTGCTAACCGGAATATTGGGGTGAAAAGGGCAGATTTTGGATCCAACACCAGAAAAAATATTTTTGTCATTTTACGGCAATAACAAGGATTCTTGCTTCTGAATAAGACTTTCCCCAGATTTCATCTCAAAATCAAAATTATGAAAATAAGCCCTACTGCTATAGACTGTGGAGCGTCCCACCGATATTCTCAGCTAGAACGGTCAGATTTAATGGACGGTACAGCTTCAGTATCCCAGATTTGAAACCGGAGTCCTATAAATACTAGCGGCAGGACAGCCCTGGACTGACGCAGCCCTTCTGCATGCAGAAATCATACTCTAGAACAATGAAATAGTGTTACGTTCTGTACATAAAGTAGGTGAAGGACTTTTCTAAACAGTATTAGTCAAATGTATACGGACATCTATTTTGCTGTTTGATATTATACAGAAATATAACAGCCTCTCAGCAGAAGTGGTCGAGACTAAAATAGTGAGAGAGTTTACACATGCATGGGATAGACAGAAACCTATTCCGGATGACATTGGGGCCCCTAGGCTCCTCCCGCACACACGCATAACAACATTCTTACACACACACATACAGTAACATTCTTACACACTCCGTAACATTCTTACACACACACTAACATACTAACATATGTACACACACAAATACATACTTAAACAAGAATTTATTTACAAAGATACACAGTAACATATTTAAACAAATACACAATAGCATACACACACACACATACTAACATACTTATTTAAACACAAAGATAATAAAACACACACATCCACACTAAAATACATACATACAACCTGTCTCCATGCATCATGGACATCATATCCCGGCACTCACACTCAACTCGTGGGGGCTGAGGCAGAGCGGCTCTCCATCCCAGCGGGATGTGTGGTTTGGGGTGAGGAGGGGTTTGGCTGGGCTATGCTGGGTGATTAACAGCAAGCCATTCTATTGTTTACCAAGGACAGTATGATAAGGAGTCAGCGTATAGATTGGCTTAAGAGAACTCATACAAATGGTTAACACGCAGCTGCATATATATAATGTTGCATACAGTATATAATGCAAAAGCTAGAGTTTCCCGTTAACAAAAGCACGTTGATTAACTCTTCATAGAGCAGTCAAAACGATATATGTGTTAGATCTCCCCGCAGGGCATCCTCCCTCTATATATTGCAGTCGTACCCCATGTCCCGTGTTATATTGGCATTATATACATAAAATATGATAATATTAGGCAAGCTGAAATAGATATAAAACATATAATCCCTGAAATACAATGTTACAACAGAATCCAACAATTTATAAAGAAAAACAAAAATAACCGAGCTGCACAATGTGTAGTTCCAGAGTTATTTATTGTGAGAACAATGCGATTCTTTAATGCCCCCCCTTCTCCTTCCTCCCCACAGCGAGGGGCTTCCTCTGGACCTGTATACAGTAGGAGACTTTAGGAAGTTTAGCTGCTGGAAGTTAATAGGAATGTCTATCCAAGCTTTGAACATATAGCCGATGGCCATCAATATGTTTGTCGAAATGAAGCTCCCTGGCAATGATAAACCTTAAAGCAGATCTATCACTTTATATGTATGTATATCCTACGCTTAATATGATGACCAATGTGTAGATTAAAGAGGGAAATTATCTCAACTTCTCAGGATCTACGTGGTTATTCGTCCCCATGATGTTATCTCTGACCTGTTGAGTTGCTGACTGTTTTTGATTGGCTCAGGCAGCCTTTGGGAGAGCGGGTTAGGAGCAGGAAGAGAGCGTCATGGCAGGAAGTTGATTAGAGAATGCCGGCTCTCGTATGAGGTTATAGTCAGTTATCTTAATGAATTTGGGTGGGACGGTGAATGCTCCATTTCCAACAGCTAGTTGTGTAGTGATAAGATCATCATTTCTTATCTTTACACGATGACTTGGAGGTTACTGTTTTGAGTTTTGTGACATTTTATCTGACTGTATAACTTAACAAACCAGCTTGCTTAGCCTTGCACATATTTTCATGGGACATTTTGCCACCTCGACCATTTAAAACCGGACACCTCCGACTTCCATGAGCTACAGGTGGAAATACAGAAACCTGAATTCTCAAGATTTTTACATCAGATAAGAACAATTCCACTCTCCGGGTTTGTCGATTTTTCCTGCTATAAAGACTCAAACGTTGGCTTAGATTCAGGAGCCATATGCTTGTCTCATACATATTTACATTCTCTCACTGTATTAGCCTCTACCATGTCTGCTGGGAGGCTGTTCCATTAATCTACCACCCTCTCAGTAAAGCAAACCTTCCTTACATTACATCCAAGCCTCTGACCATCTAGTTTTAGATTAGGACCTCTTGTTCTCCTTTGGAATAAACCTCTTGTACTCCCTTTAAGTATTAAAAGGTTTCTATCAGATCCCATCTCTCGCTTCTCTCCTCCAAGCCGGACATATTGAGGTTTCTGAGGTCAGTCTGACGAATGCTCCCGAATGGCATGTACAATTTACATACATCATTCATGCATGTGAGTTTTACATACTGTTGGGAAGCACGTGTCAGGCTTACCCGCGGCTCTTAGAATTCACAGGGACTGATTTTACATTTAGGGAGATAGACGGGACCGTATTTCAGGATACCATGGAAACGAAACCTAAACTCTGCTCTCAAGAGCTTACAAGCTGCTACACAATATGATTCTTTATCAGAGGTTTGCCAGGGGACCAGTATGACCCAGTAGGCCTTCATTACTCAAATGGTTTGACTGGAACAGGAAGATTAATAGATTTTGTTTAAACCGGTGCAGCAAGATAAAGTCTTTATGTATTCAGCTTCCGACCCAATATAGGGACACAGCGGACGCACGGAAAAATGCAAAGATATTGCATTTTCATTAACATGGAAGATACAATTAAGATATATGTCCAGAGGTTTTGCATTATTCAAGAACAAATAATCCTCAATCAGCCAAAAGTTGAAGTTGATACCTTTTCTTGGGCCAGCATAGAAGAGACCTCAGTGGTCTCTTCTTCAGATATCTTGTTGGACCAGGAAAAGGTAAGACATTCAGCAGGAGACTCTATTTTCTCTTGGACTAATACGACTTTATCCATTTTTCAGTCACCGGAATAGCAGCAGGATCAATTATACATGTGAAACTGTTTGCTTATGGGCGATAAGGTCTATCCGTCTGTGCGGCTTCCTTTATCTCAACACAAAGGGTGCTTTTTACTACCAATAAACGACGAACAAGAGAACCCCCAATGGCAATTTCATTTACATATGTATACGGAAACCCAGTGTTCCTAATTGTACACGGAAGGTTTCAGCCGGTATCGCGTGATACTGTCAGGGTGTTGAGCGCGTGTTCCTGGAGCTTAAAGGGTTCAGCGGTAAGGTATTTAGGGGGAAAAGGACAGGATTCTGGATTTAATTACAATATGAATTCTAGTTTTATCATATCCTTTCAATGACTGTGGACTGTAAGAAGAGCTGCGTAACATGTTGACGCTATATAAATAAATGATAATCATAATGATAAATTATTGCCCCTGTTATTATTGTGTGTTTTTCTTGCTATTGGGGTCACTTAGCTGTTTTCATGGAAAATAAGGACATTTCTGGCTGTAACATAATTTGCAAAAGGGTTTTCTAACGATCAATTAGCCTTTTAAACCTAAACTTGGATCAGCGAACACAACATGCCATTGGAACACAGGAGTGATGAGAGTGATTAAGGGCCATTGGAACACAGGAGTGATGAGAGTGATTAAGGGCCATTGGAACACAGGAGTGATGGGAGTGATAAAGGGCCATTGGAACACAGGAGTGATGGGAGTGATAAAGGGCCATTGGAACACAGGAGTGATGGGAGTGATAAAGGCCTCTCTACGCCTATGAAGATTTTCCATTAAAAATCCGCCGATTGCAGCTACAATAGTCATTTACAACATTAACCCCATCTGCGCTGGATTTCTGATCCATTTCATGTCATTTTAATGGACAAAATGTGCTTTTCTTTCAAAAACAAGGACATTTCTAAGTGACCCCAAACTTTTGAATGGAAGTGTATCGTACTTCAAATTCCTGCTTGATAAAATCAGATAAATAGAAATTCGGTTTCTGACAATTTATTTGTATGTGGGAAGCAATGTTAGAACAATGTGATGGGTAACGCTGTATCAGGTGTGTTTTTAAAATTCTTAATACTTTGAAAAAAATATTTTTAAATAAAAAATGACATGTAGGTCACATTGTAACAAAATAAGAACAGTTTCCAGCTGATTTGAAACCCTGTCTTATTAAAATGAATCTAGTCTTACAACAGAACAATTAACATTTTAACCACTGTACAGCACCACGGAACATGATGACATCATAGAAATCATTAATGTTACCCCAAGCATGCGGGTGAATTTGCTCTTATTTAATTGGGAATATAGAAAAATCCCTTATTCCTTTTCCGTGTATGTTTAAATTCCCTTACTGTATTAGCCATTACCACTTCTGTTGGATGACTGATCCACTTACCTACCAGATATTTACTTGATTTTATGTATGTTCTTATTATACTGTTTTTCTACTATAATTTGCCTTTTCCTGGAGCACTGATCACCATTATATACATTTGTTGTTTATTAATTTTATTAAGGATCTCAAGTCAGTATATCTTTGCAGTTTCATGCGCAGTGCCCAAAGTTGGTTTTGGGTGGAAATAGATTCAAATGTACTTAAAATTAAGATGTTTTTGTGACTTTGCTGAGCTTATTAACACTGCACTACACCATAACATTCATTAAAACCATACAAAAACTTGAAAATTGTATTAGTCACATAAAGAAAAGTATGTTTACCATACATAGGAATGGCCCTCAGAAATCTTAGACAGTTGGCATGTATGCCCTATTTTTATAACTGTGCCCAACAATGTTACTGCTGCTGATACCTCCCTGCACAATAGATTTAATAATAATAATAATAATAATAATAATAATAATAATAAATGATGGAATAATAAGCCCACATGTAAAATGTCACAGGGTGGGCTTTGGTCATAAAAAATGTGCCTAGTAACATAAAGGCAACTTTAGGTTTTGGGGGGACTTAAAGCAAAGGGATCTAAAGGGACCTATAGGTCTCAATAACTGATTGGGGGCTTCTACATCACTGGGGACCCCAAACAGTCACTTAATCTACTCATATTGTAGCATCACTTAAAGATGCAGCTAAAGCATTCTAAACCTGGTGGTGATGGAGCAGAGGCAAAAATACTGTCAAAACATGGTGTTTAAGGCAAAAGAGGGGATTATACTTATAATTTATTAGTGAAACTCTGCAGTGGTATAACTGTTACTGTATTGCATGTGTTACATGCAGATCTATAATGTAATACTGGCTGGAAAGAATGGGACTGGTGATACTCGCAGTTGTTGATATAATCTTTATGTTTTACACAAAAACCTCAATGTAAAATCCTTGAGTCTGAAGACTTGAAAACCTTGGATCTTATCTTATATACTTTGTGTGGTTTCTGTATGTGTTAGGACATTAGTGATCAAACTCCCCCACTCCATTAGTTTACAAACACAATATGTTTCCATAAAACAGATTAACAATAAGTAGAATAATAAAAAGTCTGTTTATAACATGATATAAACAATAATATATCATAATCCAAGGAAAGGAATCATGATGGGCATGGAGTAGTAGATCCCACCAGCTACAGCCCAAGGAAGGCTTTTAACAAGCTTGCCAGTATGCAGGTAAATGTATAGGTTTAAATAGAAAACATATGAGAAAAATATACAATGAAATAGCTTTCAGAAAAACACACAAGCAGAACATCTAGTTATTTTTTTACATTGTTCTTTTAAGTTGCTTTCTTTTTTAACCCCCTGAGGACCAGGGGTGGGGAATAAGCGCGTAAAAGCAAGTCTGATACATAAAGAAGATTATACATTGAGTTGAGTATACTTACCAAGCAGTCCTGTCCTAGAGGAGGGTGAGTGAGAGCATGATGTGAGTTATACCCCAAGGTAGAGGCAAATAAGATGTGCCTTTCTCTGCCTGTAACCTGAGCCAGCAGGCACTCAGCTCTGGTGTGAACAGGAGGTTTCACTATCACCTCCCTTTGTGAGTTAACAACACCCAGCCTGCCTTGCACACACAAACTGGGTCTGTGCCATCCAAAGGCTGCTGTGAAGTCTAAAGGATATGACACAATTCTGGCTTCCTATGGCTTGCATGCGTTCTGGAGAATAGACTTTCCTCCAGCTCACACGGGGTTAATGATTGTTGGTGAATGTAATGCTCGGGTGCCTCCCCTGGGCTCCTCTTGCTGGGATCTGTGCTCCTGCAGGCTCCTGGCTCCAGATAAGCTCTCCTCTGGCTTGTTGGGAAGGGTGGGGGGCAATCTCTGCGAGTCCCTCTTTATTTGCATATTTGCCAGTTTAGCCTGTTGAGCAAATACTTCTTTTGTTAAATGTAATTAGCAGATCTCTCAGGGGGGGGTTATCCAAGAGCTTCTCCTGCCTGCAGAGAAGAGAACAGAACAATCCTTAGTTTCTAGCTCCTCTTGGTGGGTGAAATAAGTTTCTTGTGTGTAGAGGCAGAGATGGACCACCTCTGATTACTGCAAATGTGTCCTGAACAGGGACCTCATCAGACATTCCAAGAGTCTCTGCTTGGGAACATCAGTCTCTCTTTAGAGCCCCAATCCCTCTGTTCATTTTTCCTCCCCTTATCCCCCTCATTTCTAGGAGATCTGGATGTTTACTGGGTGTGAATTATATCAGAAACAGATTCATAAATAGAATTGTTTTAATATTATTCCTCACTTAGCTAGAGACATTTCCATCAATTAATTAGTTATCCTGAGACCTAAGTAGCCACAAAAGCTTGCAATTTAGTTAACCAATAAATGTATCACCATCTTCACCAAATTTGCTTATTTTTTGGTACTAACATGGTGCAGTCATTTCATATTTGAAATGTGATGAGGCATGCCAAATACTTAGTTGGCTAAGACATGATGGGACTTGTTGTCTACAGAAGATAGGCTACTATACATTGAATGTCCCTGGGGCATGTATACAGGGCCGGACTGGCTGAACGCTATGTTTTTACGCTCAAGTAGCGTGCGGCAGGGTAAATCCAGCATTGGGGGAGTGCGTGGCTCTGTCGGCCAGCAGCCCACCAGTCATTCGCCCAGCATGTAGACAGGGAACCATTTTAATTCTGGTATAGCCATGGTGGTTGCTTCTTAGGCATGAAGTTTAGACTTTATTTATTTGCTGATCAGTTTCCCACTAGCTGGTTTATTTGTATAAAACTCTAATTTCATTGAGTTCATCGTGAATTGTGAAGTGCAATAGACAGATTGTGAGTTCTGCGGACCAGGGACTCCATACAATCACGCTTACTCTCACTATAATCACTTTAAAGGTGCTGCCGGCTCTTATCCAAATCCAAGATCCAAGAATACTTTAATTGTTTATACAACTTTAATTGTTTACTTGTCTTTTTAATTACCGTAGTTTTGCTCATTGCTCATTTTAACCCCTCTAGCCCCAATAATTGAAGTCCTGTTACAGTCTGTACAAATACACACATTCTATTAGTAATGTGTGAACATATTAAATGGGGCTGCATCGTTCTACACATATATCTCAATAAATATTGTAGCAATTAATATATACAATAATATTAACGTACACATATAATGTTTTATATCATGCAAAATAGTATACAATTCCCAGCTTAATACTGTACACATCTACCATTCATAAAAAAGTGCTTATGATGTACTTTTAAAATGAAATGTCCCAATTACATCTGAAGAAGGGACCTTTGAGGTTTCTTCCTCCGCAGTATAACGGCACGTAAGTACAGGTTTAGTATTTGTATAATGACATGTTCTGAGACAAAGTTCTTTTGATCATTATTTCTCCCCCTCCTGTATATATATATATATATATATATATATATATTCTCCTATTACACGCAAACTTACATAGTGTTAGCGTCCTTCTACGTTCTACAATTCTACGTTCAACTTAAACAATATCTGCCTCTTGAAAACAAATGTTTCCAACCTGTTGTCACATCTAGAAGATTTGCATAGAAATGTGTTAGTTAAACCCAAATACATGTACATTGTGTCATGTGCTGTTTTCCACAATTTGCTTCATTAAGGAAAATGTGAAATATGAGAATAACCAAAAAGGGTTTTTCCACGAAAACAAGAGTTTTCAGGTTAGTTCTTGAGTACAGGTGTCTTTTAATGCTCCAACTTCCCTATACATTATGGAGGGACAACCCCACCAATCTACTACAGTACCCAGCCCAACCAGACCGGAATGTACAACCGGTACTACTATACACAGCCCCACCAGACAGGGCGGCCGGATGTCCTGCTCTCCCTCTTGTGAAAGTATGTTGTATGTTATTATGTATGTTAGTCTGTGGAAGTATGTTACTGTATACTGTATGTGTGTGTGTTACTATACATGTGTAAGTATGTTAGTGTGTGTAAGTATGTTACTGTAGGTGTGTAACTATGATACTATGTGTAGGTATGTGTGTGCAGGTATGTTAGTATGTTACTGTGTGTGTAAAAACTATTGTGTTAGAGTCTGTGTGTATAAAGTGTTATAGTGAGTGTGTGTATTTTATAAATACCATACATATGTATACACACACTAACACTGTATATATAGAGAGAGAGAGTCAGTGGGGGGGTGTTATTGGATGTTGTTGGATAGTGTGTGCATGTACATGAGTGTGGTGTAAGCATGGGTGTTACTGTAAGATGTTAATGTGTGAGGAAGCAATGGCTGGGACAGTGGGATGAACAGGGGGCGAGCTGATTGGAGGGGCAGAGGGGCCCAGGCATGAATTATGTACTGGGCCCCAAGGGAAGAGTAATGTTAATGCTACAGCATACAAATGCACATTAGATATATGTATGCTTCCAACTTTGTGGTTCCAGTTTGTGAAAGGCCCTTTTCTATTCCAGGATGACTGAGCCCCAGCGCACAAAGCAAGGTCCATAAAGACATGGTTGGATGAGTTTGGTGAGGAAGAACTTGACCGGCCACACAGAGCCCTGACGTCAACCCCGTCCAACACCTCCGGGATGAACTGGAACAGAGATTGCGAGTCAGACCTTCTCGTCTAACATCAGTGCCTGACCTCACAAATGCTCTACTGGATGAATGGGCAAAAACTCCCACAGAAACTCCCCCAAGGAAAGCCTTCCCAGAGAAGTAGAGGTTGTTATGGCTACAAAGGGGAGGCCTACTCCATATGAATGTCTATGGTTTTGGAATGACATGTTTAACAAGCTCACATAGGTGTGATGGCCAGGTCATAAAAGTTCGATCATATAGTTTATGTATTATTTGTTGGAGTCCAGTTTTAAATATGAGATTTGAAATCTTGTAATTCATAATTCCTACCTATCGGAGCTCTAAAGGATTCCCAGGTTTGTTTGTTACAAAGTCTTGTTGCTGGAATTCTGTCCACTTTTCATAAGTGCATTAGAATATGTAGTATTCAGATGTTCTTTTAATGTAAAGGAGGAAGTTCTTTTCAAATACTGGAAATAATGGATGTGTTAATCAAAACACATTCTCACGTGCATGTTAAATTCCTCTGGGGATTAATTATGGATAGCTGTAGAGGAGATTTCTATTGAGAATTGAGATCTAGTACACAGATAACGAAGATAACAATTCATGCGCGTTAACGTGTCAACAGTGCAAAATTACTGCTGATAGAAAGCATTCATTCTTGCGCCCCAAACACTGACTAAGAACTCGCACAGGTACATTGCCAATGACATTGGGTATTTTGGTCAATGTTTTCTAGGTGCCGTAGCCACCGGCTCCTCCATATGACCCTTCCTACAATCAGTTATCCTCGTCCAAGCTGCCTCTCACCTTCTGTCTCATTCTACGTCAACTACCTAATAGATTGTAAACTCACAAGAGAAGCTCCCTCTTATCCTTCCGTACCAGTATGTCTTAACGTGTTTATCTCTTTGTAAAGTTTGTGTATTGCCAATAGTAATGGTCATTTTGTCCCCTTTTGTAAATAGATTGCAGACACAAGTCAAATGCCTTGCAAATGTATACATTACGAGATGTATTATGTTTGCATATTTTTGCAACATGTGTTCTCTGGGTCTGTTAAAAGTTGGAATAATAGTGAACTTGTAACTTAGTAAAGACATGGCGCATTTGTGCATGTTGGCTCCTTCTGTATTCATTTGCTCATGTTGTGAACTTGCTCCATACGAACGACCAGAATGAAGAAGATCAATGTATCAGATACAGCTGATTTGAGCTCCCAGTGACCATAACCAAAATGTCTACTGGTACCACCACCATATAATAATGTAAGAACAAAAAAATAATAGTAACATCAATGAAGCTTTTGTGATGGCGCACATGAAAAAAAAAGTGATGTGATGCTCAGCCAGCTCTTTGACTTTGGTTGTAGTTTATAGTGGCTCTAGTGCCAGTAACAGTGGGGATTCGGGACAAAGTCACATGGTTAGTATGTATGTGTGTGTGTGTGTATGTATATATACCCATCAATACTATGATATATTTGCTCAGCTATGCTCCAACTATGAAGATACGCGGCGCCCAGGGAACAGCACGCTATGGAGGCTCTGCCAGCTCAGCGCCGTCCTCTATAGTGTAAACGGGCCGGCCGGTTTGGTGCCGTCCGTCTATTTCTTAGGTTTTGCACCCTGATTAACTGGCATCAAGTACCAGACCAACCCTGAAGGACTGAATTAATGAATCTCTCCTCTGATCCCGGCAACCAAGGCGGCTGCCTGACTTGCCTGGCACTAAGACCGGCCCATACATGTTTTGCACACATAACGTTACATGAGGCAGTCATTCCTTTCCGCTAGCAACTGTTACTTAAAAATATCTCTGGCTGTCATTCTCACATGACTGAGTTGCTTTAAAATACTATTTTTTTTTAGGTTCTATCCCAGGTGATGTCATAACGCTATTCATCACATTACTAAATGTTAGGTCATTGTCTCTTGTCTCTTCGACCAGGAAAAGTTAAGTTTGCAAATCTATGTTGAAACACAATGGAGGAAGTAGATCAAAATACTTTTCTGATCACATTCTAGTGAGGTTAGAACAGTAATTCTTTTTCACAATGCTTTTTTCTCTTACTTACCTCAAATTTAGCTTGAGACATACAAGATAATCTAGAAATCAAGTAACTACATATGAAAGTCGCCCTTCAGTGTTGAAGAGATTAATTAGAGACATGGAAGTTTTGCACTCCAGCTTTAGTCCTTGCTTAGTCGCAATGTATCGGCTGCAGAGGGCTCTCTAGGGTTCTGTTTGAGCTGTTACATTGTGTCTGACAGTAAGGAGCCAGCTATGCCAACCTTCTGCAGTCATAGAGAAGACCAGGCTGTCTAAACTCAGCTCCTTATTATTATTCTTTATTTATATAGCTCCAACAATTGACGCAGTGCTTTCTACAATCCATATAATCCAATCCAATCCAATGTCAAAACTAGAACTGACAGAGTAATATGAACTGATACATTAGGTAAGGAGGGCCCTGCTCGTATGATTACACTCTATAGTAACAAAATATAAGGCATTGAGAGAGATAACGCCATAGATGAATGTCGGCTCTGTATCAGTAGGAGATCTAGCTGTGTTTTGAGGTTTTACTGAAATATTAAGAGGGAGGGTAAAAGCTGGAGGTTCGATGGAAGTAAGTTCCAGAAAAGGAGATCCTTAACCAACGGGGAGAACAGAAAGATCGAGTATTGAGTATTTTGTTATCAGGACAGAAGTGTATGTCAGGGTATCCAACAGGTAGACTGGTTGACCCTTGAAGTAGTCAAGCCGGCCAAATAATAACCACTTGGCAACCCTAGTGCCAACTCCAGCAAGACGGGCTGAGTCAGCCCTGCATAATACAGGTAAAATTCTTGAAAGTCATCATGCTGATTTAACTAAGCAACGATCAGGTGAGAGATATGGAATTTAGGTAAGTGATAGGATAAACAATGTGTTCTAAAGAAGGGAGTGTAGTTTTGTTTACATTTATTTTTATGATACATGTTATGCAATCAAATTGCATAAATGGCGGGGGTGAAAACATTTTAAGAGAACGTGGCTTTAACACTTCCTTGCAGTTATCAGCCTGCAGGCCCTGGCACATAGATGGTTGCCATGCTCTCCGTTTCCATAGATGCCCCTCACCTGCAGAACTTATATTAATTGTAACGTCAGCAGCTTTCTAATCCCCAAGGAAGTCCAGGTCAGGATCCATTTTCTGTGTTCCTGGAAATTGCGAGCTCTCTGCGGACGTTAGATAACGTATTCCAACGGGACGCTCCAGTGTCTCAGGGAGCCCCCGAACAATAACTACATAAGTACTTTCACCCGCATTCATTTATCCTGCAAAAAAAATAAAGAAAACATAGTAAGATATGTCAGACTACTGATTGGCTGCTTCAAACAACCAATCAGCGTTAGAGCTGACTTCAAACACTGGAGCCGACTGGGGGTAAGTATACCACATCAGGAGATGTGTTTGGCCCGACACATATCGTACATGGCGTATAGCTGCGGGGTGGGGAAAGGGGCAAATGCTTATGGGGGGATGCTGCGGAATCCAAATATGCATTTGTAATGGGGACACCGTGAAAGTTTTAAGTGACCACTCAGCTTTCATACTCATTAAAGTGTAGATGAAGACTGGAGTGTCAGTTAAATAAATAGACAAGGATTCTCCTGATATTGGATATGAAGTTTTAAAAACTCAAGGTGCCAAATTTGGAGCAATCGTCAGCAACATCCCAGTTTCTAGAATAACTATAGCTTTCTCCAAATTTAGCTATTTGCCCTAAAAAAATAGAATTTTGATATACCCAGCCTTGATAATGGTTACAAAGCCCTTTCTATCATTAATCACACTTTAAATGGAAAGCTTTTGTTTATGCCTGCAATGTTCCTTTTAATTTCCCAAATGAGCCCAATAGATGTAAAGTATAATAATTACTAGATCTACCTCTTAATACTAATGTTAGAGGTATTCAGATAACCTCATCGGGAAGAGCTAAGGCTGTTAAACATACTCCGGGACATTTGCTCAAAATAAATATAAATTATTAATCCAATACAATCCATTATATCCAAAATCTATTAAAAAAAACAGTAATTTTACTCACCGTAAATTCTCTTTTCCCAAGTATAGTGGCAGTACCGTTGGGGGTTGCTCTCTTCCCCGGGACAAACACTAAAAAAGATAGAAGGGGTTAAGCTCCACCCCCCCCTTACCCTATAACTGCACATACCGGCGACCAGCAGTCAGTTAATAACAAGAGGACCAAAGGATGGAAAAACATTATCTTATAACGAAATTAGGGAGGGAAACCTGTACTGCCACTATACTTGGGAAAAGAGAATTTACGGTGAGTAAAATTACTGTTTTTCCCGGCGTATAGTGGCAGTACCGTTGGGATATAGCAAGATCCCCCCCAAAAAGGGAGGGAGTTAGATCTGAACAGCGTGCAGGACTTGACGTCCAAACTCAGCTGCCGAAGCAGAGGAAATGTCCAGTCTGCAATGTTTAATGAAAGTGTTCCATGAGGATCACGCTGCTGCTTCACAAATCTTTTCCGGAGAGACTGAAGACCTGGAGGCCCAAGAGACAGAAGGATCGTGTGGAGTGAGCCTTAATCGGAGGAGGAATAGTCGCACCACAGGAGTCATATGCCAGCCGGATGGCATGGAAGCCATCTGGCCAGGGTAGATTTAGATACAGCTTGACCTGAAGATCTTACATGGAACTAAAGGAACAGATGGGCAGATGAGCGAAATGGAAGCGGTACGCCCCAAGTATATGGTAAGAGCTCTCTTAACATCTAGACAGTGCCAGTCACTTTCTTCTGGTGTCATCGGGTTTGGAGAAAACGTTGGCAGGACTACAGGTTGGCTAATAGTAGCTTGAGATAAGACTTTAGGCAGGAATGACGGCCTAGGATACATAAGTACGTCGTCCTGATGAAAGATGAGAAAAAACCTTTTGAGGCTGAGAGAGCCTGGAGTTCCTCAATCCGTCGTACCGATGTGACAGCTACTAAAAATGCTGTCTTCAGGGAGAGGAATATAAGTGAAACCTTTTGGAGAAGCTCAAACGGAGTCGAGCATAGAGCCTTGAGTAGAACGGTAAGATCTCACGGTGGAAAAAGCGATGTAACAGGAGGTCTCTAATCGTGATGGCCTTAAAAACAAAAAATCTCCGAATGAAATGATCCGACGCCAGATTGAGTAGCAGAAAATGACGAACAGCAGAGATCTGCCCTTTTAAATGATGCAACCTTGAGGCCCGCTTTAAATCCCACATGTAAAACACGCAGAATGACCGGAATGGGTGGAGGAGAAGACTGCAGGCCTTGAGACTGACACCATTCAAGAAATTTCCTCCAGGTTCTTAGATAAAATCTTGATGTAGAGAGATTTACTGACCCCAAGAGGAGAGTAGTCATAACTGGGTCTATACCTTGATATTTCATGATCAGCCTTGCAGCAACCAAGCCGTCAATCTGAACATTTGAAGGATGTGGAGTGGAATTCCCTTTGTCTCCAAAACGTCTGCGGACAACGGAAGGTCCCCATATGTTACCGAAAGCTGGCAAAGGTGGGAAAACCAGCTCCGGTTTGGCCAGAACGGGATAACTGCCAGTACTCTTTTCTTGTCCATCTTGACTTTGAGCAAGACTCGAGGAATCATAGACACCGGAGGAAAGATGTATGCCAGGTTGAATCGCCACTTGATCTCCAGACCATCCCAAAAAAAGAAGGGAAAACCATTCTGTATAGAGAGGCAAAAAGAGGGACTTTCCGATTCAGTCTTGTCGCCATGAGATCCACTTCCGGCAGGTCTACTATTGCCACCAACCCTTGAAAAATAGGCGGATGAAGGGACCAATCTGCTTGAGAACATCTGTTTCTGCCAGTACATTGTTCTGACTTCTGATGTGGACCGCCGAGATAGCTTCTAGATTTTCATGTGCCCATAGCACGATTTTTGTGCATAAACTTTGGAGACTGGTTACTCTCATACCTCCTTGTCTGTTAATATAGGCTAGCGTTGTGGCGTTGTCGGATTGAATCTTCACTGGGATGCTCAATATCCACGGTTTGAAGAGTACTTAAGCCTTGAAGACGGCATTTAGTTCCCTGAAGTTTGTCGATTGACTCGCTTCCTGCACTGACCACTTCCCTTGTGCTGTGTGAAATTGGAAATGAGCTCCCCAACCAGTCTGGGATGCGTCCATGGTAACTATCAGCCACTGCTTGGGCTGGAAGGACAGTCCGCTTGTCAAATTTCTTTTGACCTTCCACCACTCTAGTCGTTGAAGTACAACCTGAGATATCAGAATGTACTTGTCTAGATCCTCGTCGGTCCCGGACCAGTGTGACAGAACGTGCCATAGCAGAGGCCTCATTCTTGCCTGTGCCCAGGCTATCGCCGGCATGGTGGAAGTCATAACTCCCAAGCTGCTCATTACCCTTCTGATAGAGCAGAGAGGATACGCTTGTAGCTCGGCGAATGCATATGGCCTTGACTATTGGAAGATAGAGGCGTAGAGATCTTGAGTTTACCTGAAACCCCAGAAACTTGATCTCTGTGGTCGGGTTAAGCGTGAATTGGCTACATTCAGAAGCCAGCCATGTTCATTGAGAAGAGTGATCATCACTTGAAGAGCTGTTAAAAGTTGTGCAGCGGATGAAGCTTTTATCAGCCAGTCGTCCAGATATGGAACCACAGCTATTCCCCTCAATCTCAGTTCTGCCGCCAACGGAGTGAGAATCTTGGTGAAGACTCTTGGAGCAATTGATAGGCCGAAGGGTAGCGCCTTGAACCGAAAATGATGGAAACCTTTGCTTGTCTTCACTGCAAATCTCAGAAATCTCCTTGACTCTACTGCTATTGGAACCTGCAGGTAAGCGTCCTGTAGGTCTATGGAAGCCCCATAATCTTCTCTCTGAATCATTTGAGTAACCGAAGAGATGGTTTCCACACGGAAGTGTTGATATGGAATATATTTGTTGATGGACTTCAGATCCGGTACAGGATGAAGAGTGCCCCGGCTATGGGACCAGGAACCTGTATCTTTGAAACGTTTTCTATAACTCCCTGCTCGAGGAGTGTAGATGCTGCTATAATAAACGCTGCATACTTGTTCAACGCTGGGTAAGAGGATACTAGGAAACAATTGCATGGAGACCTGCAAAATTTTATGGTGTAGCCTTCTGATATAATCTGACGGATCCATGGCTGGTAGTCTGAAGGCGACCTCCCACTTTGACAGAACCGTCTTGCCCTATCTTGTCTAGCTGTTAAGGGAAAAATCTGGAATCTTTATGTTTCTGAAAGAAAGATCTATCCTACGGTGAGGATCACGCTGCCGTGGAATATCTCTGCCTATAATAGGGATACCTGCGGTTCCATGTAGGCTAGACATCAAGAATTCATTACAAAGCTTCAAATTCTCCAAAAGTTGTGAAAAAGATCCTTATCTGCATCCTCCAGAATGTGGTCTTCCAATTTCTGGAGCCATAAGCCTTGAGCTCTCGCTACTGCTGCTCCAGCTGATGTTGCTTTGCTTTGATGACCTTGGAAGATTCTGCTATTAGCGGTCTCTGCTCCTATGTCCATGGTATCTTTTAGGCCGGAAACCTCTCCGATCGGCAACGTAGTTTTCTTAGACAACTGAGCAATCTGGACATCACCCTTAGGAAGCTCTCCCCACATGATGTCATCTTAAAGCTTGAAAATATGTTTAAAAGTGTCTAGAAACAAGCACACATCACTTGGATGTTTCCCCTCACGCTGTGCAAATTCCATTAGGTGAGGCAAAATTGGAAAACCCTTTTTCTTAGCTTCTGGATTCAACCATATCTGGTTTACTCCTGTAACAAATTTCCCCAGTTTTTGCGAAGGAAAACCGGATTCCGACTCTGAACCTTCAGAACTGGACACATCCATAGATGAACGCGAACATTCCCCAGACGACAACTCTGATGTGGATGAACTTCGATTGTCGTGCACCCTTGGTTTGGCAGCCTCCTTAAATGCTTGAAATGTTTGAGACAAATTATCCTGGAACCAGGATAGAAAGGACAGCATATCCTTCTGTTTCTCTTTTGCCCGGATATCTGCTAAACACTGCCGGCACATCTCCTCCTGTAGCCGTTTAGACATGCATGAAGCCTTTCAGGGAGGAGCCGAAGGCACTTTATCCTTCTCTGGAGATGAAGGTTAACATATTTTTTGGCGTATCAAAAAGATCACCAAAAACCGTGTGGGGGGTTCAGACAACACGGAAACCTGTCCTGACACACACTCTTGTGGTCAGACAGGTTTGCACAGCATAAAATAGGCAGCCAATTTTGAATTTGGCGCCAAAATCGGATGATCCGAGTCGCGCATGCGCTGTAGCACGGCCGGATCATCAGTGGAACGCATAGCCACCCGGGCGTGCGTTCCACCGTACTGCGCATGCTCCTCCCCTGCTTGAAACAAATCACCGCTACAGATTCACTCTGTAACGTGGTGCTGCAAAGATCAGCCGAGCTCCCACCCGGGGAGCGAACGGACTTGCAGGAACCCCCTTTCGCCGGACACAACCCGTGTGCCGGCCGATCTGGATCCAAGCTGCTGAGGCAGAAGAATGGAGCAGAATCCCCAGTGCTCGTCCCTGCGGGACAAAAAAGAACTGACTGCTGGTCGCCGGTATGTGCAGTTATAGGGTAAGGGGGGGGTGGAGCTTAACCCCTTCTATCTTTTTTAGTGTTTGTCCCGGGGAAGAGAGCAACCCCCAACGGTACTGCCACTATACGCCGGGAAAATACCAAATAAACCTATTTGCTAATCAATAAATGAATTAATTAGTTATAAAACCCTTCTTCTTTGCTCCGTTGTTCCTGCATAGAGTGTATTTACATTATATATATATATATATATATATTTGTACACATATTGGTCTGGAATTATATGTGCTTGATTGGAGGGATGGAGGGAGATATATTTGTATTAATACATTTAATTCATTATGTTAATATTTTTTGTAAATGTAATTCTGTGATTCTATCACCCTGCTTTATCTGCAGACCTGGAGGCGGCCATTGTTTTTAGTCATGTGATATTCTGGCTGCTCAAACACCACACTGAGCTGATGCTTTTTGGCAATGCTAATGAAGTCCGTTCCTCCATTTACATAGTTATAGTGTCCAGCTGGGTAATGAGGACTGAGCCATTCTATTGTTCAGCATAAGGCAGTATGGGTTAGGGTGTTTGTCCTGCATATAACAGAGCCTAAAACATCTTATTCTGCAAAAACCAGGACTCTTATAAGAAAACATCAGAACATTTGTGAAAACTTATTTCTATTCGGATCGAAAACAGGTTCGAGATGAGATATAAATCCCAGGCACAGGTTGGTCTCCAGAAAGGTTGACTCTGCTTCCTCTTAATAGCAAACCACCAGAAACCCGACACCGCATGAGTGCTTCCCTGCTTTCTTTTTATCACGTCTTCAGTCGCACTTCCTGCGAGAAGCGACACTTCTCCCCTTTGTTCTCTCCCCTCATTTCATTTTAATATATATTTGCCACATGACCTCTCTCTAAATAAACAAATGACCTCTACGGTGACGCAGAAAATCTCGGGTCCTCCCTTTTATAAATATGGAGAAAATTACAAAAACTAGAAATAATACCTTGGATTGGTTGGTTTAACATTGTAGTGTTGTGTAGTGTTGTGAAAAGTTCTATAAAATATTATAGTCCTAAAACACAAGTCAAAAGAACATAAAAAGAGTGTTTTCACATAAAAAAAGGTTTTGTATTTAAACTCCATATATATTTCAGTAGCAAACCTTTACACTACTAAACATAGAAAGCACTATGTATATATATATATATATATATTATATATTATATTAATACATACAAAGCTAGTTAGCATGTATGCCACGTGTTAGCTTTATAATCAGTTTGAAATAAAATGTAAAGAGACATTCCAGCCATCATATCATAGCTGAGTGGACCATTTGCATTATCATTTTTTTTTTTTTTATCATTGATTTGCCGCCTTTTTGTTGATTTGTCGCTTGGGGCATTATACACATATGGCATCACACAGGGGTTGTGCACTGTAGCGCTTATAAAGTAACTTTGTTTTGCCGTACGGGTTGAAGAATACATATTTAACTACTTATGAAGTATTTTAGTATGCATTCTCCGTCGGTGGAGCTGCATGGAATAGTAAACTGTAATGTTAAAAATAATAACCCCCCCAAGAGTTTGTTAAGCACTGCTGGATTAAGGTTTTTTTTCTTACCGATACGATGACATTTTCCACTGAAAGGGTTAAAAATAAGACTAAAACAAAAAAAGGGAATTTGCATAATTTCTATAGCACTACCATATGTGTACCGCAACTCAGGAAGTATGATTCACAAAACAATATCCTGGACTTACGTGTCCATCGGATAGAAAAACTTCAAACGTTACCCTTTATTATTTTCTGGGAAATGACCGTGAAAATCGGCAACAGACGCAGACTAAAAAGCGTGAACCCAACTGTTATATACTCCCCGCCGTAAGACCCGCATCATCAATATGTCATCGATGTGTAGCTCTTATATCTTTTATGAAACCAAGCTGATAAAATGTAACCCCCCAACCATCCATCCTCGCCGGAGGTTTTTTTTTAATTTTTTTTTATTTTTTATTAAATGGAAAGATACCCTGCAGGAAGAGAACGAATTAAAGGGACACTCCGGTTCCCCAAGCAAGCCCCCTACACAATTAATGCATATGGCGAATGGAAAATGCATGCAAGGGGGATTCTGCCTTTGCAACGGGGGATACCACGAAAACGTAAAGGGACCCCTTTGGTAATAAAGTGCGTTTGATGGTTGAATAGTCCCTTCAATCGAAACTGCAGGCATAAGAGAAAACAAATATAAAAGAATCAAAAAGGACAGCCGGAAACTCAAAACTGATTTTTATTGGTACCATACATGACTCAATGGCACAAACTACGCAATGTAATGTTCTTTCAGTGCTCTCATGTTGGCAAAAGGTCACAGGGCAGTATGGTAGGGATATATATGTCACCATTTCACATAATAAAAGAAACAGAATTGGGAGAGGTGAGGGTTTTTTTTTTTTTTTTTGCCTTTTTAATTCGTACCTTCTGATAAACAAAAAAATATATATATATATAGTACGCAAACATTTATATATACATTATATATATGCTACAAGTCTATTCTCCCTCCCACACGTTTCCATTCTTCTGCAAAACCCCTGAAATAATAAAGATTTTCCCATCTTTAGATCACCGCATTTAAAGAAAATACAAAAAAATCCAGGAGTGAAAACAAGCTGTTGGGAGCAAAAGATTTTGATATTTTTTTTATATAGTTTATCCAAAGCTTGAGAACAGGAGCTTAGTTATGTCAGACCCTTTGAATAAATCATTGCTGCTATATAAAAATAATGTAGAATTAAAAAAGAAAGTGTCACGTGTAAAAACAGCTTACATGATAAGACCGTTGCCCATTATGAGACCTTTTCTCTTATTTATGCTAAACGACTTTTGTGGTTCTCAAAGTACAGTCAATAGATTTATCGCATCATATGATAAAAGACAGGGCATGCATCAAATCTACACAAACCGTGATAGTGCCCCCTGGTGGGCAAAAGGAAAAGTGTTATTATTTTACGTGAGTAATTTATTTGTTCGCGCCGGACATCGCATTATTCAAAGCAGATCCTGTTCTATAAGGTAAAATAAACCTTTGTAACGAGGTTTGCATACTAAGATGCAGGAGATATGCAGCTGAATCCCACATTATATGAATACTGTGGGAAAAGGCCCTGCTCTTAAAGTGGAAATCCCATGGGAAAATGTTTTTTCTTTTTGTTTGGGCATAATAATTTTATTTCATTTTGATCCTGTAAATGTTCTTGATCTGCAGACCTGTCGGCCGCCATTGTTGTCAGTTGTGTGATATTTTAAGTGACTTTCCCTGTGCAACCACCACACTTAGCTGATGCTTTATGGCAATGCTAATGGAGTCCTGCTTATCCAATGGAATCCTTTCATGCACTAGACTTGTTAGTCAGGGAGTCTGACTGAGCCATTCTATTGTTTCACACACGCAGCATGGCAATTTGATAAAGAGTCAATGGTTTTCTAATAGATTGGGCTGAGATAACACAGCCGGAACTCATATGATATGCAGCTGCCTGAAACTACAACTGTTTAAAAGTAAATTTTAATAAAAGCCATTTTCATGTTTTTTTGAGGGGGTTCGCTTAAGTTCCTGTCTTCAGAAACCCCCTTGGGCACATATTTAAACATACCTCCAATAATTTACATCTGTTGTCAAAAAAAAGCACAAACTACAGTTTAATAAATTTGAGAAGGTGACATTCCCCCTTTAAAGTGCTCAACAAATCTGATGGGATTTAAAGCTTAAAGTAGAATTTACAAACAAGGGTACATTCATTTCTCATGTTTAGGATTACTAAGGTTTCGGAAGAAAGTTCTACTTTTAAAGGAAGTCTTTAATTAGTCTTCCAATAGCATTTAAAAAAGTGTTCCTCTCCAAATCCATCAAGGGGAAGCATCCGGCAGCACGCCAATAGCGCGTGTCATTGACTGACCATGTGGCCGCTATATCCATGTTATTTGCCCAAAGCTGTCTTGGCAAACGAAGTGTTGCATTTAGAATAACGTAACGATGTCTGAAGGAAGCTGCTAGATAGAACGTTCTTAGTTGGCTTCGCTACAGTTGTGTGGAGGGGACAATTGTAGCTATTCTATCAAGTTTTAGCCACTTTGCCCAGCTTTACACAAAATTACCCTTCAGCACCCCTCCAAGAATCTCTTCTTTAATCTATGTGTGTGTGTGTGGGGGGGGGCATCCATTGGCTCAATTAAATCATAAATTGGAGATCAGCCCTCATCTCCAATGTTTTATTATTTGAAACAAAGATTGAAAATGATTGCAGTCAACCTAATCTAAACATTCCGTCAAATTTCATCATGTCAGAGTCACAAGTCACATAAAAGGATTCATGTCATATAAATCTTCCGCTCCCAACAAGGCTTGTTTTGACCAAAATCATTGCAGCCCCAAGTAGATTCTGAGACAAAGAGATGCCAAAGAACTTCCCAGCTACTATAGAACGTATTTTCCTCCGCAACAAAGAGCGGCACTAGAAGAGATGCGTTTCAGCTCCTTGACATCACTACACATTACGAAGAACCAACACTAGTGAGCCTCTGCTGCAAAAAGCGCTTGGCTGGCCCTGTATAATGTATAGTACAATGACCGAGGTTAGTTTCCTCACACACTGATTTATGCATCATACAGGGCCAGCACAGCCTTTCACAGTGGAGGAACTTGCAAGTGCTGGGTCATTAGAACCAATAGTGATGTAGAGAAGTTGATAGAACTTTCCATTAAGTATCACCAGAAAAGATGGTTTATTTTAAACTATAGCCACACGAAAAACATAAAAAAAAATAAAAAAAAAAGGTCATTTTTTATGGAAAGACGATGACCCACTATTTAAAAAGCTTTACATATCCCCTTTGGTCACTTGTATCCATTTGGAACTGCAATGTTTTGTCCCTGGCAAAGTATTTCCATGCAGAAGTAACCCAGATTTTGTTTTTAAAACTCTAATCCCACCCCAATTAAAAAAAAAGTGATTTAATAGTGAACTGGTGACAAACAACCCCTATACCTTAAAACCCTTTTTATCTTGGAACTTCCAAACAAAATAATATGGAAATCCTACCCCTCCCTCCCTCCAAGTATCATATCCCCAAGATATAAAAAGGAGGCATCTTTTCTAATGATAATACAGTAAGACCAAAATTACACACTGCTTCTAACAAGCGTAAAATGTACAGACACAAAGTACACAAAACCAAGCAAGAAAACTGTTTTTTTTGTACGTTTTTTGTTTTTATAGGGAAAAAGGGAGAGGGTAGCACACAAGTTTACATTTAAGAAAGGAAAAAAAAATAATAACCACTAAAAATGTTTCCTCCTCTCGTCCACTTGCTGGGATTACAGAGGAATTCCGCAAAGTCTTTTCTTGGTGTGAAGCTTTTGGAACTGTATAAAACAATATTCCCCAGAGATATATATATATATATATAAGCCAGTACAAAATCAGGACAGCATTTTTTTTTAACTTACTTTTTTTAATAATATTATTTAAAAACAAAAATAAAACAAAACAAAATAATAGAAAAAAAAAATAATAATAATAAGCGAACAAAATATCGGAAGGAGGCACTGGGAATCGGCTACTGCAACCTCGTTCGTTACGGAAACCGGAATAAGTTACGGAAGGTTTCTAAGGACAGTTGTAAAATATATTATACACTGGATTGGGGCTAAGGATGTAATTCTATAGAATTCGCAGGAAAATGATTCAGTATTAGAGTTCTAGGACCTCTTATTTATACAGGAGATTATTTTAATGCGGTTTAGTAATTATTAGGATGTTCTTGGTTCTCTGGGCAGTGGTGACAGAGCACACAATTATCAGAGAGATCAATGTTGGCCGGCTTTTAACACACCTACAACTTCAACAATATATGGCGGCCATCAAGGGGCCGGTTGATGCAAAAAGATTGTGGTTTCTTGTAGCCGGCCATTGCGATAATTAATAAGGGCCACGGAACCCATCAACGCATAGCGCTCAGATCGGCCCCTCTGCCCTGCGGTGTCACACTAGGTCAATTCAACAAGCAAACATGGCTCCTTAGACATCTGTCCAGACCCGGCAGTACTTTGAGTTGTCACCTTCAACAGCGATTGACGATAAAACGTCTAAGCTGCATCTATATATGCGAGGGACACTAAGTAACAAATCACAAACGGAGTCCTAAAGTTCTATGCAGAAGTAGTACTGAAGATATGTACATAAACACAGTACCGGTTTCACCATCTGTATTAGCACACTGCGATCTTAAAGCCGCCCGCTTCCTAGAAAGTGCTTATAAGCGCAAGTGCGTAAGTCAAATGGGACTCCGGCCGGTCGGGTTCTACACATGTAACTGACATGTCACATATATATCTAAAATTGTATTTGTTATAAAGTTCTCTCCTAAACGTGTGCAGGTCTGACATTTTTCATCCAAAATCATGAATATAACACTATAACGCAGAAAAGCTGCTCCTGATATCTGTCAGAAGAAATCGGGGATAGAAGCGTATATATATATGATCCGCAACACGATGAACATTATAAAACTGGTTGTTCTACAGGAAAGCGGACATTTAAATCAACAGCTACAAGGAGGCATGCGCGGAACTGAAGACGAATGCAGCTTCCTACGTCACAACCCGCAGACCATTCACCGTATCCAGCGAACATGTCTATTTTCCCTTATATTCCTTCGTTAAATATTGAAACTGGGTCATTTTAAACAAAAAAAGGCAATCCCCTACCCCCCCCCTTATTATGCAGCAAGCTGTCCACAGGACCTCCTTCCGTATTTTGCTCTCACACTAACACCCCTTCTAAAAGGCATGACCTAAATGGCGAAGGGGTACATTTTAAAATGTCATTTTTTTAATTTCAATTTACAGGTAGATATGTTTCACTCTCTCTCTTTTTTGGAGATTTTACTCTTTATTTAAAACAACATTTTTGTTCCTCCACATTGGCCTGTTATACACATATATATATTTGTTTTGTTTTTTTTTTGTTTTTTTATTTTGTGTTTTTTTTTCTGTTTATATTTTTTTCGGATTTTTTTTTTTTTTTTTTTACTGTGAAGCCTGGGACGTTGGGTTCTCCGATTTGCTTTCTTGACTTGAGGGGGGTTTGCTGTTCCATGGGCTGTTGGCGCCTAACGCGGGTGAGTTATTGAAGCTATCTTCATCGTCAATTCCATTGGCGGCGTCAAACTGAGTATTCTCCAGGCGGGTTATGAGCCGCTCATCTTCATCGCCGAATTCGCCTCCCATCAGGGTTGGTTCGCCCACCACCATTACATCCTGAAAGGGAAGAGTTCCAGAAACATAATCAAGGCAGAGGCGTGTCCCTTCCTTCCACTACTACGCGTGGTCAGAAGCGGCTTCTTGGAGCTCAGGGGGAAGCTGATGCCTGCAAAAATGCATGTAATTTAAGGGATGTAGGATTAAAAGCCCTGATCAAACAAGGCCATCCATTATTACAAAAAAAAATAAGCATATTTGTAATCATTACGGATTTATTCTGCAGGAAGAAGAAGACTTCCCGAAAACACATACCGATTCCAGTTATACAGAAAATAAAGACCTAAAGTGTTTCTTTTCAACATTATGGAAGTTGCAGCTTTTGACAATAATTATAAGCAAGGGTTTCTGTTTTAGAATAGGTGATTATTAAAAATAAAAAATATTTGTATATTAAGCTGCAAGACAGGCATCATTCTCCAGGACCAGACGGGGATCGCTGGACAAAGCAGCTGATCCAAAGTCTTAGATTCGGCTTTAAAAACGTAATATTATTGTTAATAAGAAGTTCGCTTTTTAAGAACCAAGTGGACGGTTTCCTGGAATTGCGCAATAGTTTCCTATGACTAAAGTCAACGTATTGAGTTTAGCGTATTAGGTGGAGATAAGGTACGGGCCCTGGAGAATATTACACACATTTGCAGGCAGGGACACTAATCAAAGAGGGATTACCACCGCTCTGCTTTTAATACAATTTTAAAAACGCACAAACCGTCTCTAACATGTTAAGTGTTATAATAAGTTATGGACATCTAAGATTTTACGTGATATCACAAAATCCCTTCTATTGATTAAATCAATAAATCAGAAAACTGCAATTCCTACAGACAGATAAACTCTTTAAAAAGACACAGTATTCCTCAACCAACCCACCTCCAACGTATAAGTCGTGGCAGTACATTATCAGAATGGTCGTGAAGGTATCTCAGGGATGTGTTCATCCACAATGCCTTCCAGCGGGGTAGACCGCGGGGAGATCAGGGCTGATTTTGTAAAACCAAATGGGTGCATTTTGTGTGTTCCGTGGACGTAAGCTTCCCAAAAGCTTATCGACGCCCATGTGCGTTAAGGTCTGATGCCTGCCAAGGAGCACACCTTGACTGGCAGCAGAGTTTAGGAAAAAGGACATCCATTGTTTCAGCTGCGACCCTTTTGAGAATCAGCCCTGGTCAACACACAGCAGATAAACCAGCTCAGAACGGTGCAAGAGCTTCCCGCAACCCAAACACATTATATATGGACTCTTCTAACCCTCCTCCTCCAATACCATTCTGATGGAAATAAAGGTAGTGCCATCGGGGAACACCGTGTGATCCATAGCATAAGTTACTTTAGTTATTTTAGTGTTAACTACCCAAACTGGGTCAGGAGGCCAAGAATAGTAAGTTAAAAGTGGATGCTTACAGGTACCTGGCTGGAGAGGGCGAAGGTACTGGCGGGACTTTTCTTTTTGCTGTTGCTGTTGTTCGTGTTGCCCCCTCCAGAGCTCATGGTGCTGCCCCCGGACATCTTCCTTTTCCTGCGTTTGTTGGGTGCCTGTCGGGCTGGTTCAGCTGCTCCAAGCGCAAGATCAAATGAATCAAATTAGAATACAAGTCAAAAAAGTGTAACAAAAAAAAAAAAAAAAGTGTAACAAATGTGCATTTCTAGATTTAAAAAAAAAAGTCAAACTTTTCAAAGGGTTTGGGGTCTCTGAAAGCTATATTTTTATTACTCTCTACTGAAAAAAGTTTAATTCAAATATACTGCAGATGACCAGATTGCTGGAGGCAGTCAGAACCCCAGGGAAAGTTACTTGTAAATTGTAAAGGTTTAAGCGGCTTTAACAACATTTCCACTTTAATGAGAACAATTAATTCAATAATGCAGGTAACGTATTCCATTAGAATTCTCACCAGGTGGGGCCACCATCCGCTGCCACTTCTGAAAGAGGCATGTCTTGAGACAATCACGTGGACTTAAACTGTAGGTCTTGTGTCTGGACATGAGCTCCTGCATTGGTTCAAGAATTACACAGAGCTGCGGAGAAGGAAGATGGAACCCGTTACACGTCTGTCTATTTCTTCATCTCAAGTTCATTTTATGTGCAAGAAAATCCATAGCATATGCCGAGCACGTCCCATTCCTTAGGATATAAGCAGGGGATTTGCAAGGACAGACTGATAAGCTAAATCGTATCTCCTTTATAAAGACAGAAGTTTGTATATGGAATCATTAATAAGAAGAATATGATGGACTGGCCTAATCAGCCTCGCACAACCCCAAATTGTTATGTGACATAGTAATGGTTATGTCCCGTTTACCCATTGTACAGCGCTGCGGAATATGACAGCATTATATCAATCCACAAATAATATCACTACTACTTCTACTTAAATACATAGTAAGATGGTGGAAGAAATTAAATTCAATCAGACATGTGCATACGCACACCAGCATTAAAAGGGGTTTTAGACGCTGTTTATAATTGTTATAAGCCTGTTATGTCTTAAAGGGTTTTTCCAAAAGTAATCAGACAACGCAGCATAGAACATGGCAAGTAACTTCAGCCCTTTGCTTACTCGGAGGTAGTTGAGTGTGGAATTTGAAAGTCCGCATCTTGTGATGTTCTTCGACAACTGGTCCAACATTTGGGGGTCCTGAGCCTAGAAGATTTAAGATGAAAATTCTTGTTTCTTAGGAAAATAAATACTTCTATAATTTGTTACAGATCTACTACTTCAGTGAACCTTTGAAAGAACCTAATATTTGAAACCGTTAAAATACATTTCTCTGAACGGCTCGTGTATCTGACTTACGTTTACATAAATCTATGTGATGCATGCTCCATATCAACCATGAATTAAATCACAGAATTACACACCATAGTATTACATGCCGGCCCTTACGGACACCAGTTATGAGTCCTGCGTAATTTATGCAACAAGACAGAGCCTGGCATTAAAGACTAAAGCAATGTGTTTTCTTTAAACATTCTCCTATAAAATAGAGTCAGGCGGTGTCTTTAAAGAGACATTTTTATAACAAAGGCATCAAGCAGGCCAGCAGTGATTTTAATTCAGCCCTGCATTATGCATACAGTAGCTATAGATGATATAGATACTATAGATGGTCATCCACTCGCACTTACATGCATGGCTAGGATACTCCGGGGAATAAGTTCTCGATGTTGTCTGATACTGAAATGCCAGGTCTTTATCCTCATCATGTCATCAAACATGAATTCCAGGTAGAGTCGACCTTCCACGCATACCTAGGGAAAAAAAAGGTGGACATGTTGGGTCGTGTAGACTAACCTAACAGGATAGAATTGGCAACACAGCCAATAAAACTAAAAAATAAGTAATCCGGCATTAAATGCTTAAAAAAAGCAAGTCAGAACGCACCGAATGCAACTTTTATAGAAGATTTGAAGAGGCAAATTGATGTAACAGCATGTAAAAAACATATAAGATTAATCTAGTAAACATGCACCACTCTATGGCTTTACATCTTGTATTAGCCTACTCTGGACACTAGAGGGCACACTTTGAATTCGTAAAACAGCCCTTGTAGGGGTTTCTTCCAACACAAAGCAGCCGAGAACAATAACGTCAATAAAAACGCGACCGCTGTTCCATCTATAGACTTTGACCAAAGCAATGATTTTACCCGATACCATTTATTTCATGGAGATTGATTCTATTTGCACCAATTGTTACTACAGAGAATTGCATCAACTGGATGTTCCAAAAAACAGTTTGTTCAGTATGGTATATAATAAATAAGCCGTTGGTTGAAAAGTACGTCCTTAATTACCTGTGTGAACATGGGTTTTCCGTGTTGTGTGACCATCGTACACTGATCGCAGTCAAGGGAGACAAAGTTATTGTGGAATGATTCCTTGGGGTGCTTTAAAACGTAGTACAGCTCGGTGGCGCCTCCTTCGAAGATGCTGCGGAAATACCGTGGGATCAGCGTCCGTCCGATCGCTAACAAGGGGGGAAAAACCAAAAGCATTGACCAAAATATGCATTTCCTTCTCTTATTCTCTTTGTACTCCACCTCCCTTGACTACAAGTCATTTAGACGTGTTACTAGGACTATTATTTTTAGCAATAGACCACGTAACTGCAGTAAATTAGAAACAAAGTGCTGAAGAATAACCAAACACTGATTGCAGAGAAAGGAAGACATACTGTATCTCTTTGGTCCATCTTCTAAACAGAAGGTGATGGTCAACATGGCGTCGTCTTCAAAGAATTCGGTGGTGAACGCGTCCCACCACAGATTGTCACATTCCTAGTAAATAGGAAACAAGACGTCACCGTACAATTCAAACTGAAGCGAAGGAGGCGTTGGTAAACCACAGATACACAGCCGCTAATTGCCCCTTTATTTACTACAGGCTTTAAACTTAGTCCATGCGTCCCTGGCAGATGGGTAATTCTGTTCAACACATTTTTTGGCCTCCCCCCCACCCCATAAAACAAGGATAAGTAATATTTTCTATTTGCTCCATGTGATATATTCTGAAATTCTACATTTGTTGCGTTGAGATATTTTCTGAACACAGATGTATTTTTGCACCTAATGCTTCCAGCCAAAAAGGTAGTTCCTCCTCTTTTCAAGAAAAAAAAATCTATATATATATCTAAAGTATATTTTCATTTAACTGTATTTATGGGAATTTAGTTTGTTTTCCATCTTTTACTTAAATTATGCAAAAAACATTATTATTATGATTCTAAGACAGGATATATGTACAGTCAGGAATGCTACGGTGAAGTAAGGTTTAACCATAAAATGTTTGCAATTTAAAAAAAATAAAAATAAATAAAAAACCATAGCGTACCTCTGTCCAATTTTGCAGCCGTTTATTCAGCTCAAATATTCTGTAGTCTGTCTGGTTCCCATACGGCGTGTGCCTCCTATGACAAAAACCACATACCACTTATATCACCAAGTCATCACAAATCGCAAATAAATAGTTCTTGCCAAGTTATAGATTCTTTTAAACCAGAACATTTAGCCGGAGAACTACTTCCATGCAAGAGGTTTGAGAGACATATGGCAAAAAAGATGGTATTCACAAAAAACAGGCACTCTCTAGATGTCGATGAAAAGCCATTGGGCTATCAACAGGATTAGACCAAGCAAGGTTTAGGTTATACAACATAATGACACACAAGTCGGAGAAAATCCGGGTGCAGGTGAAAACGTTCGATCCATATTTCAGCACTACTGAATTTTTTTTGGCCGGTTATCTTTTTAAAAAATTTTTTTTTACCGTAGAATCCTATATTTCTATTTCTTGCAAACAACATACATAAATCTATAGATAGCTATATAGATAGATATATATATATATATCTATATCTCTCTCTATATATATCTCTATCTCTATCTATATATATATATATATATTAAATAAAAACAGACTTACCCTATTCCAGGCTCCAGGTAAGTAGGAGGATACATCGGAGTGGGTCTGCAGGAAGAAGATACAAATTGTCTTCTGTTAGTGAATAGAGGGTTCTTGCTTTATATCTATTTGCCTGCTACAAAGCACACTGTAGCCTGGCTTTTATTTACACGGTATACATGTTTGTAGAATGTACAATTTTTTTTTTTTAAGCTTATAAATTTAGATCCAGTCAAAACACCAGGATGTTTTCCTTGTCTGAGAAGATTTACGGCACTGTTATGATACCAGGAAAGTAGTCTTGTTTGTTCTTGTGGGGGGTATCACGCGTAAATTACTGATCAGTTGACACATGTGCTTGTAGAATTCAAGAATGTTTTTCCACAAAAAAAAAAGACTAACAAAAAAGTCTTTAGTGTTTAATGTCACCTGCAACATGAAAGTGCCCGCCGTGGTATCTATGAGAATCAAGGACGGATTATGAAAAGCGTTACATTCAAAGACTTGGGTTTATTGGTTTGTTTGAAGTGCTTACTCTAGTTTTGTTCCCTAAAAGCACAAAGTTTGCCGGCGGGATGGTGCATTTCAACTTATAACGACAGATCACGCCGGGCCACCAAAAACCATATGCTAAAAGGAGACGGGGTGAATTGGGGAGAAACACCTTCAATGTGATCTCGCCATCCTAATTATACATCATGCAGGGCCTCCATCGTTTCCTCCCCTGCTGCGCTGGGTAGAAAGGAGAGTAATGTGGAGGGGCGGCAGGTTAGGCCTAGGGCAGTTCTGAAGGTAAATATGCCACTGAAAAGGTGACTGATGAAACCTACCAGTTAAATGTCCTGCTTAAAACATCTTAACTCGTATACCCCAAAATGTCAACACTAACTTACCCCACGTCTCGATCCAGCATTGTGCCTGGGTGGAAGGGGGGGAAGGCGTTGCCGTTGGGGGGCTCCTTTGGAGAGTACAGCTTGAATGACTTTGAGGAACAGCCTGAAAACAAGAGAAAACACAAGATACAGATAAATAAAACTTACGGCTTTCCAAGAGCAAACATACAGCGGCTCCTCGACGTCCACCTTACACACACTACACAACAAAAACACATCGTTCGCTTACTTTTAATTCATAGCCACGCGGCGTCATTTAATAGACAGACAATTCCAGATAACAACGTAAGAACCATTGTATTCACCAACACAGGGTGCCGCTTAATTAAAGCAAGGATAGAAACGGTCTTGTCTGTTCCTTTAATGGAATTTCTATTAAGGATATTAATATGATGGATGGGTGGAAACTCCAACACCAGTACACTGGCTAATGTAAACCCATCCCATATGGAAACTACGCCATCGGGAAGGGCAATATCACGAGCAAGCGGATTATTACAGTGCTGGGACGCTGATCGGACTCCGGTTATTACCCTCATCTCTTCACAGGAACCCCATGGATTGAGTGAACCCTGAAGTCTGAGTCAGGCATTCGGATACTACGGCTGTTTATTTAACGCCGATTTAAATCCAATGCTAATCCTTCCAAAGAAATCTGTAATCTGTGTAAAGGACTGCTCAATAAAAACATAAAAGGCGTCTCTCTATTGTCTGTGTTTTAAAAGTGATTAAAGGGCCGTCTGATGGAAGCGAGAGAAGAACAAGAGTCTGCGCTCTTTAATCACAGAATTAGAAAACCCAGAGGGGGACGCAAGACCCTCCATATGGCGCAGGGGCCCGAGATGGTAAGTGAAACTCTGCTGCTGACCTGGAAAAGCCCCATCCATGTCGCACTGAAACCATTTACATCAAAAAGACTAAACCAAGGAAGCAATGATTAAAAATTAAAAGACATATCGCTATCTAACACTTCATGAAAGCCATGTGGGTATTGCACAATATCTGGCATTTGTTCACAAAACTCAAAAGAACGCAGTTCAATAGAGAGAGCCAGGAATGGGCTGTAGAACGCTGCAAAACAGATGACTTTACCAGGGAAATGTGCTCTGTGTGGTCCTCGGGGACGATGGTTAGATTTTCCCCATTAAAAGCCCTTCCCGGTCTCTCAGGGGTTAAATATGCCAGCTAATAGCACAGGATATTTTCCGACACATTATTCTTACTTGTCCAGTGAGATGCTCCTCACCAGAACGGATTAAGAGCATCAGCATTTTCTATGTGTATTCCATCAACCGATCTATACAGATCAGCACAACCCGTAACGCAGGTAAACATTCGTTATTAAGTTAATCGTCAAAACATAATTGACTAGTGCCATGGATATGTTAATTTGAAGAATGCAACAGTTCCAAAAGTATCACTATTATCCTCTGATCAGAAACAGTGTTACCTTTACACAATCGCTAAAGGTTCTTTGTAACAAGGCAACCATCCTGTCTACCTGGAGTGCCGGCAGCACTCGCACACAATGACATTCAATCGTTTTGTGTGCTAGGGTGTTAAACCCGACTGATCTAAAGGGGTCAAACAAGACCCCCCCCGGGATTGGAACACAAAAGACGATGTTCCTACCCTAAAGTATATTTCCTCCAACGCTCCTTGGAGAAACAATCTCATTAGCTAATTGTCCATTTCCCGTCCGTTACCACAGGAAGGCTTTTATGCAATCACAAAAAAAAAACAAGACAAAAGGAGATGCAGAGCATTATATTAGACTGTAATTTCATCAAAATTGTAGCAAGAATTAACGCTACTTCATTTTGTAACAAGATGAAGGGGAGAAAGTTCGGCAGGGTCAAGCACTCCTCCTGCCCCAAGACGCCATGTTTCCGTATGAACAAAAGTGCAAACATTCTCTATAATCCAGAAACTCAATCACATGTGAAAGACTCGTCTTTCCTAAAGTCTATATGTTTACTGCGCTGCTTTAACGTCTGTATCCCAGCTGATGACCGGTGTTTGGTGTAGGCAGTACGGCTTCAAAGAATGGCTGGATTATTAGCACGTATAACCATGGATGGAGAACCAAAGCATTCTTTATTATTCATAAAGCAATGGGTAATGGACACACGACTAATTCTACGAGGCTAGAAAGGATTTGTTTTCATTCACAGAAAACCTTCTTGTAGCACGGTGGGGGGGGGGTGGTGTAAGACACCCAAACGCTAGTTAAATATCCGAGTCTATATGAAGAAACACAGTATACGCGTATACCGATAAGGAATATGAGCCCAAACACATGGAGTAAGGTATGTCTATAAGTGAATGTGTAACCGGTTAGACAGCTACCAGGGTAACCCCAGCCTTTTCTTCCTTCTTAAACCCTTTACAAGTTTGAGTTAAAACACACAGACTAATGCTGTCTTTACTACAAGGTGACATGAGTAACAGGGGCTTCAGATCCCCTTCCAAAAAGACCCCAATTGGGCAATGTTTCAGCCTTGTTAGGTCTCTCTCCGGCTAATAAAAAAGGTTAACATGTACCCTATAGGTTCCGGGAACATTTGGGCTTTGCATGCCGCACTTCTTATCGCCTCTTACAGCAGCCCAGTACACACACATTAATATATATATATATACACACACACATATACACATAATATATAGAATATATTTCCCATCAAAGTCTCGTGTACGAGAATGCCTCAGGAGAATAAAGCTAGACAAATATTAATCTTCAAAGTAAATATTTAGAGCTGCAATGAAAGAATATGACGTTTAGCATAATCACAGAATGAATCGAACCAAAACATCAGCGTGAGAAAGGACAAAAACCGCCTCAAAGCATGTACAATACGTTTCTAAATCACAACCGTAAACATCAACGTTTACCGCATTAGGGAAAACAGAATTAATTCACATGCGCGCACACGGTGTGATTTCCCAACATGAATCCAGTACGGCATCCCTGCAACCGGATAACTTCACATCGCCGACCACGGATGGAGGTAACTGCAGGACATTTCGCCCCCAGTGCCCGTGGGACGGTGGGGGGGGGGGACACAATCATTTTGCAAGTGAGGAACACATACAAACGGTCAAGTCACTAGAATGTAACTTCATCAATTAATATTATTCATTATCTTTAGAACAGGACCATACTCTGTAGCTATACCACGTCAACAGCGTCTCCCCCACCGCAGAGGCAGGCTGGGAAATCATCCAGGAATTAGACAAGAGATGAGGCTTGCGACGATCAAAAAGGTTAGGAAACATATGCATCACCACTGTCTTTAATCTGGTTTTGGCAACGAGTCCTTACTGTTTCAAGCCATTTATCAATCCTCCCCCCCCCCCACACGCGCGCCATCGCTACTTGTTACTGAAGTCTCTGCCAACCTGTGTTTCACTGCAAAGCAGACCAGAGATTCGGAGAATTCAGACAAATCAACAAAATGTTGGAGTTTTGGATACTTTCTAAAAAGCATAGTATCGCAGAGGGAATTCCTTTGTATTATGCAACCTACCCTCTTGACTATTCTGCATTTAGTAGACATTTCTTCCTTATAGGAAAAATACATTAAGTTTATATTAGCCAAGGTGCCGAGACGTGTCCGTGTGGGGCTTCGACTGATGTTCCACAATCTTAATCGTTTTCTATTCATTGTCTCCTTAATGTATTTTGAGAGGAACACATAATTGTCACTTGACACAAAATCACTGAATGGTTGTTCGTAAAAACAGAAAAAAGTTTGTAAAAGTTACCGTGTTAAGTTTGTGTTTTACAGCAAAGGAAAGAATGAAGAGATATCTGCTGAGGTTTATTTGCTTAACAAACCAAAAGGTTTAAATATTGCTTTGTCCAAGCCGAACACCACCTTCCAGCGCAAGGCCAATCGACTCAACGAGGTGGTCAGCTACGGCAAACCAGGTAAGGTCTACGTCCTACCCGTTACAGAACAAAGAGCTTGGACATGGCCTGTGACCCTAACCAGACAACTTCACACCTTATAATCACCGAGACACAAAGAAACTAAATAATATTACATTTTATAATTCCGTAGTGCTGTAAACATTGGCAAAAGCCTTCGATTCTTACAGCTAATTAACCGTCAGTCAAGGTAAAGATGGGAGTAGAGACGTGTTTTATACATGAAGTTTCTCCGAAGTCTCCTTACACATTGAATAAAACATTACACCGGGTCAGTTTAGACCTTTTTGCCGGAACAACTTTCCACTGTTGGCCCCTCATAATGAATAGTGAAGTGAGGGAGTCAGAACTACCAACTCTGCTGCCAACACTCCATTTAGTTAATAAACCCCAATGCTGTAATTAGTTATCAGAAACGGCCAGAAAAAAAAACAAAAAACATTTTGGTTAAAAGCATTTCAATTACACCTGAAGTACCTTTGCCCTGCTTTAGTGTCAGAATGGGAGTCACGTCAGAAAGGGGAAAAAATACTTCTTAATAATCTGCCTGGTTTTTTTGCATATTTAAAGATAGACAATCATTTTAATCTTTACTGCTAAATGTTTATAATTACTCATCACTCTGTTTGCAGAACAGCTAAGATAAATTAAATGTGGGTTAATTATATCAAATAAAAAGCATACAAGTCAACACTGATTTTCCCACACAGAGATTAAAACACAATTCCCACGCAGTATCAGGAGCAGAAGCCCTCCGGCTAATGGCCTATAGTTCCCCATCAGCTCAGTCTGAGGCTGGTTCAGCATGCTGAGATTTGCAGTGGAACAGCAGGAAAGTCACTGTACTATGTCATTCTTTCCCCGACACGTAACATTCCACACTAAATAAAATAAGGCTGCTTGTAATCAGAACAAGTGCAACAGATTAAAAAAGAATTAAAATAAAGCTTAAGTATAGATGACCCGCTTATAAAATAAACTAGTTTGCCGGAGAACAAAATCATCCAGCATGGAGTGAAAGTCTGCATCCTCCAATGTTTTGTTTCCCCGACATCCCCGTGTACACTTTAACTCCCATCAGCCCAGATATGGCTTCTTAACCCTTTGCTCGAATCTTGAGACTGCTTAACCCAAGAACGGATGTGTGTCATATTGGTCCCAGAGAACAAAAGTCTTACGGTAATTTTCGATACCTTTTGGTGGACCAACCTTTATTGACCTGACATCTGAGGTCTTGAAGGTTTATGCGATTCTTTCTCAATGTCATTTAACTTTTAAAAATCCTTCCCGCAAGAAACTTTTTTCCCCATAGGTTAGTAGCTCTTAATCGTTAGATTCTGTTACCCAACTCTATAGAATGTTCAATACCATGGCGTCTGAGCAAATAAAGGATATGGTAATATTGGTTATAATTATTACTTGTTGTGATTTGGTTATGGCCGCAACATTCAGACCCAAACGCAATGAAAATAAGCAAATTCGTTAAGTCATCAGTGTTGTCCTAGAGAGTCAGCGTTTATCGTAAAGTAAATACAGAGCAGGTCAGGAACTAGGAAGTCCTCCAGAGCCGATGTGGTCATAGATAGGCTAATCAGCATCCCTCCCTGTCTAGATAACACCACAATAATAGCCCCACCAAGCCTGGGGCATCTTTAAATAGTAAGGAAAAGTTCATAAGAGCATTACTAAAATAAAAGAGAAGGTGTTTACCGCACATCGACCACACACACAACGGACCTCTCCAAACCGCTGAATGCATTAGGGGAGTCTGGCATTAACACCCCTAAGCAAACCGTATGAAGATAAGAAGTTAAAAAAAACAAAAACCTCTACGGCAAAATATCTTTCAAACTGAACGTTTTGCTAAGAGTCAGTATTATTAAAGCTGCGTGCGAAGACATTAGCGCTCCCTTACGTATGTCACAACGCCGCACACTGCATGTAAAAAGCAAGGATAAAGGAGATGATGTCCCTTATGTTAGTTTTGTTATCTGCACAAGGCAGCTACTGTGTCATCGGACCAGGCTGACCGTTCCACAATTCCTAAGATTATAATCATGGAAGCCATTCTAGCCCATATTTTCTACCGTCTTTAGGACCACAAAACCCTATTTTGTTCTTGGCCTCGTCCACTGCCCTCCTCTGGAGCCGAGGCTTTTAATTCTAATTTCCTGGGTCTAACGGGACTCGCTATTATCTGCTATAAACATAGATGGCTGGATAGGAAAACATGCGCAGGCCAGCTAAGGAGGTCCTACTCTACATTAAGTCCAACTTACTAGGTGACAAGAAAACATGCTCACCAGCCACACCGCTCTGTCTACCTACAACCACCATTTACATCGACCTCTTCATAATACACCAAACAGACAAAGTACGGTATTTTCAGCGCCACTAATATATGCATTGAAGATGATTAGGACCAGTGACCAGGTTTACCACCACCGGTGAAGAACATTTTGAGGAGCTACTCAAGGCCATCTCCCGACAACTAAACAGGGTCAGATCACCATTGATTTTAAGCTACGGTGACTTCCCACATTAAACAACTTAAGGAAGCATTGAAAGAAGCTTCGTAAAACATTATTGAGCATATATATATATATATATATACACATACACAGACACACACACATATATATTTACAGAAGAGATAACTGAAGAACTTGCAAAGCTCGACAAGGCGCTGCTCACATCTCTTCTGATAAAAGGGGTAAATGTGAGAGCAATAGGGGGTTCTAACAATATCTATGTCTGGCCTTAGGACACACAATATGATATTTTCCCTTTCAGACCCCCCTCCAAAAATTATCGTTAACCCAGAAATGTCCTTAATTAAAGTAGTAGAGACAGGGGTGATAGATAAAACAGATAAAAAGTTCTCATAACAAAGCAGCAATGCAAGCCGTCAAATCTGACATGCATGGTTTACATTCTTTTCTTTAAATAAAATAAAAAGTACATTTGCCTTCTTCCAGAAACTGGAAACGTCCCCTTAGCTTTTAGCGACCCCCAGTTCTTTCAGAGATTGCCCCCTCACCTCCGAGACCACATCTCGCCGGCTGCACTTAACTGCGCCAACCCCGGGAGCAAGCGTAGACTGCACTGAAACCGAGCCTCCAAACACCTTCCAAGGACCAGCCGCGACGTCAATAGACCGCACCGAGGGTATAAGTAAAGAGCATCCCTGTCGCTTACAAGGACACACTTTCCGAGGCTGTTCTAGAAATACATAATGAACCACTCGGTATTTATCTTTCACAGGGAATTCCCGTAAAATACTACCCAACTGTATACCATTTTTATGGCAATAACGGTCTATTAGCGATTCGTACTAAAATGAACATTATTCGGCCGTTAGAGATACTGAGGATCCGCAAATGCCGAGATATGACGTCTTTTTACAGTAGTTCTAAATAGCTACTAGGCTTATGTACTTTTATTACGCCTCGGCATACTTACTTTGTAACAAACGAATCACTTATATATATATATAGGTTTGGCCCAGCTATTTGAATACCCAGAGAAAGCAATGTAGAATTCCACGGTACAGTCAGAAACATGATCAGGGCACGGCTCGCAGTGGATGAAGAACATATTAATGGTCATATTTTGCAGAATTACTCCTGCCCAACGCGTTTCAGGGAGAAACAAAACAAAAGTAAAGGCTCCTGTTCCTCAATATATAATAACTACAAAAAAAAACTGGGTAGAAAGCTTTCTCTGATTGTTGTAGAACAAGCATTACACATACACAACGCACACAACCCCAGCATTGAAACATGGCGCAGGGCAGTTATTTAAGCACTTTTAATACCAGGAGACACCAGGGATCCCCACGCTACATCGTGGAGTAAATTAAAAGTCCTAAAAATCATGATAAAAAAAAACATGATTGTAAATTATTATGACTCCCATTGAAACTTCTTTAAAAAGTGCTTTATAAGAACATAACCCTTCCCAGACAAATAAGACACATTGGGATGATGGGATATCGGTTTAACATTCTACCGCATTCTAGTAAAAACAGACCAAAAATATTCTTCTCCGATGTCCCCATTATATAAAAATATGCGGGGGGGGGGTGACGATACTTTTAACCCCTTGGGTCCCATGAGTATAAAAAAAAAAAATCTTACAATTTAAAAAAAAAAAAACAATATTATTTTGCGACACAGATCATTAACCAAACTGAATGAGCCCATGAACATCCTAAAACTTATACGCAACACCATGTGTTCTCCGGGCCAGGCACAAAAACTAGATCGTATGCTCGTTTGAGCCGGGCCCTCCTCACCTGTAGTTTCTGTAAGTCAATTTGTTATGTTACATACTACTTGTTATGTCCGGTCTACCCATTGTACAGCGCTACGGAGTTTGATGGCGCTATATAAAACAATAATAATAAATAACTGAAAAACACTTTGCCTCCTTAGCAAGAGCGAAGTGGCTGAGTGTTATGATACACAGCATTGAAACTGGCCAGTCCAGCACTACTTACACTGATGCTTTACGGCATATTTCACGATTGCCATCCGCACAACTTTACCATATTATATACTTTTATTCCAAAAGGTAAGGAATTTGTTACCCTAAAAGGCCAAAAAAGATTTATGTTCTATGAATTTTAGATAAACCGACCTTTTAGATTATAAACTTACGTGCAGAGCCTTCATAAGCCCACCATATTAGCCAGGGACTTTGTACCATAATGCTAGATGGCAAGCTCATGGGCTCATTGCCTCCTGTTGTATCTATATGTGTAGATATATATTTGTATACGTTTACCAGCACATCTTTAAATTGTACAGCCCTGTGCAATACGTTAGCGCTTAATAAAGGATAATAATAAATAATCATCCAATGTTGCCGTTTTTTAAAAACCTGCTGTCTAAGGGCTTCCTAGAAAGCATTCATTCTTGCGCTAGCGCTTTATGGATCCATATTAACGCATTATAACCACAATCAACCTCAAAAACACAAAAAGGCCCAAATTACACATGCTTAGAACAGGAACACAGATAAGCGTACGGTTACGGTGATCTGTCCCCCCCCCCCCCCCGCATGCAACAAAAAAACTAAATAACCACAATAAGAAAAAAGCCAATAACGTCAAAAAGGATGGATCAACCCCAGAGATTTTTTTTATACAAAACGAAACATTAAAAGATGCATTGTTTTACGCTTTTGGAGGAAAATTAGCAAAGCACAGCGGCTGTCTAGAATATAATGGTTTAAAACAAAAAGCATTACTGACCCAGGAAGGGATTCCACACCCTAGAAAATTTGGGTTAAAAAATGTTTTTTTTGTTTGTTTTTTTTTGCTTTAAGTTCCCAATTGTTTTAGCATGCAGAGATTAGAAAGGGTGCTAGAGAGATACTGAAAGGGGGGATGGGACTAGAAAACAGAGAGGGGGTTGGGGGGGTAAAGCTGTTTCTTACAGCACAGCCTCATTAACTCCTTCATCTCCGTGACACTGCTGACAGAGGAAACAGCAACAGAATAGACACAACCGCTATTCATTACCATAATCTTACATTTTCACCACTGTACCCATAAAATGAACGTATTCTTTATCGACGTAGACAAGGCAATTCAGAGATCCTTCTCTCTGTTATCTTACAAACATATCCTTAAATGCCATACGTGAGGGGCCGCGATAGCGCTCTAATAGCACAATGTGGCGAGCAAGAGAGCAATCGTTATCAATCTGATTAAAAAGTTATTTCTAAAGAATACAGCAAGGCGATAACTTTAAAAGCAGGAGCATTTGCCCGCAAAAATCTTGTTTTCATTAGATTTTCAGCAAAGGCTCAAATGAGCAGCTAGAAAAGGTGAGTGTTGAGGGGGGACAACTTCCGCTATAGCACAAACATATTCCAGAGTGCTGTACACAGGGGGGAGCGGCAGATCTCAGAAAACAGCAGTTTAGGTCTATAAGCACTTTTTTTTTTTTTACATCATTTCCAAATCTATGAATCGAAGCATCCCTACATCTATGTATCGCTGCACAAGTACATTGTATCGTACGGTTTGGACACCCCTGTGATATTTAACAAATACACGTTTTACGTGGGGAAAAAAAATGTCTATTTAGGAGATCTAAAAGAGAAGAGCAGATAAGCTTCTTAAACTCCAGAAAAAGGATAATTTGAAACATTTCTGGCATTCGAAACCTTACAACGTTTCACATTTAACATTAAACGGTTATACTTTACCAACTCCAGATATATAAACATTGTACACTTATTGTAACTACTAAGTCAGACAAAATATTTGTGCGTTCCGTAACATTTAAAACAAACATACTTAAAATAATAATGATGATGGGCACAATAACTTTATATGACCAGGGGGGACCCTCTGCAAATCTGGATTCAAACCATCACAATAGAACTAGTTTGTGCATTGGAAGCATTTAATAAAAGCATACAATCAATGTGCTTTAACCCTTAAGCATAAGCTATTATATCCACCCCCCCCATACACTGGAACATGCATGTACTCACCAGAAGAAACAAGCGGCCGCAGAAGTGTGTAAAAAAAATAAAAAAGGATCTATGAAGACACACGGTTAAAACATGACTGTGTGCGAGAGAATCCAGCGGATCAGAAACCAGGAATTAATGGGGGGAAAAGGGTAGAAGTCCTCGCAGGCTGAGGCCTAGCTGGAGATAATGAGAATGGCAGCCTAAGGGAAACAGGAAGGCAGAGAGGTGGAGGAAGCCCTTTCTTTTTTTTTTTTTTTTCCTCCCCTCTCTCTTTGTTTGCAAGTCCCCCTCTCTCTCTCTCAACAATGGCTGCTCATGCAAAGGCCAGACTGCTCCTGGCTGCTGTTGTGGGCCCTCTAATGGGTTACAGCAGGAGTCTGAGTTGTGGTTCTGTGCAATGCTCGCTCTCACACACCCACTCACCCTCACCCTCCTATTTTTCCCAGTGTCTCCCACAATGAGGCCCAGGAGGTGGCCTGTGCCTGCACCCTTCCCCCTCCTCTCTACTTGCTCTCTAGGGCTGCTCTCCCCTCTCTCTCTCTCATGAATACAGGAGAGGGTGGTGGAGGGGGTGGAGGAGGAGGAAGAGGCTGGGAGGGACCTGGAGCAGTCATAGGCTGAGAGGACAACAAAAGAGAGAGGTTATCCCTGTGCTGGCTCATTGTGTACTCAGAGTGGGGGGGAGAGGAAGTGAGTGCAGCGATCTTTACACCGGGCTGTCACCGGCGACAAACTGTAACCAGTGATTACAACGTATCGCTTCATCTACAAAATATACAGATACACTATATATATAATATATATAATATATATATCTACATATACGAGAGAGGTTTAACACGGCGAGAGAATGTAAACACGCGTGGGATAGGCATATGGGGGGGCCAAGGACTGACGAGATGGCCCGAATGGTTGTTATCTGCCATCAAATTATACATATATCTACACATATACATACATATATATATACATACATACACATATATACGCACACGTTGTACATGTATAATGTAATGTCTGGAGATTTTAAATAAAAAAAATGTCACCAACTGGAGGGGCTAATCCACCCAATTTTATGGAAATAGAGAAATAAAAATAATTATCAGATGGATTTTTTTCTTGCGGAGTTTAGAATCGTTCCGTTCTGTTACATTTGTTGCACTAGATTCTGTAGCGCTCTTACAACGGAGGGCGGCATTGATGTACGTTCTTTTGGGACTGCCCTAGGCCCAAGCTTGTCTTTTACACATTAAAAGATGCACAAAGACGTTTAGGCATCGTATGACATCATACCCCATGTCTTACAGGTGCGCAATGTCTTTTAATGCAGTCTATGGAGGTTGTGCTAAGTGTAAACGGGCCGATTGCGGAGACCTTTGATCTCCCTTGTAACTGTCCTAATGTGCATACAGAGGGTCTCGATCACCCAAGATTACAATTTCCCCCTGGATTTGCCACCTTAGGTCTAGGCCAGGATACGCCACGGGGGGGGGGGTATGCAGTGAAATCAACATTATAATGGCAATTGACAATAACACTGACACGCAAGAACGACAGGTAAAGAAACATATATAGTTAATACATGTTCTATAAAGTGTCAATATCATACCTCCCAACTGCTACCCTGGAGAATCGGGATGCTGGGGGGCACAGCTTGGGAGCCAGAGCTATTGTGCATGCGCATAATTCTGGGACAGCGGAGAATGAAACTGGTACCACAGAACTGCAACAAGTTAGTGTGTCCCGTGATGTTAGTGGGTCCTCTAATACCCAGAAAGTTCCCAGGTATACTCAGCAGGACTGCAGAATTGAGTGGAAAATGTATGACTGCCCCGCAACCTTATATTATATATATATATATATATATATATATATATATATATATATATATATACACACACACACACACACACACACACTAGATGTTGGACGCATGGGGTTTGGGTCAGAGCTCTGTGCAGCCGGTCAAGTTCTTCCTCACAGATGTCCCAATACTTTTGTCCTTGTATAATCTTTTCTAGGTAAGGCATAGGTAAGAGGAGGCTTGTAGGTGGTTAAACAGAGTTATCATCACTTTTTATTACTCAGGTAATGTCACCAAATCTGTGACCTCAATTTGCTGGAGGAACTAGTTGGACAAAAAAGTAACAAAGAGCACCAGGTCCACTATACAACTTGAGTAGCCCTAATCTACATGTAATCAAACCAAAAGTCTACAACCAATCAAACCAAAAGTCTTTCATATTTATAATAATTCAGGTCTATAAAGTATTGCATTTCAAAAAATGTTTAGATGACAGCACAAGAGGTGGAACTGAAACACATGTATGTATTAATTTTTAACTGAACCATGTAAGACATTGTAACAATTATCCAATCAGCCCGAATGCTAGTTTTTTCTTTCTGACCGATTTCATTTAGATATGGGAAGTGCGGCAGAGAGGTGATCATGAAACACTCTGATGCATATGACTGATGAATAAATAATTCAAACTACATCCGTAAAGAAATGTTTAAGTACAAGTATTTCCCTGGTAGCGTGATGCTCCGGAGGCTGACGGGCATCTGGCCAGCGCACAGTTTCTGTATACAGTGCCTCTACCCGTTGGCTGGTTCTCCATTATATTTAGATTATGTATATATATATATATAAATGCATATCACACTTGAGTATAATATGTATAAATCGTGTAACATAACCAGAAGAGGGATTTAGAAAAAACATATATTTTAGAAAAAAAAATAAAAAAAAAAAAATATATATATATATATATATATAATATACAAATATTTTATTTATTTTTTAATTATATCTAGTGCTCCCTATTTTTTCCTTACTATTTCTTACCGAGAAGACAATGACTTGAGCTTCATGTGTTTTTATTAAGTGTCAAAGTTTTGAAAATATTTGGCTTAAAATGAATGCACACATCTTTACCAAAATCAACATAATTAGGAATTTCCTGCCTTTACTTTTTTTTCTTATTCCACCTATTTGTGGAATAGAATGGCTGTCCATAATCTAACCCTGATCTAGAACCTTAAGGCAGGTAAATCAACAACTGAAAGGCTTAAAACAATCAAGAGATGGGGGAAACTGATTGTCTTCTACCCAGTACCTGCAATTGTAGTAAAAGATTTAAGACACATAAGCAAATTGTGGTAATTCCCCACAGTAACGACATGTCTGTTCCTTGATTAATGTTTACAATCCCTACACCCACGTCTTAGAACAATATCATTCATTGAAGGTTTCCTTCTCCACATGTTTGGTTACTGTTAAACGATATCATGTATTACTTCCACTGAAGTAACAATCTCTTGTGTCTCGGTACCAGGGCCGGACTGGGGATAACAAGGTGGCCCTGGCGCTTTAAGGCCTAATGACATAAGCGCAGCCAACGACAGGCTGCATGTTACATTTTTACGCTCACGTAGCATGCGGCGGCGCATATCCTGCAAAGGCCTGTCAGGTACGCGTATCTTCCAAGCTGTTTACGAGGGTCAGTGTCTCTTTGGGACTCAAATGCCTCCGTCCCTCTTTCCTAAGGGCTCAGAGTGTTTGGTGAGTATAAATGTCACACAGTGATCTAAAGCCCTGGAAGCCACAACAATATGTAGGAAAACAGGAAAAAATGTGTTTATAAATTAAATTGTATCGCACTTTGACCATTTTAAGTGTCGGAGCCATGATACCCCCTGTAAATCCATCAATGTCCACGAAGGAATTTGACCTACTAATGGCATAAATTTCCTTCATCTTGTTTACTAGACACCAAAATTCTTGAATTATCTCCTTCACCATGACGCTAGCCGGACCTCAACAAAATGTATGCATTTTCCTGGGGTCACTTCAGATAGAGAACAGATGGCAGCTCTCACCCCCCTGCTTTACTGTTGTAAAGTGAGGATAAAAACACAACCTTCAATGTCGTATCAAAGAAATGTAGGCAATCGGGTAAGCAGACCGGCGTCTCAACCATGCCTAGTGTCCGGGAATAACCGTTCACTAGTATACAGGGCAGCGCTTCAAGAGGCTATAATGCCTGGATCTACATTGATTTTTTAATATAACCAGTGTTTGCCTCACTGTTCCTGTTCGGCGTTTCAGTGATCTTGCCACAAAATATAAAGAATATTTACAAGGGATTGTGTGTGAAGATTTGCTGCCATGAGGACTTCCTATGGGAGAATTAACTTAAATGTGATTTTGGAAATATTGGGGAACTGATTTATTAGAGGAGCATAATTAAGGTACCTACAAACCCTACATTGTTGGGGGATCAGGCCTCTTGGTCTAGTGTGTGATGTCTGTGGCCCCATTAATGACTACGTGATTATTTATTGCCAGCATGACCAGCGTGTATCACTATATCATGGTTTATTCTTTCCGAATGTGCAACATCAGCAACACGTGCTCTTATGTTTATGTTTTATGCAATAGAGCAGAGCTGTATCTGCCACGAGGTGGCACATTGGACGCCCATCGAACACCCCTGCAAGTCAGTGTCGTCGGTGGGGGGGGACAGAGGGGGCCATGGCCCCCACTTCATGCTGTGCCCCACCTTGTGCCCCTCCAATAGAAAAAGTGTTGGTTTTTTTTCAGCCGCGAGAGAGGAGAGAGAGGCGCCAAGCAGTCGCTCAGTAACTCCTCGCGAGGCCTCTGCTTTGGTCAAAGTGCCGGCATTTCATGCTGAGCGCCGCAATATGATGTCATATCCGGTGCTCAGCAGTGAAGCAGCACGCACCGCGGCAGAGGCAGAGGCCTCGCGCTCCTACCGCAGGACTTCTGTTAGGTAAGTGAACTACAAAGGGCGAGAGGGTAGATAAAGTGAGATAAGAGGGGGGTAGATAATGAGAAGAGGTGGGTAGATAGAGGAACAGGTGGAGTTTGGATAGGAAGCTGTGGGTCTTAATTAGGAAGGGGTGTGGTCTTGAGAGGAAGGGGTCGGACAATTTTAGATTAGGGGGGTGCTCAAGTTTAGTCTTGCCTAGGGCAGCACAAAACCAAAATACACCACTGCAATAGAGGGTCACGTTATAGAGTGCATGCACAATGATGCCCTAAGAAAGGACCATTTCATATGCTAAGGTGGGAGCCCTTAAAGAATTTATATGAATGGAGTTGAATGATTCCAAAAAAAACTGGATGAACTGGTCGGCCGATGCTTTTCCTGTTAGATCAACAAAACGGGTGCAAACAAGTGATTAAAGGCTGATCGGTAGGAGTTTGTTATTTCAATTGAAATTGCCCATTGAATTTTAGAGCGACGTTGCTAAATTCTACCTTTAACACTCTTGCATGTTGTTTGCACTTTTAGAACAACAGCGAAGTGTGACGTCCAATGTTAAATGGGAGGGACATTTTATTTTATTTTTGTAGGGGGGTAGTCGCCATCTGTGCTTTAGTGTAACAAGATCGTTTCTTTTTACCCTCTTCTGTTCCGAACAAGGATTACTGATGACCTAAAGGCAAATCCCTAGCAAGGGATGGGACTAGAAGCTTTGAATAATAAACCATGTGTCACTTTTCTGTCTCGTTGCTCTGGACAATACCAGATTTCTTTTAAAGCTTCCCTTCCAAGAGGGACTGAAATCTGTATCTAAGCATTAATCCATTTGAACGAAAATATAATTTCTGTTATTTCAAAATTCTTGAATTAAAGGTTCTGTTCCACTTAGACAAAACATTAAATACACTATCTAGTATGCTGAGCAAATAAACCATAGCAGGTCTATAATTTTATTCGATCTTCTGAATGCGTAATCGCAACACAGAAACATTTAAGAAGCTTTTTTTAAGTTTCTATGTCAATGACCTGGGGGGGAAATATCAAAAACGCAATAGCAGAATAAGTGGAACAGCACCTTTAGCAAATCAGATTCTAGATGTGAAAGTGCTCTCATTGTTTTGAATTGGAGCATTTCCCTGCAGGTGACTGGGATGAAACTCAGGCTGCGGACGGGGCTGCAGCTTTTCCTAAAGATGCTTTTTATTTATTTATTCGTTCATTCATTCATATATTTATTTATTCTTTCGCCTAAAGAATGCATATCAAAGTGCCTGCAAAGTACATTCTTTGCATTCTTCATTGGTGTGGCTGCAAGGGGCAATGAAGTGCCCCTTTAATTAACCCATTAATTAAGGGCAGGTGGCTTCAATAATTTCAAATATAAATGTTACAGATGTACAAACATAAACTGCTTCTTTAACATGAACTCTGGATCCTCAACACATTAGCAGAGATTTATATAAATCCTCTCTCTTCCTCTGCACCATCCCCCACCAACTACCCTCCTGTCTTCTCATTATTTATTGCTCTCCTTATTTCACTCCCCACTCCAGCCCCCTCGCATGCACCCTGGATGGCATTATTTTATACTACATACAGTACTGCTTGACCCGAAGAAGAGTTCATTTCTCAAAAACAGAATTGTGGCCGTAAATGTATAATTTTGTTTTTGAGAAATGAACCACCAGTTTAGACTCGATGAGTCCTGAGAAAAAGTGTTATTTCTATTTCGTGTGCTCATATGTTTCAAATAGTTATGTTTGGAAAATAAACATATTTAACATAATAAACATAGGAGGCTTCTGCTCACAGATGGGTAAACCAATGTATGTATGGATAATTTCCTAAATAGTGGACCGGTGGGATTTTTGGAGTACACAATTTGGCCCTTGTCAAAGTCGCTCAGATCCTTACGCTTGTCCATTTTTCCTGCTTCTAGTGCATCAACTTTGAGGACAAAATGTTCACTTTCTGCCTAATATATCCCACCCACTGACAGCTGCCATGATAACCAGATTATCAGTGTCATTCACTTCACCTGTCAGTGCGCAGAATGTTATGAATGATCGGTGTATATTGTGTGTGTTCTCCCTAATGATTTTTCCTACACTTCATTCACATACTGCTTCAAGTTTTTTTTTTTTTAAACAATGGATGTTGGCCAAAGCTTGGCAATAAAGTTGAACAGCCCAATGAAACGCATTTTACATTGCACTTTAAATTCTACCGAGTTGCTTTAAAAGCGAGTGCCGAAATGTGTGCTGTGCTGTCTCCTCTTTTTTGTTGCAACATACTATGACTCCTGTAATCGATACTGATCAGAGCTAGTGCTGGCAATAGCGAAAGCTAGAAAAGTGTGTGTTTGTTTATCTCCGAGCAACACACGGTGATAATCTGTCTGCAGAAGTGTGGACAGATACCAAGCCGCACAAACGGTTACAAGGTCTGCTCCTTAAAAGCAGATTAAAGGTCCTCCAAAGTTTTACTTTACCCTCCCAGTCTTTACTGTAAACTCACAGCTGAATATGAACAAAGTTCCACTCTTGGGGGTTCGGCGAATTTGATAAAGATGATAACTTTGTTTATTGGCCAACTGATGCAAGCTTTTGGGACTATCTAGGTCTCTTCTTCAGGTGAAGGTGTGTAGATATTTTTATTTCTCAACACAAGAGCACAGGCGCCTCTTCGAAGGATATTTTTTTATAAAACATGTAGAGTGGAAGTACCTTTAGGATCAACCCCAAGAACACGATCACTGCAACTGCTTTCCAGCAGGGGTGGTAGTGGTTAAAGCAGTGAGGGAATTTAAAGATGCATGGGATAGGCAAAAGGCTATCCCGAATATACGACTATTGAGGTTTAACGAATGGCACAAAATGGGCATACCCATAGTCTGGATATAACATTCTGTTCCTTCCACGTCAATCATTATTAATAAGGAGGGAATATATTATAATATACAGAATATTTTATTATAAAACCCAAATACCTGCTTACCGTTTACCTGCCTGAAATTTTATTTTGTTACAAATTTATGAAACGGCAACACATTAATGCACCAACATACATTGCAATTCGGTATCATAATTCTATATCATATTCAGAATATCCATAAGCGCTACCATTTACTAGCAATGCGAAAATAAACATTATTCATAAGTATATATATATATATATATATATATTAAAGGTCCGAACCGTATAGACAAAACCTACTTCAGTGCAATATGATCATAAACAAGTAAATGAATTACGTAATTACTAGTGTCTTTTTTTTCTGCTGCACAGCATTAATTTTATGGATAGCTAAAATTTTGGATGGATTTAATGACATCCCAGCGTTACATTTCTGTAATTAAGATATTGCTAGATTAATCAAATAGTCTACTAGCCCACTGACACCAAGGGGGTTCATTCCAGGTCCCCTTACCTGCCAACTCAAATTCTTCTGCCATTTGCCGGAGGTCTCCGTACTCCGCTTTGCCTCTCAAATATGAAGAAGGTAATTCCAGCAAGAAAGACTTTGAGATCTTCTGCACGCATTGCACTTTAAACGTTTGCCTTTCCCATACTGTATATCTAATAAGAGATGTGTAAGCGCTGTGACAGCCCCTGTCCACCCTTCTTGCTATGATGCCCTGTTACCCCACCTATTTTACGCACCCCACCCTCCTCCACAGGAAACCATATTCTCAACCTGAATGACAGTAGATAACAACCCCGGCAGGCTTGCAGCTTCACTCCCCATAAAGAGGAGGCTGGGGGAGGAGAAGACGCTCCTCTGGGACAATGTCAGCAATCCCATTAGCAAGACCAATAACAGCTAAAAAAAAAACTCTCCCCCACCATTCAAATGATGCATTTACGGGGCAACAGATCGGGGCAACGCATCCAGTAACACGGGCAAAATGGATATCTGGACGCCTTTATCAATGCTCTCTGTGATAGAAAAAAAAAGGCTCTATAATACGTCATTATATATATTATATATTGAGTTTGCCTGACCCCTAGATACTAGTAGTAACAGGGTACACCTGGTGCACAGTAGGTTTGTTTTTTTTATTTATTTATGCGGAAGTTCCTTATTCTTTTTATGGGCCAAGGCAGATCCTTGACCTGAGCATTTGAATAAAAAGGGGGCTCTAGAGGCACTTGGAGCTTGGCAGGTTCACCTGGAGTCTCCAGGCGAGCCCCTCTGGGATCCTGGGTTAGTATATTAAGTCTTTTGCCAGAGAGGAACGTTTGGTAAGGCCCACTACCAACCCAACTCTTGCCCGATCTTGCCTACTCTCAATCCACTTCTTCCTCCACAAGAGTCTAGCTAGGAATAGCCCCTCTGATCGCTGAAAAACCGCCAAGAAAGGGGGCATTTTGGACAGCCAACCACTGGACGTTCCCTAGCAGAATGCTTGGACCGGCCATTACTGGAATCTTGTACACATATGACTTTCTGCATTTGGTGTCTCAATGTGGCTTCACCCATATTGCATAAGTTGGTAACTATGTGCCAAATGAAACTGCGTAGTTGCCAAACATTGCCCGCAAATGCATGGTTTACAACATTCGTCTCTTTTACATATCTGGTCAGCTTATAAATATCCAGAGCCCTGGGCTGGGATGTGTCAGCAAAATCCAGATTCCTTTTAAAAAAAACTATCCCACATTCAATTACGTGCCGTGATCCGCTTCTTCAAAGGAGCTTCGGCACTTTCCACAAATCCTGCATTTTACACTTAAGTGCGCTAATTACACCGATATAATGGCGTTTACAGATTAATCAATATAACCGTATTACTAACAAATATGGGAACTGCCCAGGACTAGTGCCCCACAGATCTCCCTCACCTACTAATAGCCAAGGCCAGGGCTAACAACTAGGGCCACCATATGAGTTCTTTGGGCCTAGTAGGAATTCTCTAGGGTCCAAGTCCCTATGTAAAAACATTTAATGGCGGGGAAGTGAGGGACCTGTACCGGTGCTACCTCCCTTATGAAGGTCTTGGAAACTGCCCTACTGTACGACCGTGGACCAGCTGTGAAGATTCTCTGATCTCCCCTGACCTGCCCGGGGAGCTGTAAAAAATGTTGCAACATTAAATCTACCGCTGTCCTGCAAGATATATTCCTGACAGCTATAGTTTTCCTTTGCACAATTTGTAATTTGCTATATTTTTTGCTAAAAGCAGTTAAACGTGCATAATAGTGATATTATCTCAAATTACACCTCAGATACAGTCTCTTTGTGCTCGCATTGATTGTAAAGTGTAGTATAAATCAGGTTGATAGACTACGATTGCACAGAACAAAGAGTGTGATAACGGGAGACACTAAATATTTTTTTTGTAAAACTGTGTTTATAAAAGCCGTCTGCCGCCAGGCCGGTCCCTGATTGAATAGCAGTGTATCAGTCTAAATTAGGGGAGATTATTATAATCCACAGAAATTCCTTAAATCCTGACCTGGCATGAGGGCAAGTACCAGTCGCACTGGGAAAAGAGACAATCCAGCAGTTAATGCATATGATACCCGAATGGTTTCTTTAAATTCTTTACCACCCCCACAAATGTGTTGAGTGATTCTACAGAATTCTACCCCATGCATTTACCCCTTTTCCTGACCCCCAGTCCCTAACATTGCAGTAGATGTGCTTGGCTGACCACATTTCCTTCTTGCTAATGGGCATGAGCGCCATTCTCACTGCCAAATAGCCTCAGCGCGAGTTCATGCAAGATTTCCAGGGGTTTAAGAAAGGCCCACATGCGCAGAATTTCAGTAGGAACATTCTCTTGCTGGTGACCATGGACTTCTTTGTATTTGTAGCGGCCCTCGCTGACCTACACATCCGAGTAGTTCCACATCCCCACAAACCCACTCCTCTAGAAACGGGAGAGCTCGGGGGAGCTCGTCCTGGGAAGTTCTCAAGTATGCCAAAGAGGGGCACAATTGTTTGAGGACATGCGGTTGAAGATGTGGCTAGCAGGAGAGGCTTTATGAAGACCTTTTTGTGACCTATTGACGGCTGGTTATGTAAATGAGCAGGAGTTTTAGAAGAAGGAAAATATATTCACACAATTTAATCAAGAAGCAGGTGTGTCTATACCTTCAGGTGTGTCTGTACCTTCAGGTGTGTCTATACAAACAATTATTACTTTTATGGCTGTAGAATGCTGGGATTACACTTATACCCAGCAAACATTTTGAGCTTCTATAAAAGAGAAACATTAGTGGCGAAAATGTGAGAGAGTGAGAAAAAGGTGAGGGAATGAGTAAGTGAGGAAGACAGGCAGGCATGGGGGGGAGAGAGAATGAGAGCTGATAAGGGAGTTAGAGAGGGAGTGAGTATGTATGTGTGCATGTATGTCAATTACCCTCTAGAGAGGGTCGTTGTGCGTCCCCTTGTGAAAACACCCCACTAGATCACCAGGGAACAAGTAAGCAAGTCCTGGGAATGCTGAGATAAAGCAGGGAAATCTATTCTTGCAAACAGTGATTTTCTGTGGGTGTTTTCACGTTTTAAAGTGGGGAAGGACGTGCCAAATATAGGATCTGTCCCAAGTGCCAAATACTCCAGGCATGCATTTCTTGTGGGACCCGTTTGTCATTAATAGCATAGGCTGGGTTACCTTGGGTAATTTGTAAAACTAGGTTAACAGTTTGACCTAAAAAAAAACCTGCTGTCAGATTAATTTGTTCATTTCAAGTGGAAAGGTAGGCACACGATGCCAAGCCGTGGTCTGTTTGATTCATCTCTGTATGGAGTACATTTTTTAAATAATCAAAAAATATCAGTTTTTTCATAAAATGTTATGACTTTCGTTATATTGCTTTATGTGTAATGAGTATCATTAGCGAGAGGAAAGGTTAGCTTATTCTTTCACGCACAGATTCACAAATATGGCAGCTATAAATAGCACTCACAATATACAAAATATGATGTCTATGCCAATACGAAACATATATCAAAGTTTTATTTGGGGGAAAACAAATCAATACATATATTAGCAATGGGTTCTCATCAAATGTTTATCAGTGCCATAAATACGCCTCCAGAGGAAACCGACAAGCATCAATACACACATAATAAAATATTCAGCGAGTGCATATGCCCAGAGCTGGATGTCCATTAGCATAGTCCAGCACGGGTAATATATTCTGCCGATATTGTCAATGTTTCTGCTGGTGGAGTCTGAACTGGTGATAAGCAGATGTCCTTACGGAGGAGCTGAGAGGCTGGCACGTGACGGTTAGATTCGGCCACAGCAGGGTACGGAAACTGTCTCAGCGCTGGGGCTTACTCACTAAATTGGTAGTTTGCAGAAAAGTTCAAACACTCGAACTCAGAAATTTCACTATTTATTCACTATCCACAATAGGTGTCAACCTTGGTTAGCTTCGGCATGATGTGATCCCCACAAAAGCTATCCAGTGCCTGAAAATTAGGACTGCTCCACAAAAACCAGGCCTGTTGGGAGGCATGAGAACCTGTCCTGTATAATGTATATAATTAAAGTGAGAGAGCCAATATAAGCGTATGATAGAGGCCCGGATCAGCCCTTCTAATATTGTCATTATACTGCACATTGAAACCGGGTTTTTAAAAGGTTCAACTTCCCTGCAAACTCCCAGTTTAGTGAATACACCCCAATGCTAACAAATCTTTTATTTGGAACTGGTAGGGGGTCACCTCAGGTCAGCCAAGTTCTGGTATTATCTAATAGATTTCACCATGCATTATTCAGGGACAGCTCAGCCCTTGTTTCAGAGAGTCTCGTTGGGGTTCCCTGTATAAGGCATAGTAAGTATACGTCAGGAAATAGTTAAATCTTACCGCAAGTTCTAGTTTATTGTGTAAACCCGTAAGACTCACCCAATATTTATAAAACAATGACAATTCCACCCGATTCTGCATTTGCCACATGCCTTGGATAGGGCTAACATTTTGCCCCCAAACCCTCCCAGATGCTGTTGGCTCTAAAGGTATAATCTAAAGATTGTCGATTATTAACCTATTGTTTTAGTTTTTTAAATTAATGTGCCTCTATCATTTTCACAAACCCAATACTGGGTGCACACTTACTAAGCTTAGGTGCAGGTGATATATATATATATATATTGTTTTATATAGCGCCATCATATTCAGTAGCGCTGTACAATGAGTATATATATATATATATATATATATATATATAAATATATATATATATATATATATATATATATATATATAATTTAAGATGTGTAATTGAAACGCAATTTATGTGTATACCATGGGAGCTCCTGTCCTGTCGATTTGTATTTGGAGAACGGGTATAACCAGGTTACAATTGGTATTCTAATTTGGCCATTGAGCTGAGCTTCCTTATGGTAAAGCACCCCCGTATCCAGCACATCTTTTGCTATTTGTTGGAACTTTATATTTTTCGGAACCTACAGCTGCCTGAATAGAGAGGTCCCAGGGGCCGGACTGAAGCATAAAAAAACTCATTAAAGAATTTAGGGATCAATTCACAGAACATTGCGTTTTGGGTGAAATAAGCAATGGCATCTGCCAACAGTAACCATGCATAATGCAGAGCAAAGCCATCTTAGGGAACCCTTCCGGATTACAGGGGGTACACATGCCCCAAAATGTTTCGCCGTAACAGAGCTGCCCCCTGTGCTCATGAGACAGATGTGTAAAACACAGAGGTTGGGTACATTCAGACATCCAGTTAAAAGAAATGTATCCGTTTATTAACTCTTCTTATTTCTTTGGATACATATAATGCGTGTAACAGTATTTAAGCCACTTTACATATTAGAAACAGATAATTTTAGCGGAAATACGCTGCTGTGTTGTGATTTTGGACGAATGTTTAAACGAGTAAGATTTCTGCCACTAGAGGACAGCATAACCTTCGTTAAAAAATAACATTTCTTTGTACGTCTACCAAAATAACCGAAATGGCTCCTTGATGTTCTCTGAGTAGTACAGCTGGTTAGAGTAGGATAAGGACATTACATACATGCATAGGGAACATTCCCGTGTTTTGTACGTTTAATGCGGTCCATTTTATTCTATGCGGTTACATACTGAGTTTCTGTGGTCTGCAGGCCTGGCGTGGCCGTCTGAGAAGATGCCGGGGGGGCCGGTATGGCCAAATACTTACTAATAGTGCCGCTCCAGCACAGGTTGGGTGCTGCAGTGCGTGCCGCGTTAGTATGAAAAAGTAACTGAAAAAGATTGTAAGCTCTTAAGAGGAGATGTAATCATCTAAAGGGACAATCTGGTCCAATTTTAGGTTTATTAGAGTTAATTTTATTATGTTTTATTTTATGATTATCATTTTTGTTATGGTATCTCCTCTTTAAGCTCTCTAGCTGTTACTGAATCTGCAGCTGGCTAACAGTCATGGGAGTTACTTGCAGCCACTGTAAGAAGTCTCAGAATCAGAACGGATTTGTATAATGCGTATAACGCGTTTGATTTGGTTTTATTGATTTTGAGACTGGTTACTAATCCTTGGCTCGTTGTCATTTGCAGCATGAAATGAAGTAAGAATGAAGAGAAAATACCGTAAGAAGCAGACCAACGGAAAATATAACAAAACTTACTGTATCCTCAGCTTGAACCCAGAAATGACTGCAATCCGAGAAAGATTTTTATGCGTAATGGCAGGTACATGAAAGTACACAATTATGTGACACAATAAAATCCGCTATTATGAGATGGGAATTTGCAGCGTGGCTCGGTTGTTAGGATGATTACCTTATTTTCTACCATCTGGAGTGTAAAAGTTTGCGGAGCAGAGAGTAGTCGGCTCACGACCATTCACTTTATACACGTTCTTGGAAGGAAAGCGGCGTTAACCCTTACGTTACCGGGCTTGTATTAACACCCTTGCATTATCTGATGATGACCTGTCCGATGTTGCAAAAATAGAAACAGACCGAATGGAAAGGCTTTGCTTACGGGTACATCTTACGATTTTCCCCGTGGGAATATTTGATCACTACAAGTAATGTAGTGGGCTTCTATCTTACACATTCTAAATGTAAATATTAACCCTTTCATGACAAAGCCCGTACATGACAACCCATTGTCCTTAAGGGGTTAATACTCAATTTCAGATTGAGTAACACGACTAAACGTATGATATGTATGATACTATATGTACAATAAGTGCCCTGGGACATTTCGCTGGCCAATCCCTTAAAAACACAGATCTGCCTAGTGGGAAAAAGAAACACGGCCATGCAGGGGTTAAAGGGGTAATAGAGCACCCAGTGCATAGAGTGCCACCTACAGCACAGGTTTCGGCAGGGATAAGATATATAGGTAAAAGTCGCCTATATAATAATATCACCGCGGGACGATATGCTGCAGGTTTCGGTAAAGTATTTATTAAACACACTCACCCAGTATAACCAATTAATCTGGGGAGGGGGGGGATGTACTGGCTAAATTATTAACTTTTTTGTAAATTAGTAAGATTTGCTTCTTGGATATTGTAGTGTATGCCAGCAGAGACCATACATTCTATACGCAATATTATTAATCTAATTCAGCCGTGATTTAATAGGAAGTGTTACATTTTAGTAAATACATGGCAGACACAGCCCTTTGGCACTCAATAGGTTAAAATAAATGCCCGGCTGAAGTTTTTAGCTTGGATATGCATGGATGCGTTCCAATTCCCAATTTCAGACAGTTGCCTGGATACATGTGTAAGAGGTGATGGACCAGGGGGGAGTGCATCCTCTGCGACTCTCCAGCACCTCCCCAGGTACGGAGTCAGCACAAGTTCATTATCTCAGGTTATGAATGATCATTAGCAGACGTTCTTACGGGAAACACAAGAGAATACCGGATTGGATGTTATTTTCCCAAACAAAAAAGATCTAAGAACCCAAACAATAACAGTTTAAGGGAAATCGGAGAAATTGCCTGAAGTAGTGAATGCGTGTCCAACTAGAAATTATTACTGGAAGTACATGCGCAGTCTGGTCTTAAACTGAAATAATTATTTCTTATATTATTAAAGCCCTTTTGTAATAAATTCAGTAGCAATGGTTGGTTGCCACTCCTTCACAGTAGAGATAAATGCAAAAGTATAACCTCCATATCTTTGGGCACCAAGGCAGATTTGTATGAGCTTTAATTTTGCCACGGCCCCACGTTTTGCAAGGTTTCACCGCAATATAAACACCGGTAATTAACCCCTTAAGGACAATGGGCGGTCCCTAAACCCATTGAAAACAATGCATTTTTAGCCCGTACAGGTACGGGCTTTGTCATTAAGGGGTTAATCCCTATAGCCCCAGAACAAGATCATCTCCATACCATACTTGCCAACAGTGCCGAATTTACCAGCATAGTCCCTTTTGTTGGGGTCCTATCCCGGGGTCCTATCCTGGCAAGTATCAGAGGCGAGGATACTTTGGCACCCAGCCTTGATTGATAGACTGATTGGCGGCCACCATGAACGCCGTGAGCTCTTAGATTGAAAGTATTAAAAGTATACATGTTATTTTTCTTAATCGTTACTATTCCTTTAAATACTGCGAACCGTTATGAGATTACCATAAAAACCCAAACGGGTGCATGACATCATTCCACCCAACTGGCAAAGCTCAGTGGAAAAGCTATTCCGAAATCCTGTAATCTTCTTAGAACAAACAGTAATATACAGACGTATCACCGGAATACGGCACTCGATAGCAGAAATTAACAAATTGGCCCATTACGTCAGCCCGTTTTCCAGTCCACTTGAACAAGCATAGAGATTTAACCCTAAAAATTGACTTATGCCCATGCTGGCCATTGAGTTCACGTTTATTAGCCTACAACTGGAACCATGCACTTCCCTTCCTGTTGACCGGTAGAAGTTACACAGAGGGAACTACTCCATTCCAATTCCTCATATGTTTTCTTATTTTTTTTTTATATGAAAAGATTCAGACAACGGCTACTGCTATAACCTCACATATAGCGCTTGTACTCAAAGGGCAACGGCAACAGAGGGAGCGGTTGTCCACAAGCCAATCAGGGCCCAAAGCTGCCGTCTTCACCACTTTCGGTATTAAAGAAGAAGTGAAAAGAGATGAAATGGAGATTCAATCCGCATGAAAATACCTTTTAACCCCTTAATGACAAAGCCTGTACATGTACGGGCTCAAAATGCATTGTTTTCAATGGGTTTTGGGACCGCCCATTGCCCTTAAGGGGTTAAGCTCATTAGGAAAGACGAAGTAGAATCAGAGGTCTGCTCTAGTGTTTCCTTTATAAATCTGATCCCTAGGCTTAAGAATCGGACCTGTCACCTTCATGACTTTTGACATCACCTTTTATCTCTACGGTTTGTGTCTTTGGTTTCGCTCAGTGACGCCGCTTTAAAAGAAAAGTGGTTTAAAACTAAGATACAATTTTACGTAAGCCCAGCTGAATTCCGTTTCAGAATCTCACTTGTCTTCTCCTCACCCCGCCTTTGAAATCTGTTGGAACTAATCAGCTTCTATCAACGGGGAAAGATCCTCACACATAGGGGAGGAATAATCATACAAAACAGGAAGTTATTATTATCACTACTCCATTTTTTTACATTCATAAGGTGGGCTTCTAATAAATTGCTCTTTGAACTTGTATTACCGGTTTAATGGACTGTAAAACAGATCGTTTTCAACGTACATCCTTTTTAATGAGTAAAATGGTTCTGGCGGTTAGATCCTACCGAGGGACTACTTTGTTCACTTGGTACAGGCTGGAGACGCTACTAGGAATAAATATGGTTTACTGTTACATTATTAAAGGGCAGTTTCTGCATAAACCTCTTCTAGTAACTCAAAAAAAAATGTTGCAGTAAACAACACGGAACATCTGGCTGACGCGTCGACTCCTGATTTTATCAAATTTCAGCTCAAACATTGGGTGTCTCCGCACAACGGACGGCTGCGTTTCCTCACGGTGTCCTTTTGTTATAAAACAGGGGGGCAGGAGTTAATTCTTAACTCCCTTCTCTGTGCCACATGCCCAGCACATGTGAGCCGGGCGACACTGCAGCACTCCGCTTGGCTGACCAGGGAATTCTGGATGCTGCAGACACATGTATACAAAACGCACACTCGCGCTCACACACAGACGCTCACATACACACACATTCTCATATACACACACGCACACACGCGCTCACATACACACATGCTCACACACACGTTCTCATACACACACGCGCTCACACACACACGCCCCTACGCACACGCGCTCACACACACGCGCTCATACACACACGCTCACACACACACACGTTCTCATACACACACGCGCTCATACGCACACGCGCTCATACGCACACGCGCTCACACACACATTCTCATACACACACGTTCTCATATACACAAGCGCACACACACACACGCGCTCACACACACACGCTTACACACACACGCTCACACACACGCTCGCACAGATTTCCAGAGTCGCTTCACAAACACATCCATATGCTTCTCCTGTGCCGGCCGTGCCCATGGAGACAGCCTGTTCCAAAGGATTCATTCAAATGCAAGATATGCCACGAGCATACTAAACATGTATCCCCGCGAAATCAGAAAAATGTCAAATAAATATAAGAAAATAGAATCCAGTCTACAACAGGGAGACATTTCACAATCACCCGATTTGATAAGTACCTCATTGTTACTGTTAACCCATCAAATAGTTAAGGTCCAACATTGTCTTTTAAAGTGGATCGAAAACCTGCTGTTTTTAGAGATAGTCTACATTAATGTAAGAGATAGGAATTCCAGAATTGAACATGTAGCGTGTGTCTAACGTATGTGCTGCATTCAGGGTCCGCAACCATTAAATGAACTACATGCGGTCACCTGCTGGATACATGAAGCCCAACGCTACGCCCTTAGACTCAACCTGCATGCAGCCAGGTGTATTCAGGCAACAGTAACTCACTAAGGGTTCAGATCTGGCGCATGAACATCAGGTAAGGGACCAGTGCCCAATTTGTATGATGGCCAGTCCTGGCCTAGCTTCATGCCAGATTCAATTCAGACTGATACATATACGATACAACCTGATGTTGAGGTTCTAGAATGAAGATCCCTAACGCCAGTCTCTCTGGAGTTCTTACCAGGTGGCTCGTGGTCCATATTACTTTTGATTATTGCATTTGACCCTGGCTTTATCCTTAAACATTCTTTTTGTTACATTAACTTCTCCAGTCTGCTGACCCCCACTATGTCCTTATTGTCTGATAGTGGTGGGAAAAATACAGCCCAGTAATAGGAATGCATAAACCTTGACCTCGTTGAAAAGGAGACTGGGGTTATTTACTAAAATGAAAGGTACCAGGTCACCTAGTTTTGGTCTGTCATTCAGTTTTCCATAGGTCTGATAACCTAAACAATTTCATCTATATGGGCTGCTGGGAGAGATGATCAGGTGCTGCTCATGCAACCCTTTCAAGGTTGTCCATAAAAAGAAACCAACTTTCTGTAAAAAAAAAAATCTTACAGCCCAACCCAATGAAAAATTAACCCTGGGACAGGAGGATTGAATGAGTGTCCATAAACTACAACTGCTATTTATCATACAATCATATTTGATCCGTAGGGGGAATCACAGATATAAGATGCTCTCTGATCTCCCACACGAGTATGTATGGATCCGCGCATACAGTATATCTTTGTAGTACTGAGCTCAATGATTTATCATAGCTTAGTCGATTCATCAATTACTTTGTTACTCCCAGCCTGATCCCTAGTAATGATTTGTTACTGTGATTTGCCACTGTTAAGGTTTTTTCATAGACCGAATTTACTTTTGTGATCTCCTGTTTCTAAATGAGCTAATTTTCAATCCTTAGCCTGAACCGGACAGCTGCGGCCGTCCAACCAAGAAGCAAACAAATAGATTTATTATCCTAACCTCAAAGGAGTCAGCATGGGAAGGAATAATCTTCTCTTTGATGCAAGCCACACACAAAAACCAAGGAACACCGGTCGCAGTTTAAGACGGGAGTGGCGCAGACAGTAAAAGCGCAGACAGTTTATTCCCCAGAGACGGATAAAAAAAAAATAACACACTGTTTATTACGTTCATTCCTAAATGCAATTCACGATTGTAATCGCGTTTAAACATAACACAAACGAAACAGATGATTTCTGAGACATCCATGACAAACAGTGATGTATCCCGCCCCCTGAAGAATAAATGCCCCCTTAACAACCATAATACCCCCCCCCCCGTATATCTTTTTCTGAACTCTACCCACTTTTACTTTGCAGAAATGAGCTCCCATGTTGTGGTATCATGGGGGTGAGGAAAGTCTAGATCGTAAGCTCGTTTGAGCCGGGCCCTCCTCACCTGTTGTCTCTGTAAGTCAATTTGTTATGTTACATACTACTTGTCGTGTCCCGTCTATCCATTGTACAGCACTACGGAATTTGATGGCGCTATATAAAACAATAAATAATAATTATGTTAGGTATGACATCATATCCTGACACAAGAGTTCTTCACAGGGCGAAACTGGAGAATGGAAATATGCGTCAGAAGAAGCACAGATCGACTGGCCAATACTGGACAGGTGGTACCTAAAAACACTACTGTGAGACAAGCGTGTCATGGGCATTCACCATGATATTTTAAGCATCACCATTCTACTTTATCTGTACATTTTTTTTCCACTACATACATGTACTTTTAAACTGACCTTTGATCAGATCCTTTAATCAAATTTGAAAAAGAAATGAAGCAATATCTCCCTGCACCTTGCGCAATAACATTACATTCTGAAAGCTACTAAGCATGGACTCCTATTGAGATTTCAAGCACATTCTTAGCGAGATATTACAACATAAAAAATGAGCTCAAAGGTATCCGGTCCGGATGATGCTTTAGAGTAAAATGATTAAGGTTACAATATACTTTAGATCTGGTTTAAAAAGTATTGTGATCGCCCCTTCCAAATTCAAAAACATAATCCCACTTCTCACACCATTTCAATATCGATCCTTTCTCCTAATAAATATAATCACTGAACAAGTGTCTAGTTAAACGTGACCTCACGTATTGATACTTTGCTTGGTTTCTATAACTTTTTGTAGTGTTGAGAATAAGCCGAGACCTTCTGAGCGCCCGATACTTAGCAAAGGACAGCTTTTGACATCAAGTAGAGATTGACTTATTTTGCGTCTCTAACTAACAGACCCCAGCAAGGGGGAGAAATTAGCAAAAGCATCCAGAGCGTTTGTATTGATAAAGTTTATATACTTGGAAATGATTGCGTTCGCTGGTAAATTATCATGTATATTGCAGATTACAGACACAGAAGCAAGAACGGAGACTGTAAGACTTTGGAAGGTTGTGTTGGCTTTATTCCTCCCTATCTGATCATAACACGATTCCACACGAAATGGCAGCACTGTCATTGAAAGGTCAAAGAGAAATTATACTCTTAAAATTAGCCGTCAGAGTCCTCAAAGTAATTTCACACCCCCTTAGACGTTTCAATGTGCAGAATTAATACTTTATACATTGCCCCAACATTTTAGTTCAGTGATTTCGGTGTTTTCATGAATTTTATCAAAAGTAGACATTTTCACTATGTACGGCAGCATCTCGGTGCATTTGTGTTCGGCAAACTCCAGGGCAGATTCTATCATTTGAATAGAACGCGGGCCACCGACTGTCACAGGATAGGTAATATTGCTCCACTACTGCCACCTATTGCCAGATTATGGAATTAAAAAAAAAATTGAATACACAAAGAGACAATTTTCTAAAAAACAAACTTAAAGTTACCCGTCGCCTCAATCTTGGCTTACTAGCTAGGTTTGTAACAGTGGTGAAAGGACATTCATGTGGCAGCTTTCCATGCTAAGGTAACACAATACAATAATGTGATAACCTGTAATAAATTGCCGTAATTCCATGTGGTTTGTGGTTCTTGTAAACGCACCACCCTCACAATTAATAGACTGACAGACAGGGGACTGTCCATTCAATATGCCATTCGCTCAAGGAAAGGGGTCCCAGGTTGTCTGTCAATGTGTAATAATGGAGGTCCAAATTATGAATTTCACTCTCTTGGATCTTGTCTTCACGTGTAAATTGGTGGTGGTGAAGGGTTAAATGTAGCTGCTTCAACAACACTACAAGCAAGGGGAGGAAGTTAGATGTGTAACCAGTTTTGCGTCAGGGGGCAACATGTGACACGTATCTTTGTTCTGGAAAAAAATTATTGATGTGGTCATTCTAGATGAAAATGAAGCCCACCGCAACCCTCCAAAATGTCAGGTGTCCAAATCAGGAGACCCTTGTTTACTAGGAGGAGAGAGGCAGGGCCGTGCATCATAGATCTCTGTTGTAACCCATACACCCCCCAACATTTCAACATTTCCATTGTTCTAAGTGGGACACCTGTGTTGGGGTGTGTGGGAAGATGTGTGGAAGGGCCTGGAGGCAGGAGCACCCGCCTTACCCAAACAGCCACTTTACGCCGTTGCCAGGTGGCCATGTGAGAGCTGTAACGGAGGCCTCTGATGCAACTGCAAGGACATATATTGATTTTACAACACCCTGGGGTAGTCGGGGGATCTCCCCAAATGGTCCACGATCTCCACTGCCTGCAAAGGCAGGACAGTCCTGAAATCGTGACTATTGCATAAAAAACAGGAATGCTGGGGGGTAACCAGCCCAGATCCACCAATAAGGCAATCTGCCTCCACTTTTGCTGCAGAGGGGCAGCCAACTTGCAGTCCTGGGCCACTCAGCCTAAACCAGAATACACCGCTTTATTTAGGCAACATGGCAGATCCATGCCTAGTGTCCCTGAGAAGGAATCTAGGAGTTCTTCTACGATCGACCCATTGAAATGCAAACAGAATACAGGCTGAATTTAGAATTGTTCCTCCTGTGTTAATTATATGTACAGATGTACTCTGTTAAAAATAAAATAAGAATTAATACTCTATGGCTGCTTTTGCCTTATGGACCCTACTAGATTTGTTAGGTTTTTTCTTCCTCCAGCTGAAAACAATCAATCATCCCAAATTCCATTCATCACCTGGACTTTAGTGACATAACAGAGGACTGATGACAGAATTATAAGTATCTGTTTTTGTCTTTCTGACCCAGAATCCTCTTGGGTTTGCTTTTGTTGACAGAAGTACAGCTTTTGTCCAGATACGTTACATGATTACTGAAATCACTTAACACTTAATCAGCGCTCAAGGGCAAAAACTATGCAAATTGTTTTTATTACCGGGCCTGAAGCACCGATATGATAAACTAGTTTATTGGCAAAAAAAATACTCTTTTATTTGCAGAAGAAGACAAAAATAAGCAATTGTTACTGTAAGGCCATCATAAGTCTGATTACCGAGGTTACACCTTCCATTGTTAGCTTTTTATGAATAACAGAGACAGAGTTATTGAATGTTATATTTTCCCTGTCACTAAAAAAGTCATTTTCTAATACAGAAATTAATATCGTTGTCCAGAAGATGAGGACCTTAGTTGTAGTTGATACCATTCTTTGGGCCAACATAGAGAATAATGTAGAGATATCTGAGCTTTTGGGAACTCAGAGGTCTCTTCTCCAACTGAAAAGCATTTCATCATTTAAGAATTTAAACCCTTTGATTGCATTGTTGGTGGGCCCTCTGGACAAGCATAGCATGTAGAGATGAAACAGGGCCATTTGTTAATGCTAATGGGGCCCCAGGGAAGATTTGCTTGGGGACCCCATTCGATTTGATTGAGGACCCCCATTAGTTTAACCCCCTCTGCTCTTGTTTTACCATTTATCCCCATATCAGATCCCTTACATCCAAGCATGCCTTTTCCACTCCATCCATGTTAGTTGGACAGTCACTGGGGACCTCTTTGCATCTTGGATGCATGAAGCAGCAGAACCCCCAAAATACCACATTAAGCAGAATAGATGATATTAAGGCTCCCTTATAAAATGTTATATAAAAGATGTATAATGTTCCATATGATGACATAATATAAGGTATTATATCATTAATATGCTGTTTTTTTCGTATGAGCACAAGGAGCATAGTTCTCCGCATGCTTCATTTACTGCTCAAGAGGGTAATTACAAAGAGAAATAGATTTACCCAGTCTGCTGAGCAGCATCTAAGTAACATCTGTAAAAACATGAACACGCTTACATATATGTATATACAGTATGTACATGTATCTGTTTGGCAGATAATTATCATCTGGCCAATGTCTGCCCATTTTCTGGCTGTAGTAAAATTACTATTTTCAATTTATCTGGTCTTGTCTTAAATTTTGGGCAATCTGCAGAATGTGACTGCACTATATAAATCAATTTAATAAAACATAATTTTTATGATAATATATACCATTAGCTTTTTTTCATATTTTTTTTATTTTGTATATATAAGTTACACGAGTATAATAATAATAATAATAATAATAATAATAATATATGTAATTAAAAATAATAATAATAATTTTATTTCTGTGGGTACTGCCACAGGGAATTTAACCTGGTCTTTTAATTGGATGCGTGGTTTATTATTACTTGCTTTTAAACATGTAATCCAGTTGAATTCCTTCCTAATTTAGCCACGCTGAAAGATGGACAGATTCCCGTTATCTCTGGCATACGCGAAATAACAAAACCTGGGAGATTTTGGTTATATCCGGTTCCTGTGCAGTGCCTTTGGCTGACTTGCCTGGAAAAGCCATTTGTGCAAAGTGGCTGAAGCTTACATCTCTCCAACGTTACAAGCAATAAATAATCACAGGGATGCAGCGTAACAAATGTTAATACTGAGTCTAATAGAAGAACGATATTTAGTATTCCTCAACATGACGCAAGGGACACTTGGTTCTCGTGTCAAAGCGTTCTGCTCAATTGTTGCTTGTTGACAATTTAAAGCATAGGGGCAGCAGTGCATGGACCTGGAATTGGTGTTGAGGGTCATAGGTTGTCATAGGTTGTTCTCTTCTGCTTAATGGCAGACGTTGAGGACTACAGCAGTTTAATACATTTTGAAAGAGTCACCTGTGCTCAAGCAGAGAAACAGATTTCCTGACCACTTTGGTGGCCTTCAGTACAGATGTTCTATACTCCTGTTTAATATGTTGAAGGATCTGGCTGATAATGCCAAGATGATGGCCACCCTTGCGGATTGTCCACAACAGTCCAGTTATTAACAATTCAAGGTCCTACAATTATATTTGGTGGCTTGTGAGATAGCAGCACATGGTAACACAGAATCTGGAGCTGATTTTTTTGTATCATGTTTATGTTCTGTGTCTGGGGAAATGTAATGTATTTGGAGCTGGGGACCTTTTCCAACACGGGTCTAAAAATATAGTCCCAATTACAGCTATTTAACCTAAATACTCCAAATTGTGTTGGCAGCTGGAGCGTTTTTTTGCTCAAATTATGCATATCCATGAACGATAGGGAGGAAATTCACTGCTTCTTCACCAATCTAAACCAAATCTTTTTTTTACTGAAATGACTAGTACCTGGATTTCCCATAAAACCATAAAAATGGTACTCTGTTGAGAGATTACCGTTTCTCGGTTCTTTACTCCTAATTTTAAAGAGGCTATACATGTCTAGTTGGGCGAAAACGTACTGATTTTTCCTATGCTGAGCCCTCATTTTCTTAGAAAGAAATTCCAAGTGCTGCTCTGTTATTTGCTACTGCTGAGCTTAGAGATTTCATTTAAATATTTGCTCGAGGATACAGATGCTATATCTGTAACAGTTTGGAACGTTATGATACTATTCAACGGTTATAGGACACTAAAATAGAAATCCATGTTTTCGAGCAGAATGGATTGGATTGTCTCGTGTTGGTTACCTTACCTGAAAGCCACAATGTCCGCTTTCAACTAGATTATAGCGGAGTGCCTTTTATTGTGTACATGCATAGGGAATAATGCTTCCAAATCAATGAGCCTTTAATAGTGATAAAAGGACATAATGTTTATGACATACGCCAGCCCTGCCAATGTCAAGCTAAGTGATGCCCCAATGTGTATGAATCAAATTTGCTTTTTACCGGGGGGGGGGGCGAAATCTTAGAATCAGCAATTGCCACCCTGCCCCATATGCCAGGCAAATTGGCCACCAAGGGGAATGAGAATAAACTCCTTCTATACGCTTTGCTAGCATATGTATAGGTAAAATGATTTCCATACCAAAAAGACAGATTATCCACACAGTTCATTTACTGGTAAATTAGTAGCTTGTACCAGAATGCTGGTGGCGTGCTAAATTTTAGATTAAACCATAATTTCCTCAATACGTTGGCTAGCACTAGGCTACCAAAAAGTGTAGATCAAATTTCTCCCCCTGAGGAGTGCAACCATTTTTTTCATTGCATATGGACTTTTAAAAATATTGTTATTTTTTTCTCCGTCAGTCTAAACAATATTTAAGAGCCAAAGCATGGCGGAATATCTGTTTGACTATGTAAACCCTTAAGCATTAAAATGACATATCTTATATATTCCTCATTAGCTGTGGGGTTTAAGCAACAGTGAACATCTAGTTTGTACCCCTGGGCTCCCGAGTCTTTTTAGCAACCAATAATATTCATTGGGGTCGTAGAACATGACCAAAGGCGATGTACACATTCGAATTACAATCAAGGAGAAATACAATTGACGTAATTATTATTATTAATATACAGAAGACCAATGTACGTTAAGAATGTCATGTCAAAATGTATAGATCGGGATATTTGCATGAAATTTGCATATCAGAAAAAGCCCCGCAGCTATTATTAAAGATCTGCGATTATTATTCACACTGAAACACATCTTAGCCACATTAAAGGTGCCTTTCCACTGTCTTTGCTGAATTTAACTCTTTGTAACTAAATGCTGCGTTAGAGTCATCATTACTGGTATGATTGAAATATTGATTTGGGGAGAAAAATCGGCCCCAAAAAATCTTTAACACCTATAAATTTACTACATTCATAATTTTTGGCCGGGAACATATAATTGTCACATGATACAAAAGCCTGCACCGATAGGGTGTTGCCATAGAAACTGAGGTTTGTGTGTGGTTTTCACATGAATAAACCTTCAGAGGACAGCAAAAGATCTACTAAGGTTTATTTGCTGCACATACTGCAGCGTATGCAAATACTATTAATTAATTCATGGAGCAGCACCTTAGGTGATACGATATGCAGCGTTACTGTTCTTTACAACACGCTCCTGCTCTGTATCTCGCGTGTAAGAGTTTCCCAGCACGGAATAGGAAGTTATTAAGGTGCACACAATAATTATTAGTCTTCTTTGTTTTACTTATGGAATCTATAATTGTGATAAGTCACTTATTATTAAAATGCCTGCTGATTTTTAAAGCTGTTGAGGAAGTAATAAAAAATTGCGTTCTCTCGAAGTAAATGAGTTTTAGATGACTGCCGAGGGGCATTTTTCTACCAGACTTTTTTTTCTCAGTGGTGGCCTCAGAAATATGGTTGATGTGCATGTAGCAGAGCTGCATTTTCAGTCTCATTTTTTTTTATCAGCCATGAAATTGATTTGCCTTCATAAATTAACCATTTTCAGACGGCCTTATAATTTAACCTTGTAAAAACATTTAAAAAAATGGGGTCCCTCCAGGCACAAAGACTATTCGCATTATAAAAACCTATATGAAAATATAGGGTGCGTAGTAGAGGCATATGTAGAAATGGGCGTGGTATGAGGGAAATGGGCAGAAAAGGAACGTGGTCAAAACTGCTTTTGTACTGATAAAAATGGGTGGGGCCAACATTTAGCCACACCCCCTTATTTCCTGCAGCATCTAACAAGTTGTAGTCCAGGGCTTCACAGGTTGCAGTGATTGAGGGCAGCTGCTATGAGGTCACTTCCTGCTGACGGTCTGATTGGCATGGAAGCAAAGAAAAATGTCTACAGGTCTTACTGCTTCCATCTACTAGACCAATACAATGTCTCTGGTCTCTGACCCTGTTTGATTCTGCGGCGTCCCTGGCATTTCCGAGGGGTCAAAGACAATCAGATGGTTAAAGTCTTTTGTTGAATGGAAGCTGTAGTAGTATGAGGAAATAAATCATTGCTTCAAACACCAATACTTCTGTGACAGCCAAGTTGTGAGGTCACAAGCAGAAGATTGTTAAAATATACAAAATGGATACAAAGAGTTAATGTTGCAAACATTAATTCGCTATACAGAAGATAACGAGCAGATCAGCACCCATTCTGCAGCAATATTACAGATGATTTTATGCAGATCCAGGCCTGACATGCAGAGATAGAATGCAGGTTTCCGTATCCGACAGAACGTCATCATTGAAGACGATGTATCATTTTTCTTTTCTTTTTAACTTTCGGTAATAATAACTTTGTGTACTTCCGAGTCAGCTTCACACTGTGATCCATGAACATGACAGAACATTGGCACAGCAGGGGGTAAATGTACAGAGGTGTGATAAAGAATTCACTTCGGTGGGAAGAACATTATATATTCCTCTATAATTCCATAAAGCCTATACATTTATATAAGTATACATCCCAAGTGACCATTTAGGAGGGTCAGTCCCTCTCTTCTAGAAGCTCCGCATGTTTTCTGGGTATGAGTGTACTACAGTCCAAAGAGTCACAATAATAGAAAAAAAATATGTATATAAAATTAAATTGTGTAAATGAAACACAATATTCTCCCCTGTTTTAATGTTAAATACATTTGTGCATGGCATCCAGTTCATCTTTACTGCCTGCAAATTGGGGCAGACATTGAGTTATTTTAGTTATTTAACTCCTCCCTAAGCTGCCTTCAATGAAAGCAGGGTGCATACTATAGTATGCTTCTTGCACATGCTCAGTAGAGCTCCCATTTTAGTCAATTAGAGTTGAGCTCTCGTCTAAATCAATGTAGAAGCAGACAATGGATATGTATGCTGAGCATTGATGTTTTGCTAGAATACATGTGATTAGCTGCTGCTTAAGTGACTACAATGGTAGTGCTACTGAGCATGTGCAAGACGTGTACATACCAATGCTTCTGGGGTTCTCAGTCCATGTTTTCCATGACACATACCTGGGAACTTGTGGGCTCTGGCTACCCAGAGCCTACCCTTGCAGGACGTGGCCAGGACTGGTGCCGCCAGTGGGCTTTTCTGTGGAAAACACCACCATTTGAAGAGGAAATGGGCATGGAGTGGGGCATGTCAGGACCCCGCTCCCGCGACCTGGAGGATTCAGTTGTTGACTCAAGGAACAAGAGAAGCGTCGCTTCTCCTGGAGTTCTCTGGGCCAAACTCAGAGAGTTCCCAGGTATGGTTATTCCCTCACATCGTACATACGGCTGTGCAGCACTTTATATGTGCTTGGCAATCACATGTGAAAATTATATGTGTCCTAGTAAACATGGCCAACGAAATATACCTTTGGTTATCCAAAGCCTGGTCAACCATCATTGGTGTTTTGGAAGAGCCGAAGAGCTAAATGTTGGATTGTCTCGCTTTCTCCCCAAAGTTCAGACTCCTCAAAATTGATCACTTCCTAGGATATCTCCTATACTCTGCCTATAGTATGATCTTTTAGGGTAAGCCTACTTAATGCCTCCAAAAGCTGGAATTTTCTGTATCATCTATAACTACAAATTTTGGGGAAGTACAGAGACAGAATGCAGAAGACCGTCTTCAACAACACCTCTCTGACATCTCTCTAAAAAAATAGAGCATTAAACTATTTATCAATTAGGGGTGAATGTACAAGAAATCTAAAGTGGAATATCTCAGCAGTAAAAAGCTAAGAGAATAACTAATTAGGATGTTCTTTTTTTTTTGCCCTCTGCACAAAATTTGTCTTCTGCTCATCAAAAAGCGGAGGATAAAATGAGTGCTTTTTATAACAAACAAACAACAGTGTTTGCCAGGGACATCTATCTTATTTCACTTTGGCTGATGCTAGCGCTTTAAATTTTTGGCCTGGCTCACGAGAGAAGCCACGTGACTTTCTGCTTGAGGAAGCAGAGCGCTGGCAGCTTCCAGAGGGAGAAAGGAGTAGGAGGAAGGTGGGGGAAGGGGTAGCTTCGGCTTAATGGGAGCAGAACAGAACGAAGGGGGGAAATGAAAGGGAAAACGTTAGGGATACGGAATCATAGCCTTGCTTCGGAGGGCCTTGTAAGGAACGCATGTTCCGAAGAAGGGTTAGTTGTGGGAATCTAGAAGTTCAGCAAGGAAAGCAAATAGAATATTCCCCGCGGTCTTGTATTGGGGTCAGCGGCATACCGCACTCGTAGCCGGTGGGGGCTCAGGTAAACGGAAGGGTTAGCACATGTACGCAGCCAAAGAGGCCAAGTGCGGTGGGGATTATGGGAATTAGAGATGCATTTTAAAAGTTCTTATGCTCTTCCTGGAGGAAAACAGATTTGTCGAAGGCTGCAATACCTAATGAAAATGGGCTTTCTATGCATGCACGTGGACTGTAAGATTCTGACTTATCAACGACCAATATTAGGGGGGAAAAAGACGTAGCAGCGGTGGATAATATGACCATTGTTAGTAAATACACATATACTTGAGCTGCTGGGTTCTATACTGGCTTCTATACTGGCTCTGGTGCCTACCCATGAAACACTTAGGTCCTATAAAGCCTCCTTTATAGGGCAGGAGTTATTTTTTGGATTTTATAAAGTCTAATAAATGCTCCAGAGCTGCCATAAAAAGGGATAAGAAGAAAAGGGTGTTGAAAGGCGGTCTATGAAGATTATCCGTTAAGATGGGCAGGGGTTGTGTTATCTACAAAAAAAAACTTGAACAGGGAGCACTAATTACTGTGATTTTTTTTAAAAAAAAGGCTGGGACATCACAAGCCTTCTATACAATACAAATATTAACCCCCCTGGGTGTAAAAATGGGGATCAAAACAAATAGTTGCTTGCACACCTAGCACAATTGAGTGCAGGCAAAGTGCAGGCAAAATGAGCCATATTTGGAATTACGGGAAATGTTTACAAAGAGTAAAAAAGCTCTAACGGAAAACTGCAATAGTTTTCAGAATGATTCATTTCTACGATCAATACGCTGCTATTTCCATTTGATGCTTTTTTTTGCTTATAGTTTTGGGGATGAGAACAACTTTCAGCCTTAAACCTATTACATCGATTTATTGCAGCATTAAAACTTTATAAATATAAAATATTCTGTACTGTACTATGTTTCTGAACATTTATCACATACAATATATAATTCAACAATGTAAGCATGCGGTCGCGGTACATGAGCATAAAATAGCGCGTTGCCGTGCATATCCTGCTGTCGGCCATATTTGTGTCATCAGGCGCCGCTGGCCTTAAAGTGCCAGGGCTGATTCAACATCACCGGTCTGGTTATGGTTAAAGATTACACCTAAATGATTAAGACAGAGGGACCACGTGGCCTGATTTCAGGGAACAGTCCCCTCGGGAGGCTTCTGTTCCCAGCTTATGTTCTTTCCCAATATTGTAGCCTGAAACGCTCATAATTCGGATCTGTCACTTTTCTCAAATCCTGTATTTATCGCTACGCTAAATAAACCAACATGATGGTTGTTATTGATTAACACACCCCCCTCCTCCGCCATATGTGTATACTATGGGGAATGCTCTATGGCTCTTTATCCACAGTAAGTTATCTCTCCCCTTTAGTAAAATTGCTGATTATTGCTGATAGGGTCAGACATCCGCTGAAAGTGTGAAGACTAGTCCAGGAACTGATTAGTTAATGCTAATTGTTCCACATTCAGACACAGATCTCTTAAACCAAAAATAATTGCACACAAATAATATCGGTGATAGTGAATGTGTTGGAAAATATGTATTCATTACTTATATCTCAGTCAAAACATTGATTACATTTTCTTTGTTATGGATACATTTTTCTGCTCCTTTTTGACATTGTATAAACATTTTAAAAATATCCATTTAATTTTAAAATGTGGTAATCTTTTATTAAAAGAACCTGTCCAGCTAGATCATAGATCTCAGCCTGTCTATACAATATTTTATTTGTAGGATCTTTGTGCCTGAAGTCCCATCATTAGTGTGTGTTGCTCATGGGCTGGATAGAGAGATCAGAGGCTGTCCCTGGGCTGGCCCACCTGAGCTATAAAATTCCAGGTGTCCAAATCCAGACACCTTTGCTGAGGGTTATGGTTAGTTTAGGTACTCCTGCCATACGTGAGCAACAATGTATACGTCGAATGGCGACTAAATTGTAAGCTCCCGCGAGCAGGGCCCTCTTCTCCTTTTGTAACAGTTGGCTATTGTGTGACTTTACGGAATCAGCTGGCACTTTATTAATAAATGTGATGTAATAAGGAGAGCTGGCCCACCCTACTCTCCAAATGCTCCACCCCATAGGCCCAAAATACACATGGATGCCCCTGAGGTAGCGTGTATAGTTTGAGACAGGTAGGCATTACAATCATCGGTATCCATCGCACGTATAAACCTTTCATCCAATGTGTGCGTTCATCCCATTGCTGTAAAGGCTGACGCTTGGCAGACATAAGGGGGGGGGCTGATAAAGGCATAGCAGGACAATAATCGCATAGGATACAGTCCTGCTCAAATTCAGAGAGAGTTGGCAAATATGGGTTAAGGTGAGGTCATCGCTGCTCTCGGTCCAGACTCTGCTGGATGTCCCTGGTGCTTCATCCGCCGCTCAGGCTTGGCCGCACATAACTCAGTGCGACAGGAGCTTCGGGGAGGGAGCTAGGCTGAGTGAAGCGGCAGAGAAATTGAATTTACTCTGACCTGCGGGAGGATAGCTGTAGAAGTGCAGAGAGAGAGCGTAAGGCACAACGAGGTGGAAATACAGACATTTTACTACTGGGGAGGCTGTAGGTAAAAACTACCAGCCCTTCCACCAAGGGGTGCAAGCTGTAGGTGGCCCTGTTGGCTTTCTCCTACGGTTATCTCAAAGTTATGAATTCTTATGTTTATTATTGTTTCCAGTAAACGGATCAAGAATAGGCATGTAATACCATGAGAATACCGTTATTAATAAGGGATGCGTGTTGTTGGTCCTTATAGCATGGTGGAAATTATCCCAAAATTATAAAAAAAAACTTAAAAATTGCCATTGCCATCTGACGTCAAAGGAATTTCAGACCCTGGCTTTAGAAAAGAACGGGATTAGCTACAAGGTTCATTAATTGATTGAAACACAATGGCAGTGAATCCCAGCCACAGGCATGATTGACAGTCACATATATGAATAATTCTTATTCTGGTTCTTTGTTCTGAATCCTATTCCCTTTAAATCATACGGGACAAATATATTCAGACCAACAACTTCCTAAAGCCTTGCTACCGGTTCCTGTTGAGATTTGGAATTGTCCATTTATTTTGACATCAAATGTATTGATTATATGTGAGTATATGTTGTATTAACAGGTTCTAAGCCCCTTATAAGACAAAGTTTTATTGTAGGTCTACATATCTAAATATTTTATGGATTCCCTTTTGATTGTTTAATGGAGTCCGTTTTGATGCCCACAAATTAGGGCATATATTCAGCATCATAGGAGTTGTAGTACACAGCATCTAGAATTCCTCGTGTAGCTTACCCTTAACCTTTATATATTATATCCCAGTATTTATATGACTTTCTGAGCCAAAGCATATTCATGTTATTATGTAACATAATGTAACTTGTTGGCAGTGATGTCATACATATGGCAAATTATTAATTGTACTGTGAGGGGAATATCTCACATGTCCTTCCCATAGCTTGCTAGATCTGAATATATTGTGATTACGCATTTCTTTCTTGAGTGGCTAATCCATGTTTTTTTAACCTTCCAACATCGGAGATATATTATTAACATCTTATTGTACAACCTTAAAGTTGGTATTTAAAGTGCAACTAATGTAAATAACAGCACTTGCGGTTAGTTGTTGGAATCCAACCTGTGAACACTTACGTATTTCCTTGGGACGCAAGTAAGTGCCTATTGAAAGCCTGGAAATCATGGCTGACGCGGGCATCTCACAGGGGTCAGTGTTTTATAATAAAGCTAGTAAACTGAGACGTTCAGTTCATATGTTTGGTAACTCTCCGTATTCCAAGACCGACAGAAGGAGTCTCTTTCTCAGAGGGCAAAGTCCAGAAACGCTGACCGTAAGTACTGAATGATGTATCGCCGTTTAAAAGCCACCACGTCGTCGTCACTTAAAACCATGACTTTGTTAAGCAAATAGTGCCATGTGGACGCCGAGCAGGTTTAATAGGCAACTATACACAAAGCTGGAAGTTACTGCGGTTACTAAATTTGGTAGGTTTCTCGAATCCCTCACCATTAGCGAATATCTACTGTTTATCTACACGCCAGTTTAGATCTCGCAATATTTTCTTATAATGGTTATTTTTCAAATGAATTGTAGACAGGAAGATACAGTGTGATCAGAGACAATCTTAGACAATCAGTTTAAATCTCTGAATATTGTGAGTTTCGAGTGTTTCACGTCAACAGACACAACAAATAACTTCATTCAATATGGAAGAGAAAGCGCCCCAACGATAATTTCAGAATCTTATCGTATTAGTTACGCGTTAAACAGGCAGCCAACACCTATATTTACTCATGAAGAGTCTTTAACCTAATCTTAACCTAAATCCCAGGATGGTTCTGTAAAGCCGGCATAGGTGCTTCCCTCTTATAATTGGGATTGTGTGACAGTTTAGGGGTTCTGGTTATCCTCAGAGGAGCGGAGGCTCTTTAAAAGGTAGCAAGAAACTTATATATGACGGATATAATACAGAGAGTGTCTAACAGCTGGCGTACAACGTGATCCTGTCATTGATTCTTATATGGAGAATGAATAGAATTGGAAGATAGGGCTTTGTAGAAATGACATTTGTGCTCAGTGGGAAATCTCCATCTCAGTTCCAGAAGTACACCTTGATGAACATCAAACTCGAAACATTATTTTTAACCACCTTAGACCTGCTGGCTTTGTTTCAAGCAGATGAAAGGGTTGTGAAAACTGGCATAGGAAGCAGAATTTGATAATCCCCTTTAGCTCGTCTTGAGATGACACGCAGCGCCTCTGACTTCAGATAGATGCGATCCGGTATAGTGAATGAAGCATGCTTAGAAAAGCCTAACTGTGTTTTCACATTGTGGATATACTCGGAGTATCTGGCAGAATTCACACGATATTAATCCAACATGTGAGTTATACCGACGGCAATATTTTGGTCTCGTCTAGGAACATTTTACATAAAAACAAAAACACAGAACATGTACGGATCCAAGGCGATCCATGTACTGAATTAACGCCGTGTTGGGTGGTTTTGCTGTAAACACTCATGATGCAGGTATCATTCACACACACAGCACAGATCTCGAAATAACTCCATTCACCCACGCGCTCGAGGGGAGGACAGTCTCTCAAAATAGTAATCACATGAATAGATGAGTTTCACGTTACTTTTCTTAATGGAAATCCCAACATATAATATTAGGAATGTGATCAGCAATGGTGTAACAAAAAATATTGTCCCCTTTGTGTACCCCCCCTGCAACATTTCAGGTGAAATTTGGCAATAAATAATTAAAGAGGTTATTAGCAGCAGATGTTATAAGTAGCAGCTTCAAAGCATTCACTCGTGCGCCAAGAAGCCTTGGGGGCCCCCTTGGACCTTGGTATCCTTTGCTCCGCGGGGCTCTCTGCATTACACCCTTCCTGGAAAATTAAATCCACAGATGCTTAACTGCCACAAAGGGGAAGCCTCTTTGCCTTTCAGATATATGGACGACCAGTCAATACTGATATGGAACCACAGGACAAAAGAGTATTTTCCCATAATACTTACTTCCCGTGACGCATGCTAATACTATAAGAATAATGAATAACGGATTTTCTGCATAAAACATACCAGTTGCATATTTGTATACAATATTTAATGGCGGAAATGCACTTTGCTCAGGGCTTGGCAAATGTAAGTAGAAGCCAGGTTTCTGTATGTGTAATGTCACTTGTGTGTGGCACTGTGATGTCATATCACACTTCCCCAAGGTTCTTTGGGCAGCACCGTGACATCATGGACCATTCCTCCCACCCATCACACTCTATTCTCACGTGCTCAGTTTGGGCATTACTCGTGGCAGCACCAATAACATAGACACCGGCTTGAAAGGAACCCAGTTGTCAAGACTGATCTAAATATATTTGAAGGTATAGAAAAAACTATGAAAGTCATGTTCTCAGCCTTGTCTTTGGTCTAATGCCCATCCTGTTCATTCTTTACTATAAGATAAAGTTTTGACTAAAACACTGGGAATGAAAATCTGAATGAGATACTTTTGCGCTCCCAACACATTATCTGCTGAACCGATACGTTTAGATCCCAGAAAGCTTTTGCTATTCCTAATTAGCAAATCAAAACCTTACGAGGTACGTTATATGGCTTGTGCTGGGTGAAAGTGGAGAATTCACCTAAATAACAACTTTTTAAAGACTATGTTCCATTCTAGTTTAGCTACCATGTAACAAAAATCTAACACAGCCCATGACGGCAGATAACAACCATTCATCCTCTCTAGTCTTCCCGTTTTTAAACCTTAACCAGTCGTCGGTCTCGCCTTTAGGAGCCATAGGTCCATCCCATGCATGTTTAAACTCCTTTACTGTATTAACCTCTACCACCTCTGTTGGGAAAATGTTCCCCTTATCTACCACCCTTTCAATGAAGTAAAAGTTCCTTGCATTACATCTAAGCTCCTGACCTTCTAGTTAAATTGCATCAAGAAAGCAGAAGAGTATTATGCGGCAGTAACCAAAATCTTTTGCTAGGGCATGAGATCTGAATGCGCTGATAAAACAGTAACTTTTTATGTGATACCGGCCCTTTAACGACGCGGTTCCATCGATATATTTTAACGCAACAGAACTAACTTGGTATCAGAGCAGATGTCTTGGGACGATTTAGCGTGAAAGCCGCATAGTCAGCTAGTCTCAGGTTGCGGAGGTGGAATGAGGGATCTATTCTCAGTAGAACAAGTCATTCCGAGATACCCAACAGGCGCGGTAGCCAGACGCCACATTCAGCTCTCACATTAATAGCTAAAATTATTCTCCAAAATGAAAACATCTCTTGAGATTGAAAATTCATAACATTCCCCGTGTTTTGCTTTGTCAGGAACTGAGAGAAAGAAAAAAAAAAGGACGTGATTAAAAGAAATATTTTATTTAAATAAAAAAAAAATTCCTCCTGAAACAAGGCCCTTTTAATGTTTGGTCCTGTGGGAATGATTAGCACGCTATTTCCATGGAATTCTACACAGTCAGCTTGTTTGTACAGAAGGATATTTGGTCCTAAATTGGCAAACGTTAATTTCTCCCCCTCACTGTTCTCATAGAGGTCTTCCCATCCCTACAGCTCGGGACATAAGACGGGAAACTTAACCCCATCATGTCTAGGAGGTATTTTCAGGACCTAGACGCACTTTGATCAGAACGTTTCGGAGGTTCAAGAAAATACTTATTTTTTTACTTAAGTACAACAAACAGCTGCTTATTTTAAAAGCTGATACCTAGGGCCCCAAACAACATTCTTTTAACTAATTGTTGACCGATAAATGTTGATGCCACAAACTAAATAACCTATCAAGATGTCTGTTCACTAAGTGTAAAGCTGCTGAGCAGTTTCCTCTGGGGTATTCGCTAAAGAGTCTGAAGGGCCAGCTATGCCCTTGAAATGATGGAAACTCTTTAGGGCCACAAGGCTTCTTTGAGAGCATTTTGGCCACTGTGAGAACACAAATTCGCCCAATTTGTGAGGTGTTTATTACAGAGGAATTCCCCTGGGAAAAAATATTTTCTCCAGCGCTGTATACAGTAACATACGTTAATATTGACAAAAACCTGGTTTTATCTCATTTTGATCCAATAAACTTCCTTTATCTGCAGACCTGGAGGCGGCCATTGTTGTTGGTCATGTGACATTTTGGGTGACTTTCCCTGCTCAGACACCACACTGAGCTGATTCTTTATGGCAATGCTAATGAAGTCCGTTCCTCCATAGACTTTGATTGGCCAGAAGATCCCACAGGGTGATTAACACCGAGCCATTCTATTGTTTACTACAGGCAGTATGATAAGGAGACAGGATGTTTGTCTTGGAGATTGGGCTAAAATAACAGAGCAAGAACTCATACAAAGGGCTACTATGTAGCATGCCTGAAAATATTACATTCTGCAAAAACTATAACTGTTTTAAAAGAAAACAGCTCAATATTTGTGAAAAATATTTTTAATCCAATACTAGTAATAATAAAAATGATGGGAGTAACTCTTTAAAGATTTAAGTATCTCCAGTAACTAGAAGATTGTCAACAAGCTCAAACTGTTTCAGGGAAACACGATGCTCTATTGAAACGCAGCCATTAAATAAACACGGATTTATTTTCTCACATTTTAGAAACAAACATATATCCCACCTAAAAAAAAAAAGTGCTTGGTGGCTATTTACCAACAGGGTGCCTTTAAGAGATTCCTATCCTATGTCTTCCTTCCCTCTGTTGTCCTATTGCATTGGTTTGTAAAGCGAGTTTGATGCCTTGTAAATAAATGATATTCACCATGTGATAAATGTTCTGCATTGTGGGACTGTAAAAAATACTACGCGGGTAACAAATTATGTCATAAAAACTTATGAATATGACTTGGAAGTGGTGACAGTCCTGACAGTAAAATTCCCACGATTCCAATCTACGTTAGGTCTAAGTAAATATATAATGTCCTTCGACTACTGCAATATATGCATATGACAATATGACAGCGGTTAGATATAAAATATTGACTGGACTATTTAACATTTGCTGAAGGGATCTGACTAAGGCTTTGACACATTTTTTTTTGGAGTACTTAATCTTAAACATCCTTGAACAATGTCATTGTACGCACAAGTGAGAGTACAATCCATAAAGCTTCCGGCAAAAGTGCAAGTGCAGCACAGACAAGAATGCAGAAGCGACACAACGATGGGAAAGCAGAAGTATAACAGCCTTCTTGTAAGATTAGCAACATATATATAAAATTCTTTTGTAGGTCCCGCAGAAATTCCAAATGGAACCAGGATGTCGTCAAAATGTATAGCTTTTCAGACTCATATCCAAAGCAACACTTTGGATTAAAAAAAAAATTACATAACTTTAACTCAGCTGTCTTCATAGAAATCCCACTTGACAGTTTCTTCATGGTTTATGTATGAAGCACATTCATATGTGCCAAATGTCCAAAATCTCTAGGGAGAGTCCCTAAGAGTTTGGGCTTCTGTCCCAGAGTCCCAACATGATCTTCTCAAAAGAGAAGCAAGAGAAATGTTTACATTTTAAATGCCATGCTATACATATATACACAACATAAACGTACATATAAAACATAACAACAAACTGCTAGCAAATTAAACACTCTTAAAGTGTTAACCGAGTCATCTGGTACTCAATGGGTTAATGCCAGGTATAACCGAAAAGGTTTCTTTTGGTACAAAGCCTCTTCTAGCACACATGCAGATGAAAGGAGAACATAAGTTGTGACAGATTCCTTGAGTAAAATGTAGCGCAGCAGTATATCGATGACATCCCATTCCTTTGTTATTGGACAGATGCAATTTGGTGAGTTGAAAATACATTCATCGTCAGCAAGGATTTTATCATTTTAGATTCGAAAGGATGGGAAACTCCGTGTTAGAATGATTATAGAAAGGAACAAACATTTAGAAGGCTGTGAACCACAATTAACCCACTGAGGGCCTGGTGTCCTCAAGCCTTTGATTGATAAAGCAATGCACTCTGGGATTGCGGTATTTAATAGCGAATTAGGCTTTTAAAGGCATACTCCATTCATACGCACTTTTAAGATAGCCGAGTGACCCTATATATAAACATTTTGCCCTCATATGGTCCTCATATGCATTTGTCCTCTTTCCCAGGCCGCAGATCCTCAGCTTACAAGAGATGCGTTCGACCGAACACATCTGCTGCTTACCAGTGCGCATGCACGCTGTACTAACCACCAACTCCAGCTTGCATGAGAGCTCCGGGAGGTCTAACAAGACCTCCTGCGCTCATGCGCTAAAAGCTCTCCCATTGGCTTTCTTGCCAGTGATTCGTTGTTTCAAGCAGCCAAAACCGAAGTGAAAATCGGACAACTTAGGGGGTGGAGAGGTACAGCTTTTTCTAAACGTATATACTATAAATTTTTCCTTTTCTTTCCAGTAAAGAATGCTTATTAAAGTTGTTGGTATTACTGAATGGGGCGCTGGAGTGTCACAGTGCCGGCAAACGAGGTGTTAATTAATTAATCTGACAATTTATTATGAAATGAGACTTTATTATTAAATGAGACTTCAAATGTGCTTGAAACGCCTGGAGACTAACTAGCTCCGATCCTCTCTGGCATTTCAATGGTTACATAGCCATCCTACCCAGTGTGTCATAAACCTAATTTTACAACGTCTTGGGCTCTTGATCAGCTCAAGGGTCATCTTCTAAGGCAAGAACGTTAAAAACACCAAAAAACTGGTCTTCGCATGATATTTTAAACTACAGCTACACAGATATGAGATAACTACTGTGCCTACATTCATATTTTAAATTTATATTTTAATGGTGACAGTCCTATAATTTCATCGATCTAAAGTGATCTCCAGACCCAACAAAAAACTCAAAAAATAAAAACGAAGAAAAAAAAACGTACTGGGAATAAAAGCAGTCGTACCCAGAGCTCTTTTTAATTCCCTCCAGCACACTACAGAGTTAACAGGCCTGAAAATGTGTTTTTTATTGTTGCTCTTTAGTGTCAATGATAATGAGTCCCTGCAGGAATAAGAATAGTGCGTAGCACCTTCTTGCGCAAGGATAATAAGGTTACATATATTTTATATACAATGTTACATTTATGCACATACACATATACACTCACGCATATACACACTAATATATATAAAGTACACTGCCGCCGTACTCAAAAACTCAAACGCAAATTATCCACGTCTTAACCAGTTAAGGGTCAAGGAGCTGAGCAAACGCATTCGACCCTCTAGCACTTCAAAGATTAAAACATATTTCATTTCACAGAGCATTGTAATCATAGTAACCCTGGGATATGGTGAATGCGCTCATATCTTTTCTGCTACGGTAGCGGCTTGCAAGCAACAGGCTGTCGGCTACCTGGCTAGTATTGTGGGGTTCCCCGCGGGTCTAAGCATGAAAGGGTTAACCAGAAACATGAGTTATCAAGATACGCACAAGCATGCCATTGAAGCCCGGTTCAAAATGAGTCTTTCACGGGCTGCAGAAATAGCAACAACCTTTAGTAACCCCCAGAAACTGGAACACAATCATTGAGTTGGGGTGGGTGAGGGGGTCCACGGGACACATCTGCAAAGCCGTGTAACACGAAGTATAAACAAAGCAATAATCAACAACAGACCGAGAGAACAAACAATGCGTAGGTCGTCGGTCAAGAGCGAAGTAGGACGGAGCCCTGTTTTTATCAATAATTTGATAATGATAGTTAAGGGAATAATGCTCAGCCAATGACCATTGTCCATGACCTAAGGTCAAAAGTCCAGAGACACTTCTGATTGGCTCCCATTTAGGAACTCTGGGAATTTTTGGACTCCCCCCCCCACACCCCTTGTATTCTCCCTAGGTAGGTAAAGCAGTAGGCACTTTGTTTTGATACAATCCGAATCAGCGAGATGATAATAAAAATAATAATAAAATCCCCCATATGTCAAAAACACACAAAGGCCCGGAACCCTGCGCCAAACCCCGACGTGTATCTTTAGCTAATTGATAATCAAGTTAATTAAGAGGGGGAAAAAAAAGAAACACTTACCAGGGCATGCGCAACCCACTGACATCTTCACATGCCTGATCTGTAACAGAGCAGGTACTTTGTGTCCACAGCAAAGGCTCCTGGCATAAAATGCCCTTGTAAAATCTCACAGTTGAAAAACAAGCCCCCCTAAAAGGCAGAAATTGGGCCTCAGAGGAAGCAGGCAGAAGGAATTTTATTCTGTCTGTGTATGAGTGTGCGTGCGCGCGTGTGTGTCTCTCGCTCCCTCTCTCTCTCTGCCTCTCTGCTGGCAGTACTGTGGTTTATTAATATGCTAATTGCATTGCTAGTGGGAGGAGAGAAAGCTTGTCAAAGTGACCTGAGTGAAAAAAAAGAGAGAGAGAGAGAGAGAGAAGGAGAGAAAGGGAATAGAGTGACGAGAAAGGGTGCAATGAACAACAAGCATGTGACGCAGATATATATATACGCATATAAATATATAATACAGAAGAATAAAAACAAGAAAAGAAATGCTGGTATCTTCTGGCACGCTGGTTGTCCCTTTGATAACCGTGGCATGTTTGATTTGAGAAAACAATAGGAGAGAGGAGAGGGGGAAAGAAGGGAGAAGTGTGTGTGTCCTGCACCGAGACCAGGCATACCGCATTAGACTGATCTTCATCGCTCCATACTGCGCTCTAACATAGACCGACAGACAGGGACCGAGACAGCGAGCGCACACGGGGGTGGGAAAAAAAAGCTTGCTCTATTAGAGGCAAGAAGCACGCCACTAAAAAAAAGGGAAGAAATTCTGCATTTGTCACAAACAAAGACAAGCGATCCTCAGGTGAACACAGCCATGATTAGTGAAAAGCAACATATTGATGATGGTAGGGGTGCCATTCATTTACAAGTGGTTTATAAACAGGTTCAAAGCATGGATAGACTCTGTGTGCGTGTACATCAGCCCATCTCATCATCTTCTGGATGATAGAACGCTAATGTCTATCATCTTAATCTTTTCAGTGCAGCACATATTAAAATCCCTGCTTAGACACTTTGAACAATGGTTCGGTGTGGAAGGGGGTCAATCCTCTGACAGAAGCCATGTCATTTTCTTCGCTTGAGTGAAATTTTGTGTAGGTATTTTTGGGAACAAGTTGTATGGACACGTAAGATCTCAAGACCTCAGGAGAAGCTTCTTCAGATACGATGGGATGGGGTACTCGGGAGTGCTACAAATATGGTCTACGTTAAATATGTTTTTTATGATATAGTGTTGATGATATATTCTTCCCAGATCTCCATGTCTCAAAAGAAGGGTCTACTCTCTTAGGCCCAAATGGAAAATCTATAGTTGTCATTGTGGTATTTAATAACGTGAGCTCAGCTGTAGCCTCCATTCTGTTCCTGCCAAAATGAGTATTTTCAGAAAGCTAAAGGAATCACCCCTGAAAAAAATGACAATGCCGGGTTCTTCAGAGTTCCATTGGAACCTTAACTCCACACCGAGGTAAATGTCAGCTCAGGTTGGCAGGGTTTCTGAGCAATTCGTCAAACAAATAATGTGTCAAACTGCCTTCATTCACATTCTTGTAAGATAACAAAAGTTTATTTGGTGATCACACCCATACCATAGTTTCGACTCCATGAAAAGGAGCGAGCCTTCATCATGGTAATAGCCAACTGAAAATACTTATCTATTACAATAAATAATAATAAATATATGTTGCTCGGGAGGTCCATCCCAGTACCATGCCCATGAAAACATTGGCTAGTACATGATGATGACCTCACAACTAAGTTTCTATAGCCTAACGTATACAAAAACAGTGCTTGGATTTCTGAGTTCTGTACATGTTCAGAAAGCTAGCAGTAAATCCCCTCAAATTCAGAAGGTTAGCGGCAAAGCCCCTGAAAAGTTCAGAAGGTTAGTGGTAAAGCCCACCAAACTTTAACTAGATAAAACTTTTAGCCAAAAGTCAAAGGGTAATAAATGCAGCCTGGACACTGTTTTTCATAATTAATATGCATATCTTATAAACCCTTTATAAACTTTTTAGATACCACACCCAAAAGCTAAGCCCGATAGTTGAGACATTAAGGATATTTAACAAAGCTCATTTCTAAGATATTTCTCCATTCAATGCTAAATCATGAGTGCCACAAACTTTTAAAAATGACCCCTTCTATTTTTTTTTTATATTTGTATTTATTTATTTTACACAAAATGACCCATATATAACGCTTTTCCCCAATGATTGACACATCTGACAAATGAGATTATGTTTTATTACAGTTTCATGAACTTACTTTCATTACTTGGAACACTGGAATCCGTAATTCTTTCCTGGAAGTGCCAAGTGGAAAATATTGTATCAGAATGTAGCGTGGATGTTGATACATTTCCAAAGTGAATGATATAGAAACGTAATTCCAAGAACAGATGTATTCCAAAAAAAACTGTTCTTGTAAACAGACTAAGTGAATGAACAAAGTTGGGTAACTTCTGACATCACAACTTCTCTAGATTCCAAGTCCCATGCCGCTCTTCTGACCAAATACCAAAGGTGCTTGACTCTCCTTCAGCGCATATGTTTAATTTGTGGAATTTATGTTATTTTAAAATGTCTTTTATAAAATAGCATTAAGGACCATAGCTTGGCAGATCCTGCACCTTTTCTGAGGTCATGAACCTCTTTCGTCGCACACCTTCTGGACAAATCAACTTCAACTAATCACGTCTGAAATATATGAATAGGCATGAAGACAATCACATGAATAAGGTCAACCTGGATGAATCCATTGAGCCGAGTGTTTCAGAAGGAGACACAAACGTTCGATATATGAAAACTATTGCATCTATGATTGGGAACGTAACAAAATATCCCCATATGATAGGCTGGATGGAGATAGGTCCCTGTCGAATCATGTACCATTTCCACACTTTGATGTTGCTTGTTAGAATAGGGTCAATGAATGCCAGTCACAGAGGGAGAATGCATTATTGAGCGTGACACACGGTCAGAGTCGAAAAGATTTTGTGTTATATCCAAAGTGTATGGATGCAATCCTGTTATTTCCTGATATCTTGTCCAACTGCTTCAGTGTTTACCCCACACGCCAAAAGCCCCCAGAGATGACACCAGGGGTGGTAGGTGCTTTTAAACAGAACTATGAAGTTGTTAATATCATAGGACATCCCCAGAAGACAGATAATGGGCATTCCGTACCTTATACACGTAACTGCATTTGAACCTTGACCCTATAAAACCTATAGGAAACAGGCATCTTTGGTCATACAACTCTTGATGAAAAAGAGCGTGTTCTTTACTACTTGTGCATAATGAACTCTAAATAAGGAAGAAGTACATATTCTAGGCTTACAAACGTAACTTATCTAGCCGTGATAATTCAAATATTTTTTGAAAAAACAAAATCTCCTTTATAAAAGAGCCTCGAAGAGACATATGTTGTCCAGGGACCCAGAAGCTGGCGTTTTATATCAGGCAGGCCCAGCTGGCTCGCCCTGTAAATTCCATGTTGAGCGTCAACATCAGAAAGCCGTTATGGACTAGAACAGCAATGTTTACGGATCTCGGAGATCATAGTCCTATCGACCCAAGTACTTCTTTTTTTTTTTCTGTTCAGAAAAATGAGTCATATCTTTACTCGGACTTCCCATTTCTTCTGAACTCATGAAATCCGACTCCCCTATGGCTACATATTTTTGCAGCTCTGGCTACGAGAAGGAGAGCTGCTTAAAACATTACATTCCAGCGCTAACTATATAAAGACTGACTGTAAAAAGGACGGCTGGATTTTGCCGAAGCTTTGCTTTAACTACGCCACCTCGGTAAATCCCTAAAGGCCCCCTTCTGCCTTGTGTCTCATTGGGAAAGGAAGGGCTAATCATTTTCAGTCTCTACCCCCCCTGTTTCTCTTCGACAGAAGGAACAGCTTAGAGGTGAGGATTGTGCATTGAAGCCAATGGCATCTTTCCGTGGAACAGTTTTCCCCTCTTTCCTCTCATGACAGCAATTAAAGAAACAACAGAAAAAACGCAGCCAGCTAAATGTATCCGTCTACCAGCTCGGGAAGTATACAGCCTTCCCTTGTCATCGGACATGGCGGTAAAAACATGGAAACAGAGCTTGATGCGTCAGACTGTGCCACAGCATAAAAATAGCTGACATCTAATTCATGTCGATTAGCAATACGTGGACAGTACTCTAAAGAGGGGCCGCGAAAAATAAATAAAGAAACCCGCGTTGAAGTATTCCTTCATTATTATTTTTTACTTATTTTTATTTACAAATCAGTCATGGCATCTTGAGAATCACCTTCATTCGCCCATTAGATTGCAATATGGGATCCGGATTTATAATAGCAACACTAATACGATGGCAATAATAATGCATAGACTATTCGATAATTAAATGGAGTCTATCTACGAAGAGCACACCTGGTGCTGGAAAAGTGGTGCAGTCACCATAGCAACCAATGGAATGTTCCTGCTGATTGCACAACTTTCACCCCCTTGTTTTTGGAACACAGCAGCTATGAGAAGTATGTTAAGCAGCCAATAAGCTTAGGGTGCTTATCAGGGTGTTAGGGCCGTGACGATTCCCTATGTGCCCCATATTCTCACTACGCAAATAATTTGTACACATTTCTTGCACAGCACTTAAGAGGTTATCATTTCACTCCCAAAAGAAGCCTGTTATATTGGCTTATTCCGCAATAGACGGTGACAGCCCCTTAAGCAATCAAAGAGTTAAAGACACGTCAGTAAATTAGAGCAAATCCGTGTCCAGTGACCTGTTTTAACTGGCTTACAACAAGCCCCGTGTACGGGTACAGATCCAGAAACACAGCACAGGAACAGATCCGAAAGACACACAAAGGAAGGCAAAGAATGCAATTCTGCAATAATATGGCCGGGCGGCTGTCAATATTTTGCAGATAATTAACTTCTTGAGTCTCAGAATGGCACGTAGTGAAGTCTATGCCCAGGGCCACTGCTGCTTCCTTGGGAGCCCTGCTTCATCATGATTCAATGTTACAACCAAGTAAGACGGAGAGAAAAAAGCACACACTTTCTTTTAATTCACACTTTTTGCTCCATTAAGTCAGTGAGTTGCTGCCTGCGTGCATTTCATCTGAACACTACATCTAACGATAAAAACAAAAAGCTCCTTCACGTCTAAGGCACCCGACAGGTTTACAAATCGTGCAAGCATGGTGAGCTACTCACAAGGTAATATAGAAAACCCTGGCATTGAAAGGGTCAAAAATAGCATTTCTTGCCAAATACAGCCTCGTCACAAAGAAACAATCACTGTTTTATGGAGTAGACTTTAACATTTTATTACGCTATTTGATTTACCTTTATTTCCTCTGCGCATCATCCTGATAGCGAGCCACGTGTCTGGATACTTCAATCGGAGTCTCCAGGATTGACCGTTGGGCAGCGCGGTTCACAGACAATCATATATGCATTAAAAGAGGTTCTGATGCAAAGTTTGAAATGTGTTCTTATCACCATAGCAACAGCAGCAGCAACTAGAGCTACCACAGAAGCCCAAAACATATTTGAGAGAAAGCTATTTATTGATTTATATAGGTTTGCCACCTTTTACCAAGCCGTTTTCGGGAAAATCTTTAAAGAGTTGCTCGGGGGGGGGGGGGTTCAGGGGTTTGGCTTTATAATTTAGAGCAAAAAATTCTCATTTTATTTCATTAGAGAGAAAGAAGAAAATTAATGATGAGTGAGAGGAGAGAGGGAGACAAAGAAAACAAAGACAATAAAATAGAGAGTGAGACAGGAGAGAGAAAAGAGGGAGGTAATAGAAAGAAGGAATGAGAGGAGATGGAAGAGAGACAAGAAAGAAAAACGAGGAAGAGAAAAAGGAGGGGAGAAGGTGGGATGAGTGAAAAGAAGAGACGGAAAGATAGACAGAGTAGTGAAAGTTAAGAGGACAGACAAGTGACACATACTTGCACACACCCAGACACTGACCCTTACACACACTCTCATTACCACATATACACCCAGACACTTGCACATACACATACACATCACTTAACCATGCCTCAATACTACTATCGTGGAGTCACATAATAAAAGGTTAGATGACCCTGCTGAATCCCTCCGCTGTCTCTACCTTGTGACATGCATGTAGATGCATGTACCACAGGTTGAGAAATTCTCAACCCAACTAAAGTGCAGCCCGCTTCCAGCAGCTAGGCAGAAATCTATCTACCGGGGTGGAATAAGAATTCTGAACAAAATGCGAGATAAGAAAACAGATGGTCTAAGTAAAGTTTGTAGTTTAGCGGACATGTAATAAACAAACAGATGCTATAAATATATTTACACGTTTGGAATATATGAATATTAATGGGTAACCTGATAAAATGATTATATGTCAGTGTTATTCTGAAACATGTTATGCACATTGCAGGGTGGGCATATAGAAATGGGTAAACCCAACAAATAGCCCAGGAATATACAACCTAAACATATTTGACTGTATGCTCAATGCATATAATCCACTCTTGCCTACAAAATGAACCACATAATGGATCCAGTCCAAATGTAAATACTGCCTAACATTCTAGACACCCTGGTGGCTACATAGACAATTGCAAGTAAAAGAGATGCCAGAAGGTCCTGGTGCCCTGATTGCTCAAATCCGGGCATCAGAGAGAGTACATTTCCATATGTCCCCTCCTAACACTGTAGTACATGGATGTAGTTGCGGGTTTGATACTTGCATTTGTATTATCCTTTGAACACAAGAGGGTTTAGAATTCTGCTGCACTAAACAATTAATACACCAAATATATGATGGCATTACCTTTATGTTCTTGTCAACCCATTTATCCTTCACCTCTTGTACCCTTGAAATACTAGAACAGTGTATTACTGAAAATCATAGGAATTATCTTTTTTCATGAAGTGTACCAAAATATTTAATTTGTTACATGTCGCTTTATACAAACAAGAGACCTACAATGCTGCTGTTTTAATGGGTGACCTATTAACTGGGCTGGCGGTCCGGATTCCCTTTGCTTTAATAAGACAGAGATGTAATGGTGTTGTTTGAGAGACATGAAAAGCACACAAAGCCCTCCAGTCTGGGAAGTGTTAATAATTACAGAAAAAGACTCAAGGGTATCAGCTCCCCGTAACCATGGAGACTGTGATGCTGAGAAAAGAAGGGACTGCAGGTAAAACACATAGTAGGGGGTCATTTATCAGGAGCCAACGGGAGGCACAAATACTCAACGGGAATGGCAACATTTCGCATCACTGTTGAAATAAATTAAGCGTGCATTTTCACCAGTGGAAAAGCTTTATCACTTTTATAAGAGAGATTTCCATGCAACCCCGATACGGAAACTAGACCGAAATCCAAAAACACTATAAAACAATGGACCGTCTGCGTGACCCTCTCTCTTTTTTGGGTTAGCAGACACAGAATAATCAGAGATTATGTAAAAGTACCCCTAGAATGTTTTCATAAATAAATATTTAATAAAATAAAACTTTGCCTCATTCATCAGTGTTGCTGGAAAGTAAATTGTCACGTGACAAAACACTTACATGTTGTTGCCATGGAAACTATAAAAGCATCTTAAAAGTTTTTAAGAGATTAAAATGACAGACCTGCTAAAGTTTATCTAGCATGAACATCCTAGAGAGTGCAATAAATGTGTTGTCTGAATGGAACTGCGCCTTTAAGGAAACAATTAAGGTCCAGTACCATGGCTGAACAGGTGTGTCCCAGTGTTAATACACAGAAAATACCCTCTCCTGTCCGACATCTTCACCGGGCTAAAAACAGACACAAAAAAAAAAAAAAATACATCATTATCAAATGTAACCAGAAATAACAACCTCTGCCTTTCATCTTGTAACATATAACATTGGATACAGATTGGCAACTGTCCTAAATGTTTTCACTTTTGAATAATCTTTTTTACTGTAGAATGATGGACTTTAAGTTGTTTGGAAATGGCTTTATAACCCTTCCCAGATTGATGGGCAGCAACAATTGCTTCTCTAAAAACATTGCTGATGTCTTTCATCCTTGGCAACACACACCTGAATGCTCCAGACCAGCAAACTGCTAAAACTTTAGCTTTCATAGAGCTGGTCACACTTACTGATGATCAATTAATCAAGGGCATTTGATTAGCAGCACCTGCCTGCTACTTAATTTTTCACACATGGCTTCTGCATTTTGGCTTTATTTTTGTTGAATAAATCATGACACTGACCATTATGTCATGTGATGTTCATCTGAGGTTGTATTTACCTCATTTTTAGACCTGTTATGGAACCGGTGATATGTAAAGACATAAAATTCAAAGAGCTCGTACCTTCTTTCCCACACAACTGTAAGTGCCAAAAAAGCTGATACCCCCCAATAAGAATAATATCCAACAACAACGTGCTAATAGCTATGAAATCGAGCTTTTGCAGCACAAGCATCATTCACATCTCCCATGTGGCTGCAGTGATGTCATGATGCCATTACCCAAGCATTTTCCTTCAGTACATCATGAGGTGGCTGGACAGATAAGAACGATGGATGACTCTGCACCTGGTCCACTTAAAATGTTGGGTTATGGTACTGGACCTAACATGGTTCTCCAGCATCTTGGAATACTACCATATTGCATGATCCCATGGCACTTTCTTACCTTATCAAAGTTCATGAGCTTGCATGTGGCATGATTGTAAATCAGAGAAATATGCAACCCTTCTTCAGGCATAGTAAAGGCTTATTGTTATTTATTTTTTTCGAGTAGCCTTTTTTTTTGTTTCCTTGCACTGATTGAAGAACATACATAGATCCCCAGATGCCCAAGAGGGAGGAAGCATCAGGGGCAATATCACATTTGGGAGTCAGAGGTGAGGTGAGAATGCTGTAGTTAATAAGGAGCATGAAAACTGTGCAGATGCCAGATACCATGGGACCACTTTAATTAACAGAGTAAGGGCAAAACAGTTAATTAAGTGGATCACGAACACTTCTACTTTTAAAAACATGCTTAATAAATGTAGATGTTCATCAATATCCTTTATTTTCTGTTGTGGTTGCTTTCGTAACATTCTTGTTTCTTTGTATAATTACCATTTTTTTTAAAAAAAGCTTTAATTGTCTTCATGGTTTTCTTTACCTCGTCTACCACCACAATGTTTACCCCATATCCTACACATGTTCTCTTATTGTCCCCAATATGAGACGGAGGAGTAAAAGTATGGAGGGCATGCAGGAGTCTCCTTGTGGGGAGGTTACACAGAAGTTCACATCTGGCAGACATGACTTACAGTCAACAGTCATTAAGGTGTTGCGGCAGATGCTCATATCTAAAATTAAAGCTTAAGTAAAAGAGTGTACCTAGCAGAGCCATACCCAAAAATAAGAGACAATAAGCATCTTTCCACTAATGCATTCACTCCACTACTCTGTTCAGAGCTGCACCTGTAGTTGAAAAAGTCCATTTCTTTTTTACCTCCATAAAAAAAACATACAATATTCTCATTGTGCAACCAAGAAGAGAAGAACAGGCAAATGTGCCTCTTATACAAAAGGGGCCGACACATCACTTTTGGCTCCCAAGAAAATCCCAGTAGATCAGCAGTTTCTAAAATACTCAGACCAGCCCGTCTGGCACCAACAACCAACTACATTCACAGTCACTTCTTAAATCCCCCTTTCTTCCTCTATTCCGATGCTCGGTTTGAACTTCAGCAAGTTGTCTTGACCACGTCTACATGCCTAAATGCATGCCATGTGATTGGCTGCTGCCATGTGATTGGCTGATTAGCTATTTGTGTCAACAAGCAATTGAACAGGTGTACCCAATAAAGTGGCCAGTGAGTGTGTATATATAATTTGTCTGGCAATATACCCCAAACCTCCCCCTTAGAACTACTTTATTATTAAAGCCAATGGTTGATGGCAGGGCCAGACTTAATACAGCTCCTCTTGAAGCTCTCTGCATTGGGAAGCTTTTTTAAAGTTGACCCCAGCATTGCCCAGAAACCTCCTTGTTTCTTCCATATTATCTGCCTCCCAGTATTTCCCAATCTCATCCTCTCCCTTCTTCCAGAGATCCCAGCACAATTCTCCCATCCTTACACTTTCGTGTATACTTTCCCCTCTTGCTTCTTAGAAGTATTTATTTCCCTCAACCCTCCTACATCATTTAAAATATGAATAATTGACACCGAGAAACACTCACAGCTTACAAAGTGTAATCAACATTATTATTTCATAATTACAAGTTGCTAAATGTGGTCCAATTAATCAGCTATACAGTTAGAATATTTCACTTGTTAATCAACTATTTCTGACTTACTCGGAATATACAGCGTATGCAAGTGCATGGGGTTATTTAAACATAGAATTCATTAACGATACTTCATAGCGCTCAAAAATATTTCTATAACTAGCCATAGGTGTTCTACATTATTGCATTACACAGAAAAGTACATTAAATTAACCCATGGTGTACACAAATAAAAGCATGACATGTGTATTAGAAACTATTCATACCTGGAAGCAGCCATCATCCCCAATGTTACCAACTTTTTCCTGGCCTTTGTTCTCCCCGCTCCATGAAGGTGCAGTTAAGGGGGGACTGCCTCCTACAATATTTAACTCAAACCCCCATAATTATTTTTGACTTACCTAAGATTTCACACGAGTACTAACCTACCTGTGATTCCCTTCTACTTTTGGAACTTGTCCCTGTGACATGGAAGTCTCCTAGAGACTGGAACACTAAACTAAATTGCTACACACATGACAAAGTGTAAAAATGTATGTAATTGTGTAAATAATAATGCTGCAAGGGACGCATAATGCAGATTTTCAGCACTGCGCTGCTTCACAAATGGGGCGTCTGACTTCACAGTGTGACCATACCAAGTAGACTTGTGCGTTATGATTTGTACTGTGATAATGTGCTCCATACATTTTATTCCCATTTTTAATGTTTTATCTGTCAGGGTTTAGCAGAGCTCATCATACAGATACCGTAAAATAAAAATAAAAAAATAAAAAAATAAAAAATAATAAAATATATATATATATATATATATATACATAAATGGTAAGATCCCTCTATTTTTATATGTTTATTGAACATATATTTTATATAAACAGTGATTAAATTGAATCTAAAAAATAATTAATAAAGCAGAGTACATGAAAATAAGTATAATGCTTGCCGATAAAGATAATAACCGCAGTATCCCCCAACTCGCTATTTCACTATCTTTTATACTCATTGTCTTGGGTAAAAGTTGGCATCTTCACGCGGCATGACCTTGACAATGTCACTCAAAGTTGTTTACTACAAATGGACATCTGCAAGACCTTGAACATGTCGCTCAATTTTGTTTACTACGAATCTTGCTTTCGCAAAAGACACCTGTAAGACCTTGAACGTGACACGTACTATATTTTATGTATAATAAAACCCCCAAACTAAGCACAAAGCGCAAATATAGTTGACCATAATACTTATATAGCTGTATAATATATATTAGTCTGTTTATAACATTATAAATTAAACCGTGTAGGTAGGTATACGCTAGCCACGAAAAACTACTGTCACCCGCTAACGCACAAAAAAAAAGAGAACATACAGCACCGGCCGCTGTAACCACGAGCCCTGGGATACTTGGCCAAAAAAACTTATATGACGGATGTTTGCTCACAGATCATATTGATTAAAAAACAAAGTCCTTTTAAATACATTTGCACTTATAAATCAAAAAGCAAGTACCTGGGACTGATGGCACCTTTACCTCCTGCACATAATCCGTGCTGACAGCCTACAGGCAAGATATTTGATTTATCGTATGGAAGTGAGTTGTATAATTATACCACAGAACTGCTCCCAGCTGCCTTGTTGAAGTTTTGCCCACAAGCTAATCGGTGTGATCTCGCATATCAGCTCTTTCCATTTCATTTGCTCATATTAAGCCCCTTCATTTGGAATCAATATTTTCATATAACGGAAATATGCTTACATTTGTGAGCTTGGCAGAAAAAAAAACAGATACTAGAGCTAAAGACTACAGTCATTAGAATACACATTGTATGGGATTCCCAGTGTTTGAATTACTGTAATTTTATTTGTCGGAAATATCTTTTGGAGGGGATTTTAACTACTGTGCCTTTTCACATTAACCAGAAAATGAATTTGAAAACAGTAACCTGGCACAAACTTAGGTGCTTTTCCATGATCCACTAAGGTTTATTTGCTTAACACACCAGAGACAAAAAATAACCTTTTATCTAAGTGGAAAAGGAGAATCATATTATTCTGTTTTGTTTTATAATGATTCCTTAAATATAGCTTCATGTTAAAAAAAATCTTAATTTGGGTTCTGATAATATGGCTATTTTTATTCATTATCTGCACACCAAAAAGCACTGGAGCCGCACAGATATAATTATTATTAAAGTGAACTTTAAGAAAACATAAAAAAACTGGCAATGTATACAAAGAAATGGATAAAAGGCAGGCACCCGAGATTCCCCACCTTTTTGTTTTCAATTTGTTCTCATTATCAAATTTATCTGTTTAAACCGTTCATGATGAAAGACGTATCAAGTACGTCATGAGAAAATGTGCCTAGAGGACCAATGACGTACCTGGTACGTCTTTGTTCAAAAATGCTCCGTCATCACCAGCAACAGTAAGAAAAAGTCCCCCAGAGCTTTTAAACTATGGTGATCAGTGTAGGCAGCTTCAGGGACAAAGCCCCTGGTTTCTTCAGTCCCCACACAAGCTCCAACCCTCCCCTGCTGTGCGTTCGCTCCATGCGAGTGATTATTCAGCGTTAATCCCCATCTATAAAGCAATCACAACATTTTAGGGGTTAATGTTTGTATCTTCAGTCACCAAAAGCTTGTGGGGACCAAATCACAACCAATGTGGGGTTCCTATGGAGGACCAGCCTTGAAAGAGGTGTTTCAAAACAAAACGTTAGTCCTGACCTGGGGAAGTTGAAAGTGCTTCCGGGTTTTTAAAGAATTTAAAGGAGGGGCTGCTGCCCCTGCCCCCCTAAAGTTACTAGTGCATTTAGTAAATTATTGTAAACTGTACAGCTGGGTCCAATGTGTGTATAAAATACATAAAACAGAGTTACTGACTCTTTGCTTAAGATGCCGGTATATTCAAAATTTAATGTTTACAACAAAACCTACTTTAAGTAAAAGTAGTTTATAAGAACTGATTACCTTACCAAGAGCTAAAGCACCTGTCTCAAGATCAAGAAAAGTCCTTGATAAGACATGGATAAAACACAGGCCAAAGCCGCAGAGGACGATTCCCTGTGGATAATCTGGTAAACAGTAAATCTCGCCCCACTGGAAGGCTGTGTGTGAACTGCTATTCAGTCTCCGTGGAATTAAAGCCCAAAAGACTACAGCGGAATAGTAGAGATATATACGGTTACACAACAAGACTCTAGCTTTTCAGCTTGAAAGGACCAAACAAACTCTTCTGTAAATAAATTAACATGGTGTTCCTTGAGCTAACGTTGGTTGTTTTTAGCAGATAAGTTCAATGTGGTTATGTATAAAAAAAGATTCTAATGATATCTGAAAAGTGGTCTTATCACCATAGCAACCACTGGAATGACCCAACCAGCTGGGTTGCTGTGGTTATAAAGCCAATTTTTAGACATTGCAATAGACTTACTCTTGGCCACACTGATCACACTCACCATATGCACCACAGTCAGTCACACCGATCACACTCACCATACGCACCACAGTCAGTCACACTGATCACACTCACCATACGCACCACGGTCAGCCACACCGATCACTCTCACCATACGCACCACAGTCAGCCACACCATATGCACCAGTCAGCCACACCGATCACACTCACCATACAAACCCAATCAAACACAACAATCACACTGACCATACACACCCAATCAGTCACACCAATCACACTGACCATACACACACCTGTCAGCCACACGATCACACTCACCATACACACCAGTCACCCACACCGATTACACTCACCATACACACCAGTCAGCCATACTGTACACACTTACCATACACACCACAGTTAGCCACACAGACCACACTTACCATATAACCCACAGTTATCCACATGCATCACATGCTACCCCACACCACACACCACATCAGCCACATATATCACATATTTTTTTTTGAGGGGGGGTGTCGCTCTTCCAGGATTAGTAAACAGGAGTTTTGAGTGTAGTCACACCAGTAAGAGAAAACCTTAGAGGAGTCTACAGTATGTAGATCTTGCAATCTGCTGTAGACCAACTTCTCCGGCTGCGTCAATACCCTTACCGGTTAACACCAGGATATTACGTCATACCTTAATGCTTCATCAATAAGGAACGCACTGTGTCTAGGACACCATGCTGCGGAGGCTGTGCCAGCTAGGCTCT